>NC_137176.1:72279601-72719601 GCF_951804945.1 Podarcis cretensis | reverse complement strand
GGTTGGTTGGTTGGTTGGTTTTACAAGTGCAGTATATTATTAAGATTTGTTTTTTAGAGTTATTTTCTTGGTTGGTAATAACAGCAAAGTTAAACTTCACCTCCGCCACCCTGCAGTTGCAGAGCAGAACTAACAGGAAGAAAGGACACCAAGGTCCTGCCAAATTTCACCTGCAAATGCCTATCTTGATGAGGAAAATCACTGTAAAGAGTGGGAGTGGTGGGTGGGAAAGGGAGGAGCTTTTACAAGTGACTTTCTGTGAGTTGAAGGAAGAATTATACAAATAATAATCCACTTTTCGCCTGCTGATTCTCCCCTGCTTTCGCTCAAGTCCTATATTACAGGAAAAGTGGGGAAATGTGGGATTGGTCTTCTGTGCAAGTTTTGGCAACTCACAGTCCCCGTCCTCCCCTTGCTGGTAGATCTGAATGCTCCCATCACTTACCACCCAATAAAATGGCCAAGAAACAAGAGGCCAAAATTAGCAAAAACTTCAAGGCACAGGAAAGTTGTTGTGTTTTTTTAAAACAACAACAGAGGATTAAGGTAGGAAAAGGTAAAACTATAGAACAGCATGTGGCGGTGACCTGTAATTACTCTGGGGACAAATGTGGTGCCAATAAAAATAAGTGCTAATTGCAGCAGTGAATGCCAGGCATACTGCCAGTAGATGCTGTGCGAGCTCTCAGGGAAATTCTGCTTGCACAAATGGCTGCTGAATAACTCCTGAGGCACTCTTGCCAAATTTCCATGATACTCTGGTCTTCAGATAAACATGTGCCAAGCAAAAAGGTGCCTTATTTCTCTGTTGTCGATTAAATCTGAATTAGTTCTTAAATGTGAAAAATCTACAGCGTGATCATGTCCCTTCTATATATTGTTCAGGGGTACATGCATGAGATGGATATCTAGCGCATAGGCTGGTGCATGTAATTTTGAGGAGTCTGGCCAATGCTTACAGCGGGTGACCATCAACATTCCCCTTAGTGAGAACCAGCAGCCCAGTGGCCCTAGATAGCCCTGAATCATGCCATTCATATGCAGCAAGCGCACCAACTCTTAATAAATAACCTTTACCTATGAAGGGCTGTACAAAAGGGCACATTTTGCCAAAGGCCAATTGCCCACCAGAATGCTGCATTGACAAAAGAAAGATGGGAAAAAACAACCCTGTACCTACTGGAGTTTTTAATGATAATATTTATTTTTAAGATTAATATGAATCATAATATCCAGCGGCTTAATAGAACATCCAACATTGCAGTTCCCTCCCTAGTTTATGTTCTATCCTTTCCATTCTCAGGCACAGGACCAATAAAACTCATGTTATGCAGAGACCACTACATGAAATGATATAAAACTCATGTTATGCAGAGACCACTACATGAAATGATATCTGGGGGGAAATGAAGAGGAACCCATTTCAGTTAGTCTTCACTAACACACTTGAAGAACAAGGGCCACAAAGTGCTTAAAAGTATCAGTCATGACCCGGTTGTTGGTTTTTTAAAAAAAGAAGCCATCCATTTATTGACTGCCAAACAGGAAAGTTCTAGCCAGTTATGAATCCCAAGTACAGTAGCTGTTTTCCAAAGCCTAAGAATAATTTCCTTAGCTATTATAAAAGCTCTGCAGAGACAGGCTGCCTGTGAGTCAGACAGGGCCCATGCTATTGGTACATAACCTAAAATAGCATAAGTAAACATACAGAACTATATTGATTGACATGCTGGGAAGGACACCCATCACAGGCCAATTCCAGAGCATAGGTGTTGAAGTTGCACCTCTAGTGTGCATCTGATTCCACAACATATGTCAGGTGAGAAGTGACTTATTCTCCTGTGGTTAATGTTTAGTTGAATTAGGCCTACCTCGTATACAACTCTTAAAGGTACAAGAGATGTCACATGGGCTAGAAACTGCAGCACTATGTGCAACTCATCTTCAGGCACATGATGTTTAGCAAAACTCAGACTACATTACTGCATTTCTTCTAAACATGCATATAAAAATTCCATTATGCTTTTTTATGTGGACATTTTTTAAAAAAAATGAGATTGCTAATGTACAGAAATCAGGCTCCACTCCTGAAATCGAAACTGAACTTGAATAAATGAATTTTAAGTGTCACATTATATTTGATTATTTATTTTTTAAAAGTATTTACATACCACTATATCATGAAATATCAGAGCAGTATACAACATTAAAACACCGAACACCTTTAAAAACAATACAGATAATCATGAAACTGACTGGCTAATAAATAAATAAATTAATAACACAATTTAAACAGCTACAAAGGCCTGCCAGCATAAAAAGATCTCCCAAGAGTCGCCTGAAAGTCGAAAGTGCCTACTGAATCTCTGCTGGAAGAGTGTTCCATAGCATTGGACTGGAAACATTAAATTTCCAACTTCTAATTGAGGCAATTTGGGCCTCTGTAACACAGGGGGCAATTATTTATTATTATTTATTAAATCTGTATACCACCCTTCATCCGTAGATCTCAGGGTGGTTCTTGTATAAAAATGCAAGAGAAAAACACAAAATACATAATAAAGACAAGAACAAAACAGCAACAACCCAATTAACACCCCCTCCCCACAAATGGGACGCGGGTGGCGCTGCGGGTTAAACCACAGAGCCTATGACTTGCTGATCAGAAGGTCGGCAGTTTGAATCCCCGCGACGGGGTGAGCTCCTGTTGCTCGGTCCCTGCTCCTGCCAACCTAGCAGTTCGAAAGCACGTCAAAGTGCAAGTAGATCAATAGGTACCACTCCGGCGGGAAGGTAAACAGCGTTTCCGTGTGCTGGTCTGGTTCGCCAGAAGCTGCTTAGTCATGCTGTCCACATGACCCAGAAGCTCTACGCCGGCTCCCTCGGCCAATAAAGCGAGATGAGCGCCGCAACCCCAGTCAGCCACGACTGGACCTAATGGTCAGAGGTCCCTTTAACTTTACCCCACTAATAGTGCTATTCCAGATTATCTCAGTGATTGAGTTGGGAAATAAGGGCTCAGGTGGTCCTTAAGGTATCCTGCACCCAAGTTGTTTAGGGTTTTGGAAATGGACACAAGAACCTTAATCCTGTCCGGGTAGCATATGGCAGCCAGTGCGCAGCTGTTTTAGCAGAGGTACCACATGTTGTTGGCTTTCTGAGCCACTGCATTCTGCATCAGTTGGGAGCTTTTGGACCTATCCCAAGAGCAGCTCCACACAGAGTGCATTGTCGTAATCTAGGAACAAGGTTACTAATTCGTGGGCCACACTGTCCAAGTAGTCCCAGTCCAGACATGACTGTAGGCTGATGTACCAGACTAAAGCGGCAGAAGGCACTCCTAACCACATAGGTCACTTGGGCATTTTTGTTGAGTTTCCAGGATCCCCCTCCTGCCCCCAAGGCTCGTACCTGTTTCTTTAGAGAGAGTGTATATGACTATATTTCAGTTTATAGCTCAGGGTAAAGAGCTTTCAACAAATGCTGAATCTAGGAATTTTTCATGCACAAGCCTCTTTGGAACGTATACTTCCATTAGTTTAAAGTCATTCCTTTTGCAAAGGATTGCTGTGGCATTTCTGTCACAGATCTTGCTGCATTGTTCTTGCAGGCTGAAGGACTGCTTGCACAGCAATAATTAGAATTAGATTCCGTTTTTTGTGTGTAACATTTAATTTCAGTTAACAATCTCAGAAGAGTTTTATGTTTAACATGCATTCAGATTTTACTGTTATCTTATGAAGTCTAATGAGCCTAAAAGCAGAAAAGTCATGCCTGTCAGATGTTATTTCCTAGATAACTAACTCTCCTGCTCCCTCTGTGGCTTGTATAGGATCTGAGAAATACATGCTGTTAAGTTCTCAGTATTTATTTTTGCTTCTAAAACAATTACAGCTTGATCCTGTGCCCGTTTATTGAAAACTAGGTCCCTTTACATTAGTGGGTCTTACAGTGCAATCCTATACATGTTTACAAAGAAGTAAGCCCCTGTGAGTTAAATGAGGCTTAAAGTAAAAGGTAAAGGTACCCCTGCCCGTACGGGCCAGTCGTGTCCGACTCTAGGGTTGTGCACCCATCTCACTTAAGAGGCCGGGGGCCAGCGCTGTCCGGAGACACTTCCGGGTCACATGGCCAGCGTGACGAAGCTGCTCTGGCGAGCCAGCACCAGCGCAGCACACGGAAACGCCGTTTACCTTCCCGCTATAAAGTGGTACCTATTTATGTACTTGCACTTAGGGGTGCTTTCGAACTGCTAAGTGGGCAGGAGCTGGGACCGAAAGACGGGAGCTCACCCCGCCACGGGGATTAAATGAGGCTTAGGCCTCCTCAATATTCCCTTTTTATTGCGCATTCATGATTATGTGTGTTCATAATGCTATTGGGGCAGCACACGTGATCCTGCTTTCAATACTGTTTGTGCCTGCAAAAGTTTTGGGGCAGTCACACTACTTCATTTCCGATCAGTGCATATCCTGTACCTTCCTGCTGAAATCCTGTACCTTTATTATCCCACAAATGTTCTGGTTTAATTTGGTCCCATTTTCATTGTCCTGTTGCCCCTCTGAGCAGCAATAACATGGCAGAAATGGGGGAGAATCGCAGAACAAACTAAAGCACAATAAACGCACAACTTATGCACCAATTATTGTGTCAAGAACGCGTTGCAGATTATGCCTGCAATAAAACGCTAGACATTTCCTATCCTTTATGGTACTTAAAAAGGAACATGGGTGGCGCTGTTGGTTAAACCACAGAGCCTAGGACTTGCCGATCAAAAGGTCGGCGGTTCGAATCCCAGTGACAGGGTGAGCTCCCGTTGCTCGGTCCCTGCTCCTGCCAACCTAGCAGTTCGAAAGCACAACAAAGTGCAAGTAGATAAATAGGTACCGCTCTGGCGGGAAGGTAAATGGCGTTTCCGTGCACTACTCTGGTTCGCCAGAAGCGGCTTAGTCATGCTGGCCACATGCCCCGGAAGCTGTACGCCGGCTCCCTCGGCCAGTAAAGCGAGATGAGCGCCACAACCCCAGAGTCGGTCACGACTGGACCTAATGGTCAGGGTTCCCTTTACCTTTTTGGTACTTAAAACATCTGCTACTTGAGATGGGCTGCCTTACCATGGCCATATTTCCACAGAGCTCAACTGGGATTCTCAACAGCTCCCCACCTGCAATTCTCAACAGCTTGTATTCAGAGGAAACTGCCTCTGATACTGATGGTAGTTAAGGCTGGGCAATATCTGGTTTTCAACACTGTGGCATATCACTAGCTAAACATTGTGATATACCAATATATCATGATGTCTGAAATAAGGCTGGAGCTATATAGAGGCATTGGCTGGCTTCACGGTTTTTCCTGCATGGTGATTTTTGCCGGTGCCTGCTCTTGTGATTTGCTACCCACCGCATAAGGTAGGGGACAGCTGAGCCGTCAAAGTTAACAAGAGATGCAGGAATCGAGAGAAGCATTGGCTGGCTTCACAGTTTTTCCACATTGTGATTTTTGCATAGTGCGTGCACACACACATCATGGTCTGCGATATATTGCCAGATCAAAAATTATGAAACCGATATCACAATATGGACTTCAAACCTGTTTCGGACGATATATCAATAATATCACCCAGTCCTAATGACAGTACACAATCATTCCTGGTTCTCTTCTCTCACTGTAGAAGACATAAATGTTTGAGGCCATTACGACTCTAGCTTTTAGTGTCAGTTTAGTACTGGGGACACCCAAGTTCCTATCGCCATAAACCTAATTCTACATAATCTGCCTCACAGGGTTGTCATGAGAATAAAAGTGGACTTGGGGAATAATCACAAAAAACAGCAAGATAAAAATACAATAAATTCCAGCTTTTGTCACCTTTCTTTGATGTTTGTCTAAAGAATAATGACTTTGCTGTGGCACCTAAATAACTGAATTGATTGCCCATATGATGCCCTGGTACACAGTTGGTGCTTAATTCACGGTAGGGGCCTCCATGTAATTATAGTATGAAAAGTACCTGGAGCACAGAATTTGAGATTTCCCAGAGTGCCTTGGTAATAAACAAAATACTGTGCACAGCTGAGCAGTATTAAGACACACGGTCTCTAAAAAGTCTTTGTGCCTGGCAACCTGAGAGACAAAGAATGTGTCAAGAGTAATCATACGCTCATTTCTCATAATCGTATGACTAGCCTCAATCTGAATATCAACAACGTGATCTGCAGATTATGCACAGCTTGCCTTCAGCCTCTGGAAGTGCATATTTTTGAAATTTATGCCAATAAACTGTTTCAACAAACAGCAAGCAGCTTTTCTGATAACTCTTTTGCCACATGCAATATTTCCCCATACCAACTTTTGGATCAGCCTGGACAGCTAAACTTGCAAGGCTGGCTTTGAAAATATTTTTTGCTACTTGTTTTCAGTTTGTCAGTAACAATACATTCCATGTATGTATGGATTGGCATGTAGGCACTAAAATATGTGTGTGATACACTTTTTAGGTAGTTTTCTTTTCATGTACCATACAAGTTACTGTTCAATTTTGTCCCTGCTGACTTGGTGTTATTCTAAAATTAATCACCAACTTCGTTAGTATAAAAAACTATAATGCATATACAGTATTATAGTCTAATCTAATTAAACCTGCTTCACGTGCCCTGTATTTCACCTTAAGACTCTTAACAAAGTACGTACTTAATTCATTCTGGAGGTCCGTTCTTAACCTGAAGCACCACTTTAGCTAATGGGGCCTCCTGCTGCCGCCACCGGAGCACGATTTCTGTTCTCATCCTGAAGCAAAGTTCTTAACCCGAGGTACTATTTCTGGGTTAGTGGAGTCTGTAATCTGAAGCGTATGTAACCTGAAGCATATGTAACCCGAAGTACCACTGTACAGGGCAGGACGTTACTTAAGACCACCTTATTATCCCTTGTACACCCAGTACATAGCTGCAACAGTGGCAGACTTTGGGCACTCAAATTACAGAAGCACTCTGTGTGATGCTAAAATTCAGTGCTTTCTCCCCCCACACTCCTCTTGAGCTCTGTTCTACAGCATTGATTTGGTGCCCCCTGCAGTGCAGCACCGAGACTTTTAGGGTGGTTGCGCCACCGTAAAACCACATCTGGCTTCAGTCTGCGGGAGATTCTCTTCTGAAAGTTCCATAGATCTCAGAAATGCTGGTTTTGACCTATAAAGCCTTAAGTCTCTCAAGACCACAATAACTCAAGGACTGGTTCTCTCCATTATCAACTGACCCAGACCCTATGATCAACTACCCTAGAAGGAGCGTTGATGTACTACTAACCCTCCTCTAACACCTCACTTGGTTGGAATGCTTATCTTTTAATGAAGATCTGAGAGTGAGCTGGGCTAGGTAAGGAGCAGATCTCACTTCCAGGGGTGCTGTGGTCTCTCTTCAGCTTTCTCAGAAGGCAACCAGAGCTGCTCTCCCAGTCCCTAAAATGCTTCTCCCCAGAAACGGCTCCACCAACTTTCAGTGGTGACCACTGGAATAGGTACCACGGAATAGGATGAGGATCTGGAGATAAGAGTGGTGCTTTTTCAAACTGTTCTGTGGAGCCCAACAACAAAGGGCTCCACATGTGTTTAGCTGAGCACTCGACGGCTTGGAAAACTTCCTTAACTTGTGCTCATCAGGCTGACTCTTATGCTCATCAGTGGCAGCCATGGGGAAGTGCTATGTTCAGATGGGTTGGCATGGGGCCTAATAGACCAAGGTCATTGCCCCATGTTAACCTTGGTATATATCCCAGAACTCTCAGTCATGCGCAAGGATTCCATGGCAGACATTCAGGGGTTAGAAGTTGAAAAACTGGAAAGCAGAGTGAGACTTGAGCTCCAATCTGTCATCGGATAGAGTGCTGGATACCCTTCCACAAGTCTCACACATACATTTTGTTTCAACCTCATCTGCAAAACAGAATAATAATCCTGTGCACATATGTTTGGAGGCCTATCTCACTGATTTCAATAGGACTTGTGCCAGCAATGGGAAACTTGTAGACTTCTAGATGTTGCTGCACTGCAACCCCCATCATTCATAACCCTTGGCTGTGCTGGTTTGGGGCTGGAGTTCAAATACAGTGATACCTTGGGTTAAGTATTTAATTCGTTCTGGAGGTCCGTTCTTAACCTGAAACTGTTCTTAACCTGAAGCATCACTTTAGCTAATTGGGCCTCCTGCTGCCGCCGCGCCGCCGGAGCACGATTTCTGTTCTTATCCTGAAGCAAAGTTCTTAACCTGAAACACTATTTCTGGGTTAACGGAGTCTGTAACCTGAAGCGTATGTAACCTGAACCATATGTAACCCGAGGTACCACTGTACATCTGGAGGGACTGATTTACACCTGAGTAAGTGAACATTTGGTTAAATATAAAAAAGTGATCTATGGGTGGTATTCAACTCAGAGTAGACCTACTGAACATTATACTCATTCATTTCAACAGGTCTACTCTGAGTAAGACCTAGCTGATTATCACCCTTAGTTCTGCATTAGAAGCCCAAATTGAACATACCTTTCATTTGTGAGTAGAGCATGTCTTCAGATCGCTGCAGAATCAGAAACAGCAAGGGCTGAATTCGCTTCAGCAGAGGCAGTTCTGCTTTTATAATGGTTCAAGCTCCAAGCTGCAAACGAAGTGCTTCGCTGCTGGGGATTGGCTCTCATTCACGTGAAGTGCTCTGAGGAGTGGGGTGCCTGTTTCCTTCTTAGGAAACAGGCCCTCGCTGCTATAGTGATTCAGTCACCCCACTGGAATGACTCTTAACAGTAGCCACAGGAAATGTGTGGTTATAGAACTAACTGAATTGGTTACAGTTAGTTCTGTAATACACTGGGACAGCAACTCTTTTTGAGGTCTGTTACTGAAACTAAGCAGAAGCAAAACAGACAGTCTTCAGACCATTTTAATCATTCAAGGACACACATCTCAATGTTAGCACTTAAAGGAGGAATAGGGAGCCATTATGCTGGATCTAGGTATGAGGGACAGCATTGTGCTGGGTTCAGATAACTACCCACTGCTTCCACTTCGGGAACTTACTGTGTAATAAACCCTAGCCTGCCCAGTTGTTAACAGCTGAAACATGCTTGGTTCATCAAGACCGCTACCTGTTTTGGATTAGTGTTTTTTAATGTGGAATTTTATCCTGCTGTTCCTATTATTTTGCTCTGTTATATATTTCTGCCCTGTGACGATATGGCAAAGGGTGCATTATCCATTTTATAGATTGTGCTCTAGCTGTTTCCTTTTTGTATGTTCCCTCCTTTCTCTCTAGGAACTTTTATCCTTCCCTTTCCAAAAAGCATTCCTGGTGCACTGCACGTTGCTTGGGATATTTTATTTTATTTTGAGCAAGTGATTTATAAATTAAAATGTATGTATATTTATATGTTTATCTGCTCTCCTGCCTCACACACACAAGACTGCAGCAGAGGACACTTACGATTATGAGAGTGGGGGACAGATTCAGATTTGGACATGTCAAGCCAGTTTCTGATTTGTTTTGTTTGTGGCAGGGGAAGGAGCACCAGAGGAACTTTTAAGCAGTGTGCACACTGCTTGTCCGCACTAAATCACAGCTTGTTCTAAACTAAGCACCGGGCCAAAGTCTGAAAAGCTAATTCCACAACGAATCATGCAGTGATCTCATTGCAAATTAGCTATGTTCAGTTTCTTATTAAAGATCCTGGTTCAAATTCAGCCTTGGTTGTAAAGAGCGAAAATCTAATTGAAATCAAAGTTGTTTTGCCTTCTTGTGAGCATATTGCTATTTTCCCCAGGGCATTTTTAAATGCAAAATGCAATTGTATCACCATATCAGGCCTCGTCTGCTACACACTACTTATTTAAAATGTTTAAAATACAATTGCTTTGTGCCTCCATTGTCTCTAAATGCAATATATGAGCATCTAAATGCAACAGATATATATTTTTTCAGTCATTTGAAATAACCCAACAAACCTGTTGTTTTCCTTCTCTATAATTTTGCTCATCTAAGCTCCAAACATTAATCTTCCACCAGGCATGAAGAAAGTGTGGTTTACTTGCTTGCACAATTCAAATGGTTAGCAACTGAAAATGATGAGCAACAAGGGACCATGATAATATCTTAGCAAAACATGGTGCTGCTTTACATAGCAAAGTATTTTATAGCTGCTACAATGGGTTCCAGGGGGAAGCATATTGGATGTGCTCTCACAAGGGAAGTGGGGCACTTGAGACAGAAGCAACCATGTGTAGCGAAGACAAGATGATTTAATGGGATTTGCAAAGCCCTTGTTGGCGTCACAGCAGAAACTTTAAGAGTTCTCCAGATATCAGTCAAAATCTATCCTCCAGTGGATTTTAAGCTCACATAATTGACATGATATATGTGAGTTGCTGAGAGATCTAGTGGGGAGGAGTTGGGGAGGAGAGGGTTAATGTAGCCAAAAAGGCTGCAAGAAATAGTAGCAAAGATGCGAGGTGAATTTTTTTATTGGGGATGAAGCCAGTGGATGCATTCTGAGTGGCTGGGAAATAACAAGAAGGTCCTGGAGCAGAGCATGCTAGTGATTTTGAAATATATATTCCATGAAATTTACATACCGTTTGACTGTAGAAAAGAAAACCTCAGTGTGGTTTACAAAAGGGATAAGACAATAAAATTATCACTTGTAGAGGCTGGGATGGAGCTGACCTGCATATTTGTGGTGAGGATGGCACCAACAGGTATGGACCTGCCTACTCCATGTGCCTGCTTCTTGGGAGAAGAGTGATGACAAACCTAGACAGCATCTTAAAAAGCAGAGACATCACCTTGCCGACAAAGGTCTGTATGGTTAAAGCTATGGTTTTCCCAGTAGTGATGTATGGAAGTGAGAGCTGAACCATCAAGAAGGCTGATCGCCAAAGAACTGATGCTTTTTAACTATGGTGCTGGAGGAGACTCCTGAGAGTCTCATGGACTGCAAGAACATCAAACCTATCCATTCTTAAGGGAATCAGCCCTGAGTGCTCACTGGAAGGACCGATCCTGAAGCTGAGGCTCCACTACTTTGGCCACCTCATGAGAAGAGAAGACTCCCTGGAAAAGACCCTGATGTTGGTAAAGATGGAGGGCATAAGGAGAAAGGGACGACAGAGGACAAGATGGTTGGACAGTGTTCTCGAAGCTACTAACATGAGTTTGACCAAACTGCAGGAGGCAGTGGAAGACAGGAGTGCCTGGCGTGCTCTGGTCCAACAGCAACTCCATGTGTTTACAGAACACATGGAGAAACACTTGTGAAAAGCCCTATAACAGTTCACAGTATGCTAGGCATGTTTACCTGGAAAGAGTCTGTGGAGTTCCATCCCAATAAGTGTGCTGACCCACCCATTGGAATGACCAGAACAACCTATATAATGTCCCAATATATGAAGATTGGGCTACAATGCAGCCAAAGTTAGGAGTTGTAGTCTCATTTGTTTTGATGAGATTGATTTTAAGCACATGTTTTACTTTCTGTCAAAATCACTGGGATATAAAATGTTGAATCTACAATTTAGTTCTAAGCAAACTGGTTCATGAACCCGTAGCCTAATTTTTGGTACTCTTAACTTGCCAGCATGTCACACCAGGTCACAGACATTACTAGTAATGAGATAGCTACAGATCTGGGGGATTAACTAATTAATCAGGAAACTGTCACTGACGAGGAGAGCCTCTAGCACCAAATATAAATTGGTTTGTTTTCCAATTCTCTTTTTAAAAATAAATACCCACAGCACATTGTGAAGTGCCCTCTTTTTGTTTACAATGTAGAAAACGAATGGTGTGAATGTATAATACTACACAGTGAATGTTATGCCTAATGCAGAGTTATGCAAGATTAGGTAGCAGATAATATTAAGATTTCAGAGCCACACTAGAAGAATAAAGTGTTTCAAATGACTATATTTTGAGCGACAAGAGGAATCAGAGTTTTGTGGTTGAAGCAGAGAAGGAAGTTAGACATATCTAATGATGGAACAATGTTCTTGTGACCCTGTGCAAAGGACTTATGACCAACATTATTGCTGTTTTAAAAAACCCCTCAATATTTTAGCGGCACAGCAGTTCCTTCTGCATTGCCAAAGTCTTGAAAAGCTAACTTAATGGATAAAGAATAAGGAGAAAGGGGGAGGAATGTTAAAATTTAGTTATGTGTTTTGGTTTTGGTTTGTTTTTTAAAGCATAGCAAAGATCTTGTTTTTGGAGTAATGAATTGGATTAAAATTAATGGAGAGTTAAGAAAAAGAATGTAAATCAACTGCATGCAGAGTTCTTGAAATATGGGTTAAGTTTTGTTATGAATTTTTACTGTATACTCGTGTAAATTCGTATAAGTAAAATCAAATTCATATCTACATAGATATATAGATATATAGATATAGATATGGGTGGGATATAATAATAATAATAATAACAATAATAAAACGTAAATAAAAGCATCACAAAAAAGAGGAAGCAAATTTGCATAGTCGTGTGTGTGTGTGTGTGTGTGTGTGTGTGTGGACTTTATTTAAATTTTACACAGGAAAAGCCAAGCCAATTAATTTCCCATCCAAATGACACCAAATAAAACTTTTAAATCACTCCAAATCAATAGTTTGTCTTCAATTACTTTTCACCTAATTAATTTCAAACTCAGATACTGCTTTAAAATGTAATCAATTCCTCTTCAGTTAATTACTACCATCCATCAATTATAATTACCCCCCACAAGTTAAATTCAAAATAATATAGATAGATGATGGATAGATAGATAGATAGATAGATAGATAGATAGATGATAGATAGATAGATAGATAGATAGATAGATAGATAGATAGATAGATGATAGATAGATAGATGATAGATAGATAGATACAGATAGTGTAAAATTCCATTGGCAGGCAAGAGTTTACTACTAGATAAGGTGCCCAGCGGTAATCTGACTCCACGTTGACTTAATAAGCAAGCCATCAGCTCACGGCTGAGATTTAGAGGTATAAGAAATCTTCCCTTTAAATCTAGGTCTTTCAAGGGGTATACGTATTTAGAAAGTTGTTTGTTTTTCTGCCATGTTATGGATACAGACACTTTGAAGACAAAGCTCTCAACTCTGATAGTGTATATGACTTGATAACGTTTATGGACAAATAACTGCTCACTTGTTCATCTCTCTAATCGTTCTGCTTGCTTCAAATCTAATTTCATGCATAGAAACAAAGATGCTTCTTTTAGATTAATTACTTCTTTTGGCACACTAGCGCACACTACATTTTTCAGTATTAATGGAGTCATCTAAATACGAAGGTTTGGATAGGCTTCTGTAACATTACAGAATAATGTTATTCTGGCATAACATAAATTAGTTATCATCTGCTTCCCACTATATTTTACAGAGTAGCTATCAGGCAAAATGTTTCATGTAGGAACAGACAACCTAAGCTCACTGTCAAAATGTATGATGCTTTAAAATTCAACAGCAAGACCTTGCAGAAGTCAGATCACTCGTTCTCTGATAACACATTAAAGATCAACGATGTATTAAGAATGTAAACTTAAAAGTACGACAGATTCTTCACTGTGCCTTTGGTTTACTAGAAGTCTATGGGAAACTAAAAGTTTTGGAAGAAGCTGCAGTGTCTCTCCCTGGACAGTGCCCCTAAATAAGAAAAATAAAAAGTTAAGGCTGCAATCCTAGGCATGCTTAAGTTCCATTTAAGACAGTGTTCCATTAAGTTTCATTAACGACAACCTTACATCCAAATGAATATGTATAGGATCCAGGTACATATATCCATGTTGTAAGTAATTGTTCTTGTTTGTGGCAGTGAATGTTATCGCCTGCTTTTTATAACCAGTAACCAAATGACACTGGCAGTGGTAAGGGCTGGCAGACAGTTTTACCTGTAAGCATGGATCTACTCTGTAATTTGCAGCCCTGATTTATATCATTAGCTATTTTGTGGCCCTGATAAATATCATTGTCTAGGGCTGCCATGCATCCAGGTTTTCCCGGGAATCGGATGGTCAAAATGGCGTCCAGGTGGATTTTCACCAAATTGGCAAAATGTCCAGGAAAACTTTGTATGGGGGGGAGGGAGTTCAACAACTTTGACCCCCCACAAAAAGGTCAACAACCTACTGAGATGCAGGTGGCACTGTGGTCTAAACCACTGAGCCCTTGGGCTTGCCGATCAGAAGGTTGGCGGTTTGAATCCCCACGACGAGGTGAGCTCCTGTTGCTTGGTCCCAGCTCCTGCCAACCTAACGGTTCAAAAGCATGGCAGTGCAAGTAGATAAATAGGTACCACTCTGGTGGGAAGGTAAACGGCATTTCTATGTACTGCTCTGGTTCACCAGAAGTGGCTTAGTCATGCTGGCCACATGACCCGGAAAAACTGTCTGCAGACAAACGCCGGCTCCCTCAGCCTGTAAAGCGAGATGAGCACCGCAACTCCAGAGTCATCTGCGACTGTACTTAACTGTCAGGGGTCCTTTACCTTTACAGTGTACTACTGGTAAGACCTAGGTTCAAATGCCAACTCTGCCATGAACTCATAATCTGGGGAACCGGGTTCGCTTACCGGCTCCTCCTCTTGCAGCTGCTGAGTGACCTTGGGCTAGTCACACTTCTTTGAAGTCTCTCAGCCTCACTCACCTCACAGAGTATTTGTTGTGGGGGAGGAAGGGAAAGGAGAATGTTAGCTGCTTTGAGACTCCTTCGGGTAGTGATAAAGCGGGATATCAAATCCAAACTCTTCTTCTTCTTCTTCTTCTTCTTCTTCTTCTTCTTCTTCTTCTTCTTCTTCTCCTTCTTCTTCTTCTCCTTCTTCTTCTTCACTGGGTAATCTTGGGCCAGTCCCCATCTCTCAAATGCAACCCACCTCTCAGAATTATTATGTGCATAAAACGATTTGGTCGTAGCAGAGATATAAATGTAGTTAATAAATAGCTTGAATGTTAAGAGTTGAGATCAACATGCTTCAGCTAAGCTAAAATTATATCTTAACAAAATTATGTTCTTCCTGTTTGGAAGGGGAAGAGAGATGGCACAGAACAGATGGCACCTAGCAGATGCTTAATATCCGATCAATTTCTGTGTATTTTTGTATTCCATCCTTGTATCTGTACAGTTTTAGTAGCTTGTTTTCCTTCTTTAAAAAACAACTGCATATGAGTGGCAAGCTATAGATTTTAAGAGCTTTCTCCAGACAGTTGTACTAACTTTCTTTGGATTCATAGCTGATGCTGTTTACCTGATGGTTCCACTTCATAAATATGTCTTAAGGTTATGCTAAGGAGCTGAATTTTTGTTCATCAGCTAAAATGTGATTTTGGGGAGCATGGCTGCCTCTTGAATGAAGGAGGCCAAGGGCAGGGAAGCCCTGCAACACATAGCAATGGTAGCTGTCATGTTGCCACCATGTCATCATATGATGAACCGGGTCCAGCCAGGAGAAGAAGTCATGTGGACAGACTTGTGGCCTCAGCAGGAAGGACCCAGCATTGCTAGAACTGATCTGCAAGGTTATATAGTCAAACTTTATGCAAATCTGTTGTCTTCTTTTCAGGTTACGTATTTTCTCATTTTTTTTGGCAATGCATAAAGGGTGGGAAACCAGTGGACCTCCAGATGTTTTGGGACTCTCATCAGCCTCACCCAACATGACCAATGGTCAAGAATGACTGAAGTTGTAGTGCATCAAAATCTGAAGGACTAGATGTTCTACCAACATAAGTGGTCACCCTATTCTCTCTCCCACTACCACCTGATAATTTGGCCTAGTCACTGTTTGGCTGGAAACCCTCTTAGGAACCCTGTGTGTGTCACCTTGAGCCTCCTGGAGGGAATGTGGGATATAAACAAAATGAGTAAATAAATGCCAGCAAACACTTACTAATAAACCATCTGTACTTTCCAACACAAACGCAAGTGGATAGTAGAAGGACTTTAATTACAGTAAACATTCCACACCCCTTTTCCACAAGCTGAAGCGCAGAAGCCTGCAAAACAGGTTTCCCTCTCTTGCTGAGCTCTAGATGTTTATATGGGGAAAGGCTGCAAAAAGGTGGGTTTGGAAGCTGCAGTCTGAAGGTGAAATAGAGAGAAGACCTATAATGACATACAGCATGGATTGGCATTAAAGGAAGGGGAGAGAGGGGCTACAAGCAGAACAAGCTTTCTGAAGAAAGCTGACCAAGTCATATCAGATTTACAATAAAACCAACAATCATCTTCATCACACAAGGGAGGTGTTCTCAGTGATGGGCTACCCAGTGTACTAAAACTGCCATCTTTGCAACAGAAGTACAAAGGTAAACAGAAGTTTTCAGAGGCAGAGGTGCACTAAAATGGAATGTCCCTTCTTTGAAAATATACTGAGGCATGCTGACACATGCTCTTATCAGTCTTATCAGGCTGGCAGACCCATGTGTGGTTAAACTGTCCATTGCACAGGCGGGCGTAGGAAAGGCCTACTTCCTCAATTTAAAAGATGCATACATCTTTCAAATCAGGGTTCCGCTAGGTGTAATGATTTAATGACCTGCCTGTTTCATGCAAAACTCAGATTTGGGAGAAATCTGAGAGACATACACACTGCAATTGCATTCGCAGTTATTTGGGAGCAAGCCCCATTGAACCAAGTGGAATTTGCTTCTGAATAACTATATTTATTACCCCTTCATGGATCACTGCCTTGCCGTGGCGAAGGGGCTTGAAGAACTCAGAGAAGCTATGAACTATGCCGAGCAGGGCACCCAAGATGAACAGGTCATAGTGGAGAGTTTTGACCAAACGTGATCCACCTGGAGGAGGAACCGGCAAGCCACTCCAGTATCCCTGCCAAGAAAACTCCATGGACAAAGACAACAGGCATATAAAAGTTATGATGCTGGAAGATGAGCCCCTCAGGTCGGAAGGCGTCCAACATGCTACTGGGGAAGAGCGGAGGGCAAGTACAAGTAGATCCAGAGCTGATGAAGCGGCTGGGCCAAAGCCGAAAGGACGCTCAGTTGCGGATATGCCTGGAAGCGAAAGGAAAGTCCAATGCTGTAAAGAAAAATATTGCATAGGAACCTGGAATGTAAGAACCATGAACATGGGTACGTTGGAGGTGGTCAAAAATGAGATGGCAAGAATAAATATTGACATCCTGGGCATCAGTGAACTAAAATGGACGGGAATGGGTGAATTCAGTTCGGATGACCATCATATCTACTACTGTGGGCAAGAAACCCGTAAAAGAAATGGAGTGGCCCTCATAGTCAACAAAAGAGTGGCAAAAGCTGTACTGGGATGCAATCTCAAAAATGATAGAATGATCTCGATACGAATCCAAGGCAGACCTTTTAACATCACAGTAATCCAAGTTTATGCACCAACTACTGGTGCTGAAGAAACTGAAATTGACCAATTCTATGAAGACTTACAACACCTTATAGAAGTGACACCAAAGAAGGATGTTCTTCTCATTATAGGGGATTGGAATGCTAAAGTAGGGAGTCAAGAGATAAAAGGAACAACTGGCAAGTTTGGCCTTGGAGATCAAAACGAAGCAGGGCAAAGGCTAATAGAGTTCTGTCAAGAGAACAAGCTGGTCATCACAAACACGCTTTTCCAACAACACAAGAGACGACTCTACACATGGACATCACCAGATGGGCAGCATTGAAATCAGATTGATTATATTCTCTGCAGCCAAAGATGGAGAAGCTCTATACAGTCAGCAAAAACAAGACCTGGAGCTGACTGTGGCTCAGATCATCAGCTTCTTATAGCAAAATTCAAGCTTAAACTGAAGAAAGTAGGAAAAACCACTGGGCCGGTAAGATACAATCTAAGTCAAATCCCTTATGAATACACAGTGGAAGTGAGGAACAGGTTTAAGGATTTAGATTTGGTGGACAGAGTGCCTGAAGAACTATGGATGGAGGCTCGTAACATTATACAGGAGGCAGCAACGAAAACCATCCCAATGAAAAGGAAATGCAAGAAAGCAAAGTGGCTGTCCAATGAGGCCTTACAAATAGCGGGGGAGAGAAGGCAAGCAAAATGCAAGGGAGATCGTGAAACATACAGGAAATTGAATGCAGATTTCCAAAGAATAGCAAGGAGAGACAAGAAGACCTTCTTAAACAAGCAATGCAAAGAAATAGAGGAAAGCAATAGAATGGGAAGAACCAGAGATCTGTTCAAGAAAATTGGAGATATGAAATGAACATTTCGTACAAAGATTTCCATAATAAAGGACAAAAGTGGAAAGGACCTAACAGAAGCAGAAGACATCAAGAAGAGGTGGCAAGAATACACAGAGGAATTATACCAGAAAGAAACGGATGTCTCATATACCCCAGGTAGTGTGGTTGCTGACCTTGAGCCAGACATCCTGGAGAGTGAAGTCAAATGGGCCTTAGAAAGCACTGCAAATAACAAGGCCAGTGGAAGTGATGGTATTCCAGCTGAACTATTTAAAATTTTAAAAGATGATGCTGTTAAGGTGCTACACTCAATATGCCAGCAAGTTTGGAAAACTCAGCAGTGGCCAGAAGATTGGAGAAGATCAGTCTACATCCCAATCCCAAAGAAGGGCAGTGCCAAAGAATGCTCCAACTATCGCACAATTGCACTAATTTCTCACGCTAGCAAGGTTATGCTTAAAATTCTACAAGGAAGGCTCAAGCAGTATGTGGACCGAGAACTCCCAGAAGTGCAAGCTGGATTTAGAAGAGGCAGAGGAACCAGAGACCAAATTGCAAACATGCGCTGGATTATGGAGAAAGCTAGAGAGTTCCAGAAAGACATTTACTTCTGCTTCATTGACTATGCAAAAGCCTTTGACTGTGTCGACCATGGCAAACTATGGCAAGTTCTTAAAGAAATGGGAGTGCCTGATCACCTCATCTATCTCCTGAGAAATCTCTATGTGGGACAAGAAGCTACAGTTAGAACTGGATATGGAACAACTGACTGGTTCAAAATTGGGAAAGTAGTACGACAAGGCTGCATTTTGTCTCCCTGCTTATTTAACTTATATGCAGAATTCATCATGCGAAAGGCTGGGCTGGATGAATCCCTAGCCAGAATTAAGATTGCCGGAAGAAATATCAACAACCTCAGATATGCAGATGACACAACCTTGATGGCAGAAAGTGAGGAGGAATTAAAGAACCTTTTATTGAGGGTGAAAGAGGAGAGTGCAAAATATGGTCTGAAGCTCAACATCAAAAAAACGAAGATCATGGCTACTGGTCCCATCACCTCCTGGCAAATAGAAGGGGAAGAAATGGAGGCAGTGAGAGATTTTACTTTCTTGGGCTCCATGATCACTGCAGATGGTGACAGCAGCCACGAAATTAAAAGACGCCTGCTTCTTGGGAGAAGGGCAATGACAGGCCTAGACAGCATCTTGAGAAGTAGAGACATCACCTTGCCAACAAAGGTCCGTATAGTTAAAGCTATGGTTTTCCCAGTAGTGATGTATGGAAGTGAGAGCTGGACCATAAAGAAGGCTGATCGCCGAAGAATTGATGCTTTTGAATTATGGTGCTGGAGGAGACTCTTGAGAGTCCCATGGACTGCAAGAAGATCAAACCTCTCCATTCTGAAGGAAATCAGCCCTGAGTGCTCACTGGAAGGACAGATTGTGAAGCTGAGGCTCCAGTACTTTGGCCACCTCATGAGAAGAGAAGACTCCCTGGAGAAGACCCTGATGTTGGGAAAGATGGAGGGCACAAGGAGAAGGGGGCGACAGAGGACGAGATGGTTGGATAGTGTTTTCGAGGTTACCAGCATGAGTCTGACCAAGCTGCGGGGGGCAGTGGAGGACAGGAGTGCCTGGCGTTCTCTGGTCCATGGGGTCACGAAGAGTCGGACACGACTAAACGACTAAACAACAACAACAACTATATTTATTAGTCAACACTAATCAGGTAGAATTCCTACCTCTTGTGCTGCTATTAGGCTTAGGAAAAGGCTTAATAAAAGGGAAGGTTTAACACTTTCCACTTCCTGCAATACATATAAAAGTTTCTATGAGCCTTGGGAAGGCTGCTCAAGAAAGTACACAGCCCTGTAATTTGCTGGGTAAAATTAAACATGATTAGCATGTGGATTATGCAATGGCTGTTTCAAGTGGCTGCTCTTTATTAGTAGACTCTTAAAGAATTATTGCACCATGGTTGTGACTATGTTCTTAAGCAATGGTAGGAGGAGACAATTTCAGAATAAGAACATAAGAAAAGCTCAACTAAATAAGATGAAGTGTACAGCATTCTATTTCCTAGTGACTCTGATCAATGTGCCCGGGCCTTAATTTAGTGGTATAGCTGCTATCCTGAAATAGTGGTATAGAATACAGAAGATGCTACACGAGCTGTAGTCGTATCTGGATCAGGATAATTTTTGGCCACTGTAGTCCATGCACTGGTAACCTTGAGACTAGATTGCTGCAATGCACTATAGGTAGAGCTGCCTTTGAGATGGGTCCAAAAGCTCCAACTCATGCAGAATGTAGTGGATGGACTGTTGATGGAGGCAGACAGCCAACAGAATATGGTCCGTCTACAAAAACATCTACTCTGGCTGCCAATATCTTACTGGGCCAGGCTCAAGAGTCTTTTGTTGATTTACAAAGCCATGCAAAACTGGAGTTGAGGATGCCTTAGGGACCATCTGAGCCCTTATATCCCGACCTGATCAGGGAGATTATCAGGAGGGCTGTTAGTTATCTCCCATGTTATAGAGACCTGATTTGCCTCAACTGGAAGTTGGGCATTTGGTGTCATTGGCCCCATGCTGCAGAACACTCTCCCAGCAAAGATTTTGACTTTCAGGAATTATTTGAAGAGGTTTTTTTTATGCTAACAGCCTATGAAGTTTTTTGTGAGTTGCCAGTCATTGTTTTTAAAGGCGTTTACACTGCACTTCAGCCACATGACTTCAGTCTGCAGACAAACACCGGCTCCCTTGGCCTGAAAGCTGAGATGAGCGCCACACCCCATAGTCGACTTTGACTGGACTTAACCATCCAGGGGTTCTTAACCTACACGGCTTTACCCCACCTGCAAGAGGGATGTATATATACTTTTATAAACACATAAAGAAATAAATAGCAACAGCAGACGCACAACAAGTTTTACTGGCCAAAATGATCACTTCCACACTAATCGTTCACCCTTCCTTGTTGTTCATTTGATATAACCAGTAATATAAGCTATAGGTTATATTACTTAGACTTAGATTGTGATGGACAATGTGACCCAAAATACCATCTTAAGTTTTTGCTGCTAGGTGAAAGACCGGTACATGGAGGATAAAAGGTCAGAGAGGAGAAGAGGGCTCTGTTAGCAGGTTCCAACTCACCAAATTAAAATTAATGCACTTGACAGAGTCTTGTTTAATGCCAGACACACCTTTCTGAATGCAAAAATCCATGTCTCCCTGAGGCGGTCTGCTCCGTTTTGAGATAAGCTTTTTTGACAGTGGAATGGTACAACCTTAAATATGGTAAACTGGTACAGACTGTAAAAATCTGCATATGATCATATATTATTATTATTATTATTATTATTATTATTATTATTATTATTATCAGCCTTAACTTTTCTTTATCCTTTTCAGCCAGCAGTCTAACCAGACAATTTCTTTCTGCACACCACTGCAACATATTTACCAGATGTCAACACAATCTAGTTCCAGTGTTTCCAACCTAATTTATGTTTCACTCCTAACACAACGTTATTTTCCTACCTAGATGGTAGAAAGTGCCTTATCTCAGCAAGAAGCATGTGCCCACATTTGGCGAAGATCTTGGTTGCAAGGCCAGGCGAGACCTTTGCAAAAGTGGAATCATTTGCCAGAACAACTGCATCCTAAAATATACCAGTTATTCATATATATTGCTTCACATTCTTCAAACAACAACCTCTCCTCCTGCCATCACCACCTCTGAGTTCCCCCATATCCAAGAGATTTGCAGTGGAGACAGTATCCCAATTAAAACATGTGAAACAAATGCATGACTTTCCTCTGAGAAAGTATGTTGGAGGCACGCAACATGGGCAGTGTTTGTTGTTATTATCATTTGTTTACATAGCAGATATAAATGTGCTAGGCATTTTACGGTCCAGCAAATAAAAAAATTGCTGCTCTCAAGCATCTTGCGGATTATACAGTACAAAACGCAATGACCTCAGCATGCTTTATAATTACCTTGAAACCCGTACGTAAGCCCCAGACCACAATGAACCAGCTGAGATTTTCTAGCTGGTCTGGTGAACATCCAGTCCTTTGCCTTGGACACAGGCATCACTTTACCATTACTGTTATGGAAATTTAAGGGCAGAACAGTTTATGGCTGATTACATAAAACAGGACAGCTAGGGATAAATGAGAGATGGGCCACTCCATCAAGGGATGGTCTCAGTTTTACTGGGGACGGAGAGAATCCAGCCCACCTTGTTTAAAGCAGGGCTGGGGAACTGTCTTTCCTGTGACAAGCGATTGACCCCCAGAGCAGACGGTAAGCAGAGCCAGAATTGGGCTGAGTTTGCAGCACTGAAGAATTCTGCAGCAATTATTTACCCTTGTGTAAAGAAACTTTCCCCTCTCTCTTCCCCTTGCCTGTGCCTTCCCCATATCTGCCTTGGAGGGTTGGGGGAACCCTCTAAGACAGATTTAGGGGACACATGGGGGGGGAGGAGAGGACCCCATTGTGCAAACAGAAATCTGATGGAATGTTCAAAAACTTTTGATACTGTACAATCCTCTCTCTCTCTCCATCCTAAGCTATTTTGCTGCCCAAGGAAAAGATGGGTCCCCTCTCCATTACCCATACAGAATCCCGCTGGAGTGGAAGTTGAATCTTAGTTTCTCATTGGGATGGCACAGGAGGGCACAAGATGGCACAGGAGGGCAAGGGTATCACTAACCCCACTGGCTATGTTCTACCCTCCCTGTTGGAGCCAGGATGCGTCAGAATACAATGTGCTGAAAAATCGAAAGTGGGAAAAGTGGGCACCTGGTGAATTTCGAACACTGGTGTGGTGGTGTGATGGCTTGGGACTCGGGCTCGGACTCAGAACCAGAGGAGTCTCAGTCCGCATCAGATCCTTTACCTCAGGCGGCATCTGAACCAAGTCTGGGCCCTGATTCTGA
Source organism: Podarcis cretensis (assembly GCF_951804945.1). Taxonomy (NCBI): domain Eukaryota; kingdom Metazoa; phylum Chordata; class Lepidosauria; order Squamata; family Lacertidae; genus Podarcis; species Podarcis cretensis. The sequence continues at coordinate 72,696,425 of NC_137176.1, read as the reverse complement.
AGAGCCCCAATCTGCACAGGTTCCCCTGCAATAAGCACAAGCTGGGCCGAGTCAAGGGCCTGAGCCTGCCCTGGCTCCAGATACAGGGATTACCTCATTGCCTTCAGCTGGGCCATCGCTTACAGCTGCTCCACTACCGGGTGGGTCAGGAGAGGGTGAGGTGGCCTCTGGGTCTAGTAACCCACTGACATCTCCTGAGCTGCAGAGACTGAGGTCTGAGAGAAGGAGAGACCTGAGTACTCACAGGAGGAGTGCTCGCCTTCAGGCGAGACAGGGAGGTGAGTCAGCAGGGGATCAGGACCGGCTGTTACCCCAACAAAGATAAAAGGCTGTCGGACCCCGCCCCAGGTTGCAGGAGCAACATTGCTGTTTGTCAGAACCTGCCTGAGAGACCCTGTGCCTGACCTTGCCTGGTTTTCTGCCTCGTGTCCTGCCTTGGCCCTGTTGGACTGACTCCTCACGGAACCCTTGGATTCAGGACTGGACCTGGACTATGTTACTCAAGTTACCCCTGGGACCAGCACAGGTGATATGGGAAATGCCATGAACTGGACAGTGTCTTGAGGGGCAAACAGATATGCCTGTAGGGCTGTATTTGGCTCCCAGGAATGAGTTTCCCCTCCCCTGCATAAAGCCCTAGGGTCCACACCAATTGTTTATGCAAACAGCCTGAGGCCAGTGGGTCTCCCTGCATCCTGCGGCATCCAAGTTCTGGGTTCTGGAACCGAGCTAGCCAGCCCAAACCCTGACTCCTTGCTGCTGATGCAACTCTGTCATAGCACCATTATGTCTTGAAATAGGATCTTGGTCCCTCAAACCACCAGCACACCTGGATATTCCACAATTGCTGCTGCCAGCCCAGCACATGGTCTCCTTATGATGCCACCCACGTGTGTCGTATCATAAAGCCATATGGCAGCTGGAACTGTGGCGCTGGCAGTTACTGGGAAGAGGGAGGCGCACAGATGGGTATCGCTGTGAGCATCTATATGCTTCACTGCCTTGCAAATTAAGCCAATCTAGGGCCAATCTGTTGGCGGCACATTTGGTACTTGGGGAAGCTGCAGTATGGAATCCTTCAGGTTACTTTTTTATAATTATTTTAAAAAACACATACATTTTTCTAACAACCGAAGAACTAAAAAAAGGAACTCTGGGCTGGTTATCTCATGTAGAAAAACACTAAGTGTGAAAAAAGCAGCAGCTGGGAACTCTGCAAGGCAGTAATCAAGCAGGAACTGCGGAGAACCCCCTGCTGACTGAGCGACAAGAAGCCCAGGCTAGAATGGGAACTGTCAAAACATACAGAGAGAAAAAGCCATTCGGAAAGCAGCCCAGGCAGGGAAGCAGGGAGGGTGATGAATGCAATGGCTGGAGCTTCAAAAGAAAAATGGGAAGCGCCATGGAGGTTCTGCAGAAGAAGATGGGAGGAGATGGTAAATGCAGGGGGGGTAGTTAAGGACAACTTCTGCTAATGCTTTATGGCAAGGATGGAGAACTTTAGACAGTAGGGGACAAATATAGTTCCTGGGCTCTCTATCAGGCCCCATGGACCCTCCCCAGGACACACCCCTTCCCCAGCCTCTCCAGGTCACCTTGGCAGTCATGGTTTGCACCCTTCTTGAGTGTTTTGGATATGTGTCCTTGACTCCTGACAATGCCCCTTGCTTCCCAGGTTAGAGGATAGAGGACATGTGCAAGTGTGTGCAGAAACTTGCCTACTGCATAGGTGTCATCCACTATTTCTGCTCTACTCACTCCTGCACGTGGCCTCCAGAAAAAGTGCCAGGAAGGAAATGGGACCCTTGGGCTGAAACAGGATCCCTACTCCTGCTCTAAGGGAATGGATGTTAGGTTTGTGAGAACAGACAGATTAGTTGTCCACCTAGTCCAGTATCGTACACTCTGACTGGCAGCATATCTCCAGGGTCTCGGACAGGAAGTCTTTCATATATCCTACTCCAAATTGTTGGCATCCATCTATCTCAGGAGACAATGGAGGAATGTGCCTTTTGGGCTGCAGTCAAATTGTTAAAAGGTTGCAGCACCTGCTGTGGTTGTAGAGGTCAATAAGGGAGAGACATGTTTAGTTGCAGCTGGGGCAGATGAAGGCATCTGGTTGTGCTGCTGCAAATGCACCATGGTGTTTCTCTTCTCTTCTCCCAGCTATCATGCCTCCTCTGGCCACTGCACAATGTGTCTGTCTCCAAGTCCTGCAGTCACCCACATTCACACAGCAGGGTTGATGTTGCCAGCCTGCAAGTCATATTTGCAGACATCTTTGTAGTGCAGAGTTGGTCTACTAACGGGCCTGGTGCCTGAAACCACCATGTCCTTGGGAATCCTGCCATCTACCATTCTGTGGGCATGATCAACCCAGAATAGACATCGCTGATACAAAAGTGCAAATATGTTGGGAACGTGGGCTTGGGAGAAGACATCTTTGTTTGAGACTCTGTCCTGCCATGTGATGTCCAAAATCTTGCTAATGCAGCACATGTGGAAAGGGTTGAGGCATCACTCCTGACAGTTGTAAGTTGCCCACAACTCACTTCCATAAAGCAATGTGGTCAACACGCAAGTCTGGTAGACCTTCATCTTGGTACTGGACATTAACATCACATTCTCCCATACTCTGTTGGAGAGGCTGTTGCCATAACTGCCTTTCCAATACTGTACGTTTCTCCAGCTCAGCATCGATGGAGAGGTTGCTGGTTATGGTGGAACCCAGGTAGGCAAAACTGTCTATCACCTCAAGCGTGTGGTCATCAGTGCTGAAGCTTGGAGTGCTGGAGACCTCCTGAGCCAAAGGCCAACGCCTTTGTCTTTATAACTGAGGATCAAACCAAAGACATTTTGCATGCAAAGTGTCTTCTGCCACTGAGCTCTCATCGTTCTAATTTCTCACAACCAGTAACGTCCTCAGCAAAGTGATCATTTGAATAATCAGCACTTTTTTCTGGGGGGGGCGCAGGTCCCTAAACATTTTGTGAATCTAAGTTTGGCCTCATTGAGGGGCAGTATTTCAATATGAGTAGGAAAATGAAAGTATCCCTAAACTTTTTTTTTTTTTTAAGAAAAAGAGCACTCTGAATAATAATAATAATAAAGCCTAAGAATGATTTGCACTGACATAACCTTCTTCATCTACTGAGAAGTCGCCATTGTAACTTGCAGAGAACATATTCCAGCACCTTGTTCTATCCTGACAACTGCCCCATAGTGTCAATGGGCCACAGTAACTTGCTTTCCTGTTTTGCAAGGAATCTTACATTGCAGACAGAGGCTATAAATATGCATTGAGGCAATTTAAATCCCACATGGCAGCAGCCTAATTTATCATTTCACAGTATCTGATTGTAGGTCAGGTTTTCACCTCACCCATAATTGTGCAGGGTCATGTCTGTAGATTCTGTCGCAGATATGAATATAATAAAACACCTGTCTGACCTTGGAGGAGGTCATAATTACTGGCAGAAAGAAAGATAATAAAAAGGAAGTTAGAATAAGGAAACAAGGTTGAAACTGGGCAATCGTAAGATTATGACTCCATTAATGAGGAAACATTAATGTGTTTTGTTAGCTAGGTTGCTCCCGCAAGGAATAAAATGACAAAGAATCACAGCTAGCATGCAGCAGGGGGCAGCAGCATACTAAATATGAACTGGAGATTTGATAACGAACTAAAGAAGTGACCATGTACATTTCCACCCTCGCTCTCTTTTGCAATTTATGTATTCTGCTGCTGGCTATCTTGTTTTGCTTTGATACCTCCAATCCCAGAAGGAGACAGGGAGGGAGCATGACAAAGATGGGGGTACTTTTTCACTTTTTATCTTTCCTCACCACTCCCCCCGGAACAGCCATCTCTGCGCAAGTTATCACTTGATCAGGAACGGCAGGCCTTAAATTCACAGAACCATAAAACTGCATCTAGTCATCTAGGGTCATCTAGTCCAGCCACCTGCAAATACAGTAAACTGGCACATCTGAATGGGACTCTGAGTGCAGATGTGGGCTCTGCAAACTGTATTACTGTTAGTGGTGTTGTACTTGGATGCATGCCCCAATCTGCTTTCTAACTGGGATGGAGACACACTTAGAAAGCATGTCAAATTTGCACTGTGCCAGAAGCCGGGCAGCACAGATAGCGACCACTTCTGCACTTAGAAGCACGTCAGCTGGAGTCTTTAAACTATGAAAAAGCATCCCTGCACATAATTAAAAGATTTCAAGTAGAGGAAACTTCAGCTCAGAAAATGAACTCAAGAATTCCTTCCCGTAAACCCCTAAGAGAGGGGGACGTGGGTGGCGCTGTGGTCTAAACCACAGCGCCTAGGGCTTGCCGATCGGAAGGTCGGCAGTTCGAATCCCTGCGACGGAGTGAGCTCCTGTTGTTCGGTCCCTGCTCCTGCCCACCTAGCAGTTCGAAAGCACGTCAAAGTGCAAGTAGATAAATAGGTACTGCTCCGGCGGGAAGGTAAACGGTGTTTCCATGCACTGCTCTGGTTCGCCAGAAGCAGCTTAGTCATGCTGGCCACATGACATGGAAGCTGTCTGTGTACAAACACCAGTTCCCTCAGCCTATAGAGCGAAATGAGCATGCAACCCCAGAGTCGTCCGCGACTGGACCTAACAGTCAGGGGTACCTTTACCTTTAAACCCCTAAGATACCACCTTCTTGAAGTTTCCAGGATTCTTTTGAGTGTGTGTGAAGCTATCTTACAGTATTTGTGCCTGAACGTCAAATTCTCTCCCTGCCCCCCCCCCATTTGACCTGTGAGGAAATAACCTGCCTTACAATGTACAAGATTGGGGAGGTGGGTGGAATCAGGCTTGGAAAATATTTGCCTGAAGCCATGAGTTCTCCAAAGCTTCCCCCCTCTATTTTAGAAGCAGTTTCAATTGAAATGGCTTGGTGCTATCCAAGCTAGCCCCCCACCCCCACTCCCCAATTGACTGGTGGCTGGACAGGGAGCATGGAACCACTGGTAAAAGAGAGCTTACTCTTTCCATGTTAGGAGCGGTTTCAATGCAAATGTCTTAGTGCTGCTGGAACAGCAAAGCCCCTTGTGTTGTAGTTCCCAAATGCCCGACAACCAGCTGGCTTTGGGACACTTAGGAAGTGCTGCACAACAGACCTCTGACAGCTGGGTGGAGCAAGCCACCCATCAATCACCTGATGTCACAGTGACGTAAAGTTGGCATGTGGGATGGTGCCAGAAAAGGATCTGGTTGCCAGCTCAAAAAGGTTACCCACCCACCATTTAGAAAATCAGTCTTAATGGCCCAGTACCTGGCTCCCTATTGTTTCTCAATGGCTCTGCACTTAGCTAGCCCAGGCCAGTTTGCATAACCTAACCCAGGAATTTCTTGTCCAGCACAGTTCTGCAGCTTGCATTTTCCCTCCATATCCCTAATATTATCTAAATATCACTAACAGACTCTAATACCCTAAATCTATGACAAGATACATAAAGGTAAAGGACCCTTGGATAGTTTAGTCCACTCAAAGGTGACTATGGGATGCAGCACTCGTCTCGCTTTTCAGGCAGAGGGAGCCAGCGTTTGTCCACAGACAGCTTTCTCGGTCATGTGGCCAGCATGACTAAACCGCTTCTGGTGCACAGAGGTACCTATTTATCTACTTGCACTGGTGTGCTTTTGAACTAGGTTGGCAGAAGCTGGAACAAAGCAACAGGATCTCAACCCCATCGCACGAGTTCAAACTTCTGATCAGGAAGCCCAAGAGGCTCAGTGGTTTAGACCACAACATATTAAAAGGCCACAAAAGAATGATTTTATTATAAAGGGGGAAAATAACCAAAAAACTCTATAGGCAGCCATAATAAAAGGGGGGGGGGGGAGAGACATGAAATAGCAACTATTCCAAGGGGCAGCCGATTGTCCCCATTGCTCTCAGCCAACTGAATCGAGCTCAGCTTCCATAATCCAAAAAGCGGTTTTATCTGCTGAAGCAAATGATCCGAGCTTCTTAACTTTGGCATGTCAGGATAATGGGTAAGCCCGAGGAAAGCCATCCAAAGAACAAATTCCAAGTGAAATAAGTTCGTCGTTTCGGGTGGAATTCAACATGGCACTATAGCTTGCCAGATAAAATGATCCCTCCTTCTTCTCCCTCCCCCCACGTGCTGTTCTGGAGGTTCTAGATCACCAGAACGTGTCGGCATCCAAGGCAGCTGATTATTTGAGGATTCAGGTCAGACAAGCCTGTTACCTTTGCGTTATGTATGCTTTTATAATTGCAAGCTGCTTTTAGACTTTTATGAAGTAAGTGACGAAACACTGATGATGATGATGATGATGATGATGATGATGATGATACACAGCCAGTGGTTCCCCTCATAAGAAATATAGGTGTCAGAATGCACCTTTCTCTCATATGCTACTACTTAGGACCTGGTGGAGAGCCACGTTTGTTTAGCACCCAAGAGATATGTAGGCATTGTACAATTGCTCTGCAGATAAATTTATTTATTTACTTTAAAGCTCATTGCAGGGGGGAAACTCTGAAACCACAGTGCTGTCAGCTACTGTCCTCTTCATCACTACAATCCCACCTGCCCACGAGCTGCCGGCGGTGCTATAGCCCAAGCTGTGCAGACTGAGTGATCCATAGTTGCCCCAGCATTTGTCAAAGTGATCTACAGCTACAATCTTCAGACTAATACAACAGTGCTTCTTCCTCTGCACTGTGTGGGCTTGGAGTTGCACAGCTATTCCTGGCTGTGATGGTTCTATCTGTCAGGCCATCGCTTGTGTTAACTAGGCACCACCATCAGAGTCCAAAGAAAAAATGCATATATTCTCCAACTGAGTATACAAATACATGCTGAGCATTTCCTCTCGACATAGTTCTTATACCGGGAGTTTACAGTTCTGTCCTAGATGCGGGTGGCACTGTGGTCTAAACCACAGAGCCTAGGGCTTGCCGATCAGAAGGTCGGCGGTTTGAATCCCCGCAACGGGGTAAGCTCCCGTTGCTCTGTCCCAGCTCCTGCCAACCTAGCAGTTTGAAAGCACGCCAGTGCAAGTAGATAAATAGGTACCGCTCCGGCGGGAAGGTAAATGGCATTTCTGTGCACTTTGGTTTCGGTCACGGTGTCCGGCTGTGCCAGAAGCGGTTTAGTCATGCTGGCCACATGACCTGGAAAGCTGTCTGTGGGCAAACGCCGGCTCCCTTGGCCTGAAAGCAAGATGAACCCCATAGTCGCCTTTGATTGGACTAACCGTCAAGGCGTCCTGTACCTTTACCTTTTACAGTTCTGTCCATAGATAGGTGAGATACAGCATGCAAAATCAGCAGCCAAAAAAGGATACATACATAATGGGGACATTTGACAGTTATGTTGCTATTTACATACATCTGCTCTGGTGGCTCAGCTGGTAGAGCACGAGACCCTTAATCTCAGGGTTGTGGGTTCGAGCCCCATGTTGGGCAAAAGATTGCTGCATTGCAAGGGGTTGGATTAGTTGACCCTCGTGAATGATGTAAATGATGCACTGTGTTCATCTCCAACAAAAGGCAGCTCTACTTTGGGGAAAAGGCAGACCCTTGTGGTCCCTTCCAGATCTACAATTCTATGATTCTATGATGAACGTAAGCCCCTTCCAGGAGTCAAATGTTTTAGGTATTCCTCTGTTCCCTCACTCTCCAAGTTCTTTGGGTTTTTTTGTCCTTTTCTCTCTGCCTTCTCTCCATTTTAATCTTATTATTTTTTTCTTTGAGGGGAAAAACTGTGCTGAAAAATTTGGCACAGCTCTAGTGGTAACATATAACCTCAGTTATCCCTCATATGGACTTCACAAAAGACTCATGCTCACTTTTCATTTTCAGTGGCCTGTATTTTATTTTGTAACACAGATAAGGCCTTAAAATTGGGGGGAACCCAGGGGGGAGAATAGGTTTGCATAAATCCCACTGGAGCTTGTAGCTTAGACATTTCATTTTCCTCTGGGTTATACTCATTTCAGCACATCTACACTATATGTGTTTATCTGCTTTATAATACCTCAGCTCCATGGCATCTCTAAAAGCATCTTGGGTGTTAGAGCTTGGGGAGAGTCTAAAAAATGTCCCTCCCCCCTTCACAATCTATCGGCTTAGGAGAAAGGTGACATTTTCTATTTTGGATGCGAACCATTAAGTATCAAATGACATCACTCCCATGAAATACTCAGGACCGTGTGACCCATTAAGCCTCTAAAACGACAATGGAATTACACTACGAGTTGGATTAAGTTAGTAGGGCTTCAGCCCCACTGAAATAAGTGCAGCTATTCATGATTAACTTAAATCCCATTGATTTCAGTGGGCCTTCATATGTCATTGGACCGCAACTCCAATCAGTCCCAGCCAGCATGGTGAATGGTCATGGATGATGGGAGTTGTAGTCTAGCAGTGGAAAACCTCTAAGCCGTAGGCCTAATTAGGCCTGGCAGGAGCCCTAATTTGGCCATTTAGGCAAACCACACCCAGATAATGACATCATTGTTTATTGGCCAATGGGGTTTCTAGTCAGCATATTTTAACCCTGGCACTGAATGGGAGACCCACTGGGATTGGTTCCACTTGGCAACTCCTCAGTGGAGCCAATCCCTGCAGAAAGCGGGACTTGCAGCTACCACAGATCAGCTGACCAGTGGTGGCTGCAAACCTCACTTCTTTGTCCCTCTGCCATCATCAATAATCACTTTCAATATTGCATTCATGTTGAAATAAAGTTAAGACTTTGTTAGGATTTTCAGTTGGAGTCCTGCAGTTGTCACCGCACATAACAATAGAATAGAACACAGAAGAATTATGCCCTAAAACATTCAATCAAACATTATATTATTTTTTTTAATATATAATATTTATTAAGGGTTTTTTAGTTACAACACACAAAACAAAACATACAGAAATATCACATTTTATAACATATTTTCTTGTCCTCTTTGGACTTCCTCACATCTCCCGCTCCTGCGTTCCAAATTTATAAAAATTAAACCAGCAATTTATCACCTTGTCCCCACCTTACAATCTAATTTTCCAATATTATGTCTTAAATTTTAGATATATTCATTTTACTCTTTAAAACATTTAAACTTAGCCTAATAGTTATCTAAAAATTTGATTTTTTCATGAATTTAACTTATCTTCATAATTCACTTCGTCTGTTTCGATGGTGCCAAATTGTTTATGATCAAGCATCCTGCTTAACATTCATACAGTTTACAATATTTTTGCAAATAAATCTTAAATTTTTTCCAGTCTTCTTCCACCATCTCCTCTCCCAGGTCTCGGATTCTGCCCGTCATCTCGGCCAGTTCCATATAGTCTATCAGTTGCATCTGCCATTCTTCCAGTGTGGGTAGATCTTGAGTTTTCCAATGCTTGGCAACGAGTATCCTTGCTGCTGTTGTTGCATACATAAAAAATGTTCGATCCTTCTTTAGCACCCCTTGGCCAACAATACCCAAAAGGAAGGCCTCTGGTTTCTTAAGGAAGGTATACTTAAATACCTTTTTCAGCTCATTATATATCATTTCCCAGAAAGCCTTCACTTTGGGGCAAGTCCACCAAAGGTGAAAGAACGTTCCTTCATTTTCCTTACATTTCCAACACTTATTATCAGACAAGTGGTATATTTTTGCAAGTTTGACTGGGGTCATGTACCATCTATATATCATTTTCATTACATTTTCTTTCAAAGCATTACATGCAGTAAAATTCAGCCCAGTGGTCCATAACTTTTCCCAGTCCTCAAACATAATATTATACCCAATGTCCTGTGCCCACTTTATCATAGCCGATTTAACCATTTCATCTTGTGTGCTCCATTTTAACAGCAAGTTATACATTCTTGAAAGTACCTTAGTCTTAGGCTCTAACAGTTCCGTTTCTAACTTCGATTTTTCCACCTGGAATCCTAACTTTTTATCAACTTTAAAAACTTCTTTGATCTGAGCATAGTGTAACCAATCTCGCACTTTGTCTTTCATTTTCTCCTGACTCTGCAATTTCCAGTTATCTCTATCTTTTTCTAATATTTCCCAATACTTCGGCCATTTGGCCTCCATATTGAGTCTTTTCCGGGCCTTAGCTTCCAATGGTGAAAGCCACCTTGGGGTTTTATTTTCCAATAAGTCTTTGTATTTTGTCCAGACATTAAACACTGCTTTTCTGACAATATGGTTCTTAAAATTCTTATTAATCTTAACCTTGTCATACCATAAATATGCATGCCAACCAAACGCATTGTCAAAACCTTCCAAATCTAATACATCAGTGTCCTCGAGAAGCAGCCAATCTTTCAACCAGCAGAAAGCTGCTGATTCATAATACAGCCTTAAGTCTGGCAGGGCAAAGCCCCCTCTTTCTTTCGCATCAGTTAATATCTTAAGCTTAATTCTGGGCTTTTTGCCCTGCCAGACAAATTTGGAAATATCTCTCTGCCACTTCCGGAAACACTCTGTTTTGTCCACAATCTGTAATGTTTGAAACAAAAAAAGCAATTTAGGCAGTACATTCATCTTTACAGCAGCAATTCGGCCTAACAAGGAAAGTTTCAATCTTGTCCAACTTTCTAAATCTCTCTTAATTTCTGCCCAGCATTTCTCATAATTATCTTTAAATAGACTCAGATTTTTTGCTGTTATATTTACCCCTAGGTATTTTACTTTTTTCACCACATTTAGCTCTGTCTCTTTCTGAAACCGTTCTGACTCTGTAACTGTCAAATTTTTCCCCAATACCTTAGTTTTCTGCTTGTTTAACTTAAATCCCGCTACCCGACCAAACTCTTGAATCAGTTGTAATACTTTTTTCGTACTAGATTCTGGCTCCTGTAGGGTCAAAACTAGGTCATCTGCAAACGCTTTAAGTTTATATTGCTTCACCCCGACCTGAATACCTTCCACCAGCCGGTCCCCTCTGATCATGTTCAGGAGCACCTCCAGGACAGAAATAAATAACAATGGGGAAATAGGACAGCCTTGTCGTGTTCCTTTTTCAATTTTGAACTCTTCTGTAATCACATTGTTGACTATCAGTTTAGCCTTTTGTTCTGAGTAAATTGCATCAATCCCATTTCCAAAACCCCATCCCACTCCCATCCCTTCCAGATTTCCCTTCATAAATTTCCAAGAAATATTGTCAAAGGCCTTCTCCGCATCTATGAAAATTAACACTGCTTTTGTATTGATATTTGTTTGCAAAAGTTCCAAAATATCAATTATGTTCCTTGTATTAGCAAACAAATGTCTGCCTGGGAGAAAGCCTGCCTGATCCTTGTGAATTACTTGATTCAAAACTTTTTTAAATCTACTTGCTAAAATGTCTGCAAATATTTTGTAATCCACATTTAAAAGGGAGATGGGGCGGTAGTTCTTAAGTTGGGTCTTTTCAGTTTCCGATTTTGGTATCAATGTGATAAACGCTTCTTTCCACGATTCCGGCGCCTTCTTCCCCTCCAAAATTTCGTTGCAAACCTCCAACAATGGTTGTATCAAATAGTCTTTCAATGTATTATAGTACTTGGAGGTGAGCCCATCTGGCCCTGGAGATTTGCCCAATTGCATGTTCTGAATGGCTTGTTCAATCTCTTGTCGTGTTATTTTTGAGTTCAGGATTACTCTATTTTCTTGTGACAGTTTTGGTAGTCCATTCTTTATCAAAAATTGTTTTATCTCAGCCTCGTCTTGCGGCCCTTGAGTATATAGTTTTTTGAAATATCTCTGGAAGCATTTTCTGATGTCCACAGGGTTCTGAATATTTCTTCCTTCAATCTCTAAATTTGTAACTGTATTTAATTTTTGTCTCTTCTTCAACTGCCATGCTAGCAGTTTCCCACATTTATTCACCGATTCAAATGTTTTTTGTTTCATTAGTTTAACTTTCCACTCTATTTCCTGATTTATCAATTTAGAATATTGTGCTTGATAGAGTTTAATTTCTCTCAGAATCAGATGTGACTTCGGATTTAATCTTAACTTCTTCTCGAATTCTTTAATTTTCTCCAAAATCTTATCTTTTTTCTCATTTTGTGTCCTTTTCTTTACAGCATTCTGTTGTATCAAGAACCCCCTCATCACGGCCTTACTTGCATCCCAGATAATTCTTTTTTCCACTGTAGTATTCAAATTTATCTCAAAATAATCCTTCAATACTTTTTGGGCCTTCTTGGTAATCTCCTGGTCTCTAAACAGATTGTCATTCATCTTCCATCTAAAGGAGCCGGTTGGTAGTAGTGTCATATCCATCTTTACAGCGTTGTGGTCGGAGCAGGTTTTTGTGCAGATTTCCACTTTTCTGGTCTTAGGTGCCAGACCTCTAGATATGCATATTTGGTCGATTCTCGTCCAGGTCAGTTGGGCTTCAGAAAAGAATGTTCCTTCTCTTCCCAAGGGGTTCTTTGTCCTCCAGATGTCAATCAAATCCATGTTGTTGGTCAGTTCAAAGAAAGTCTTAGGTAGTCTGCCATCTTTTGCAACATTTTGATTTTGTGACTTATCCATGTTGGTTGATACCACGCCATTCATATCTCCCATCATAATGATGTTGTCATAGTCTAAATAGTCCAGGATGCTCTCATGCAACTTCTTATAAAATTCCGATTTCCCCTCATTTGGTGCGTAAATTCCTAATATCAAAAACTTCTCTCCTTGGTATTGTATCTCAATTGCCAAAATTCTTCCTTGCTCATCTTTAAACAGAAATTTAGGTGACAGGTTCTCCTTTGCATAGATCACCACACCTCTTTTCTTGACTCGATCCGAAGAAATAAATTCTTGGCCTAATCTTTTATTTATTAGCACTTTTTTGTGGAGCCTAGTCACATGTGTTTCTTGCAAACAAATAATGTCCAATTGTTCTTTTTTCAATATGTGAAATAACTTCCTCCTTTTTTCCGGGTAATTGCACCCATTAATATTCCAACTCAAGAGTTGCAGGGACATCCTGAACAATTCTGTTATTTCTCTAGGGGTGGTATCTTTTTCTCTGAGTCCTCAGATTCCAAGGGTAGTAATGCAGCAGATGCTCCAGGCCCCAAAGGTGTTTCAATTCCTTTCTGAAGGTCCTCTCCGTAGGCAATCAGAAATTTATCTCTGTCTTCAAGTGTTTTAATCTTGACTTTCTTCCCTCTGAAGGTGAAAGATAATCCCTGAGGAAATTCCCACCTAAAAATAATTGAGTTGCTCCTTAGCAATCTGACCAATTCAAGATAGGCGGATCTAAGGTCCAGCAGTTGTTTCGGGATGTCTTTGTAAATTTCAGCTCTTCTGTCCAAAATGTCCAGTGACTTTTCGTAATGTAAACCCAAAATCTTATCCCTTTCCTCCTTTGATCTCAAAGTTATCAAACAATCTCTGGGCTTCTCTTTCTTTGCAAATCTTCCAAGTCTGAAAGCCGATACAATTTTAAAGTCCTTTTCTTCCTGTATAGGCCAGAACTTGGAAAATTCTTTGGTCAGGAACTCAACTAAGTTTCCTTCTTCAGCTTCTGGTATTGACCTTAACCTTAAATTATTTTCCCGGTTCCGCAATTCTATCATAGATAAGTACATTTGATGTTCTCCGACTTGTTTACAGAATGGTTTTACCTCTTGTTCTAAATTTTCTACTTTTTGGCTAGTGGCCTCAGCCAATTTACGATTCTCTGCAGTGGCCTCAGTTAACTGCCCAATTGCTTGTACGTTCTGTGCCACCTGTCCAGTTATTTTGTTTAGACAAGCTGTATTTTGGTCAATTTTGGCTGTTTGTTCATCCGCTTTCTTGTCCAAAGATTCTACTCTTTTATCCAAAGACTCCAATTTTTCATAAATTTTCTCTAAAATTGAAGCAGTTGCTCCTGAGGCCATATCTTCCAACTGTGACTGCTCAGTTTCTTCTTCCCCTGCCAACGGCAGAGTAGACACAATTTCTTCTTCCCCTGCTGACGGCAGAGTAGGTACAGATGATCTACGTGTCTGTAAGGCTGAGGTTAAAGTTGTTTGTCTAGTTCTTGCTCCCCTTTTTCTTGTGCTGCTCATTCCAATTTTATCTAGGAGTCAAGGTCACGCTAAGTTGTTCCCATGAGAATGCCACAGCCCAAGAGTAAACAGTCAAATAGGAGGAAAGGAAAGAGAAAGTAAAATAGTGTCACTGCTGTAAATCCAAAATCCTCTAGAGGGAGCTTAGAATGTCTTGAGGGAAGAAGTCAAATCAAATAAAATCAATAAAGTCAAATTTAATGTCCAAAGACCTTCAGTAACTAGTATTTAGCAGAGTTGGTGTTAACAGCATAACATTGTTTCTGACAAGTGCCAACTGGTATTTCAAAGTAGCAGGTCTAAAAATGCTCTAAATGTTGCAAGTCCAAATACACAATAGCCAAGTCTGCAAACTGACAGTTCTGCTGTTCAGGCAGCCCAAGCACCTAGGCTTCTCAGTCAGAATTTGTAGTTCCCAAGGAAGAAGATTGACACAGTCCAAATAAAAGATAAATCCAATAAATAAATTAAGTCCTTACTTTGCCTAAAAACAGCTTCAATGAGTGCTCAATTCAGATAGTTTAAAAAGCCTCTTCAATGGCTCCACTCCTCCAGCTCTTTTTGCTTTGAAATTTAAGTAGCAGCGGAAGACGGACTTCCTCTTAACATCTCTCCGCTTTCAGCCAAATTTCCATTAATTTAGACTCCAATTGTGAAAAGTCCCCTCCTTACTCACGGGTTGTTGCTTTTCTGTTCCGAATATTTTGAGGAAAAAAGGTCAGCGCTCACCGACAGCAGCTGCGCGGCTTCACTCTGCAGAGTAGCGATCGACTCACAGCGCCGCAACCCCCTCCACGATCCGAGGCTCCTTACGGGGTCTCTTCAACGTTTCAAGGGTCGCTTCTGGCACCCGCCGAGTCCCACGTCCCCAGGCTCTTGCTGCCTGGGGTTTTCCAGCACAGGTCTCCGCTTTGCCGTAGCGGACGACCCAATTCTGTAGAGCTTCCTCCTCACAGCGCGAGAAGGACCGCCATTGTCGTTCGCGCCGCCTCCGGAAGTCAATTCAATCAAACATTATAAAAGGGAAGGACTTGCATTGTGGAATTTGCACCCTGTCAGAAGAACATAAAATATCCTGCCAGATTGAACACATAACATTTCAAAATGTTAAATACATGCAGTCTTAGTTTTTTAAGAATAATTTATATAAATGGTATTTGAGATGCAAATCTAACTTGGAGCTGTTATTTTTCAATGCTTGCATAAACTTTTTTTATTCAATTGTCTTGAATGGGACACTTGAGCCACTTTTTACAAACTACCATTGATGGGAATTGTAATGGCAGAATCACTAACCTAGATCGTATGTATCTGCAGTACAATTTGACTGGCCACATGGAAGCCAGATTTAAGCCCGTGCAAACTCTATTAATTGGATTTTCTTCAGGCAATGCATTTATTTTTCTAATTCTCATAGCAGAAAGTAAAAATTCAAGAATACATAAAAGAAGCTCATATCTAGTCTTGTCCTCGGAAAAGGCTATGGCATATTACAAATCAAGAAATATGCACTAGACAGCGCTTGAGAAACTATTGTCACCCCTGGCCAACTGGAAAGAAGGTATGAGGTTGCAGCACTTTGGAACATGAGCATATACTGGTGTCTTCCTGAACATGCACCCTACATCGCTGTCTTTCGGCGGTAATGACCATCAACTTGCATGGCTCTGAAACTCATTGGAGGTTTTTAAGCAGAGGTTAGATGGCCATCTGTCATGGATGCTTTAGCTGAGATTCCTGCATTGCAGAGGGATGGACTAGATGAAACTTAGGATCCCTTCCAACTCTACAGTTCTGTGACTCTGAGGACCAGGCAGATTCACAAAGGACAAGACTATCAATGACAACTAGCTATGATGCCTGTTATGTACTGAAGTTCTTACCCTAGGCCAGCAGGGGGATACTGGAGATAGTTTTCACTCAGGTCCACATATGCAAATAAGGGATTGAAAGTGACGTTCAGTGATTGGATAGCTACAGAAAGTGGTTACTGTTGCATTGTAGTGGAGCTTTATATAAGCAGGCTGGCTGAACCCTTCAGTTCAGTTCAGTTCAGTTCTGGCCTATGAATAAACAAGAGCTGTTTGAAGAATCACTGTGTCGTCTGATATGTTCACCCACAATTTAACAATGCCAATGTATTACCCCCACTATTACAGACACTATGCATCTGAATGCCTGTTGCTCGGAATCACAAGTATGGAGAGTGACGATGTTACAATTGCTTTGTGCATGAGCCTACATGCATACATTGTACATAGGCCTAGGGACCGGATTTTTATTTATTAATTACAATTATTTGTATGCTGGCTTTAAGCAGAAAGCAAAAGTGCTTTGGGATGTGAAGGTATTGGATATATTTTTTAATTAACTTATTGGTGAGTTTTATGTCCACATTTGGTGTATTTCAAATGAGACTCCTGCTTGGAGATTCCTGCACCTGAAACATCGTTGAAAGAAGCAGGAAGGATTTTGATAAATAGCAGGGTCATTTGTCAGCGCCCCCTTGACATTTCCGCCCATTTGTAAGGCTGTTCGATTAGGTTACAGGCATATTAGCCAGCTGCCCTCCTGCGCCCCTGCTTTCCTCCTTCCTTGTGGAAATGATTTAGATCCATATTGCTTCCTTCATCCCTACATAGAGGGAATGTCTAATAAGGACTCTTTGAGGATTAGCATGAAAACAGATGTAAAAGGAAAGTAAGCCTGGCAGTCTAAAAGCCTTGTTAGATTTAAATCCACTTTGGATTCTTTTGCACTGCCTAATTCAAAGTTATTTATTGCAAGGTTGCGAATGTAAGAACACTGTAAGGAAACGCATTCAATCCAGCTTGAGTTTCTCAAAGAAATTCTGTAATCAGTTTGACTCTTTGGCCTTAGTAAGAAACAGGATCATTAGGCTAAACAACAATGTCAGGTTATTCTCACTATCAGATTTAACCACTTGAGTGTCTGGTTTAATATCTGAAAACACATTTCATGCACACGAAAGCAATTAATACATTGCTGGCACATAAGAAAGCATATATATATATATATATCTCCAGGGGAGAAACCCCAGTGGTTTTAAAAAGATCTTTATGCCTTTAGGAATGTGTAATCTATACTAAGTAAAAGAGAATTGTGTCAGCACTACTGGAGAAAATCGATGCATTACAATAATCAAAGTCCACTAATGGTGCTTAATAGGTAGCTTTTATGTAGTATTTTTAGACTGCGGTCCTATAGGTACTTAGGTGAAAGTTAACCCCATTGAACTTGGTGGGACATGCTCTAGACTTGGCATATTTAGGACTGTACCATTACAGTATTCAAAATGCTTCATGTACATTTTTGTGTCCTAACCTTTACAACAACTCTACCATGTCAGGCAACCTAATTATTATGCCCATTCTGCAGATGGTTGGGCTGAGGCATCCTAACGAATTCTTAACCGGGATGAGATTTGAACAGGGGCTTCCTGACTCACAGATTAATTTCAAAACCACTCAAACCCTTGTTGGAAGTTATAAAACTGCAGCCAAGTGTGCCACTTCTGCCCCGTCTGTGCCAATGTGGCATGGTTTGAAGAGGGCTGAAATGTGTGTCCACTGAACATCCTTATACACTTCCTTTCAACCAGGAATCTCAGACTGCACAGGGCTGTCCATCATGGGGAGACTTTTATGCATGCTCAAGCGAATTCTTATATTGTTATTAAGATTGGGGGATGATATTGGTTGGGTCCCTTCTGGGCCTGGGATTCTGTATCCATGAAGTTCATAATCCTGTAGAAGAACCAGATGAACTGGTCAACCTAGTTTCTTTGTGGAGCAAATAGCTCTAGCAGGGCTACCCTCATCAGTCCCTTAAAGAGAGAGAACCACGCTGCAATAGTGATCACAGGAGATGCTTCAAGGAGGATGGAGGTGGACCTTTTCCCACCTCACCTGCTGGATGCCACAACATCCTAGGGAGGAGAAAAATAGGCCAGGAGGGCTGGGGGGGGTGTTTTGGGCTGGGCTAGAAGCTGGGGAGAGAGGCTTGTCTCTCTCTAGAGCCAGTGTGGTGTAGTGGTTAAGAGCGGTAGTCTCGTAATCTGGGGAACTGGGTTCGCGTCTCCGCTCCTCCACATGCACCTGCTGGGTGACCTTGGGCCAGTCACACTTCTCTGAAGTCTCTCAGCCCCACTCACCTCACAGAGTGTTTGTTGTGGGGGAGGAAGGGAAAGGAGAATGTTAGCCGCTTTGAGACTCCTGAAGGGGAGTGAAAGGCGGGATATCAAATCCAAACTCTTCTTCTTCTTCTTCTTCTTCTTCTTCTTCTTCTTCTTCTTCTTCTTCTTCTCCTCGGTGTACTGAACCAAAGCCAAGGCCTTTGGGGCTTCCCAGAAAACCTAATGGAGACGCAAGATCCGTTGGAGTGCTAACGCTGTGAGCCCTTCTATCCTGTGCTCAGGCTGTATATATGTGAAAATAAAACCATATATCCTAACGATACCACAGTCTCCATTGGCCTTCATTCCAAGGAAGCCAAACTCTGGGTAAGTGCTAGGACCCCTGGAATCTCCAAATGTGCAGAGACTGGGGTGCATGTGACACTATAATTATTATGGGCCAAATTCAATTAATGAGTTCTGCTAGAGGACGCCTGCAGAAAGACTTCCATGAAAACAATTAAGCTTTTTACCATTTCCCACCTTTGTGCCCAGAACGTGTGCCCCAAAATTGATTCAGGGCAGCTGGGATAACCCCCAGAGCAGTGTGCCAGGGGAGGAGAGGGGAGATTGGTCAGTCTGGCAAGCTGAAATGCAGCACTCATGGAAGAATTGCCAGAGAACTCTGTGCCTGGCATCCAATCTATTTCTTCCCCTCTGCTGTTAGGTTAGTACCACTCAGTGACTAAGTATGTTCAAACCAAGAAAGTCTCTTTATTAGACCACCTTCAAAGTTCATATTAAAGTCACTCTTCCAGTACAGATGGGTCCTTGGTAAACAAATTGACAGCTGTGGACTCTTTTCTAGAAATGCCTGGAGAAAAGTCTGGCAATGATTATGTTGTTCAGTAAGCAGAAACTAATTCCCACCAGTGTATGCACCCCCAGACATTCCCCCTCAGTCATCAGATCACAAAGTTATTAGAAATTCAGAGATGATCTTCAAGCTGAACATCGTATTGATCGGGCAGCGGGTGTGGGATCAGTGACTTTCAGAAGTAGCCAAGTGCAAACAGTGCGGTTCCTAGCATGGCCATGGTGTTTGTGTGTTCCTTAAGCTCTGGCATAACAGAAATAAATTCAGTGGCTTGTTTCTCGATTCTGCTCAAATGCTCCACAGCAAAACATACAGAGGATAGACAAGCACCAATATGGGAGAAGACCATTACAGTCATACCTCGGGTTAAATATGCTTTGGGATGAATATTTTCGGGTTGCGCTCCGCGGCGACCCGGAAGTAACGGGGCGCATTACTTCTGGGTTTCGCTGCTCGCGCATGCGCAGATGCTCAAAATGACATCACACACATTTGGATTTGGATTTGATATCCCGCTTTATCACTACCCGAAGGAGTCTCAAAGCGGCTAACAGTCTCCTTTCCCTTCCTCCCCCACAACAAACACTCTGTGAGGTGAGTGGGGCTGAGAGACTTCAAAGAAGTGTGACTGGCCCAAGGTCACCCAGCAACTGCATGTGGAGGAGCGGAGACACGAACCCGGTTCCCCAGATTACGAGACTACCGCTCTTAACCACTACACCACACTGGCTCTCTAGCCACATGCGCAGAAGCGGCGAATCGTGACCTGCGCACGCGCAGACGCAGGTTGCATTCGCTTCAGGATGCGAACAGGGGTCCGGAACAGATCCCGTTCACATCCAGAGGTACCACTGTACAGTGGTACCTCCAGTTACGAACTTAATTTGTTCCGGAGGTCTCTTCTTAAGCCGAAACCGTTCTTAACCTGAGGTGCACTTTCGCTAATGGGGCCTCCTGCTGCCGCCACGCCACTGGTGTGTGACTTTTGCTCGCATCCCGGGGCAAAGTTCGAAACCAGGAGCATCTACTTCCGGGTTAGCGGAGCTCGTTACCCAAAGCGTTCATAAGGGGGACGGTACGTAACCCGAGGTTCCACTGTATGGGGAACCTTTGGCCCTCCAGATGTTGTTTATCTGCAGCTGCCATCATCCTTTGCTTCTGGCCATCTTTGTTGGAGCTGATGGGAGTGGTAGTTCAGGAACATCGGGAAGGCTAAAGCAACAAATGCAAGACTGACTGTTGGGGGAAATAACTTTGAAACACACAATTCTAAAAATGTTTCATTTTGAACTGAATATGATCGACTCGTTAACATATTTTCATGTTTGCCCTGCCAACAGTTATTAGAATTCTGCTGGCCTCAAATCCCCAGCAAAATATGAAATGGTAATCAAAATATTATGATCAAGACAATGATTAATTCGTTCCTCCCTTCCCCACTGTTGGTTTCTGCTCTCTTCACTGTGCAGTGAAGTGCTTGTCACGAGACAGGTGTTTACATTCCACAGTCTGTGCTGTTGGAGTTTCTCACGGGAAAGGAGACTGGATGTGACGTACACTGGTTTCCTGTTTTTCACTGTTCACACAGTGTTTCTCTCCATGCTTCAGAGGAGAGAGGTTGCTTTCTCTGCTCCGGCAGAGGCAAGATGTTTTTCTGTAATCTACCAGCTTTGAAGTGTAAATAAAGTAATATAGAGTATGTGGCACGTACTCCTCATCATTCCGCTATGCTCGGGACTCTGCAAATTCAACAGTTATTAGAATTCTGCTGGCCTCAAATCCCCAGCAAAATATGAAATGGTAATCAAAATATTAAGATCAAGACAATGATTAATTCGTTCCTCCCTGCCCCACATTGTGCACTGACTTGTAGCATCTCTTGGAGTATGGTGTTTATTTGGGGCAGATTGCCTCTAGAAATGAACTGCATTTCAATAGAACCACCCATTTTAATCAACAGACAGAAAGACTACTAAAAATATTTAAAACAGTGTACCCATTTTGTGCCATCTTTATCATGCTTGAATGCATTGTGCAGTTTGAGACTTCTGATTTTATGTTTTATCCCATGCACTACTAGAAGACTATATAAGAAATGTTTTCCCCTACCCCAATTCTGCAAATAGGCTTCCCATTGATGCACAATGCTTTACAGTTACACATTTCTGGAATACAAACTTAATTTATAACCAGATGATACAAATTTCAATGTGCTTCATTTTGGCTGGATCATGCCCTTCCTCTTTTATGACTCATTATGCTTTTTCTTGCTTGCCTGATTATATTCCTGATCTTGAAACTTTCTAAGTCATGCCAAGTGGAACATCACTGATGGCACATCTCATACCTCTGACTTTAAAATGATGCATCTTGGTTGTTTCGAATTCAAATAGCTTGATTCCTATAACCTTATTTAACATAACTTATGCTGTCTGCAGCTCTAAAGGCATATGAACCATAGCATAGGCATGTTATAGTATCTATAAGGAAATGGTAGAAATGTTTAAAAATTGAAGGGATTATAGGCAACATATCCATATTAATTTTACATAACTGTAAGGATGAATCTTGTCTCACTGGTCTATGGCTTGTGGACATGCCCTTTTTTGTACACATATGTCAATTTGGACATATTCTGATGTAGCAAATTATATGTTTTGGGGATCAGATCTTGGTTGACATTATTCAAAGGCCATAATATGAAAGCCGCAGCTCAAAAATGTACTGGAAAAAAGAAAAAGGGGAAATTGCTTTTATATGCATCATGCCTACATATTTAAATGTGGCAAAAGAACAGTAAATTTCTAGCTCAAGAAAGCTGAGGGCAAATAGTAAGATACAGTTGATTTTATCAGAGCTTTATGTGACTCACAGCAACCCAGAAGGCCAATATTGTTATTCTAGGCCAGGCATCCCCAAGCTCGGCCCTCCAGATGTTTTGGGACTACAACTCCCATCATCCCTAGCTAACAGGACCACTGGTCAGGGATGATGGGAATCATAGTCCCTAAACATCTGGAGGGCCGAGTTTAGGGGTGCCTGTTCTAGGCAGACCCTCCCTTGAAGAAATCTCCCCAAATTATGATTCTTCAGAAATGCATGACTATGAGAATAATGTAAGTAAACAAGCATACCATGAATTTCCTTACTGGTTTTTTCCTTACTGTTTTTCAGTGCGGTGTTTTTTTTAAAGGAAACAAGATAATTCAAAGTGTCAGCAGATCACAAAAGTTTTTAATTACATACCTAAGTAGTCACAATCCCGTCGAATCCCTGCGGCGGGGTGCGCTCCCGCTGCTCGGTCCCAGCGCCTGCCAACCTAGCAGTTCGAAAGCACCTCCGGGTGCAAGTAGATAAATAGGGACTGCTTACCAGCGGGAAGGTAAACGGCATTTCCGTGTGCGGCTCTGGCTCTGGCTCTGGCTCTGGCTCTGGCCAGAGCAGCGATGTCACGCTGGCCACGTGACCCGGAAGTGTCTCCGGACAGCGCTGGCCCCTGGCCTCTTAAGTGAGATGGGCGCACAACCCCAGAGTCTGTCAAGACTGGCCCGTACGGGCAGGGGTACCTTTACCTTTACCTTTAAGTAGTCACATATGCTCATATTCCATTAGCAAAAAAATATTGTCAGCGAGAGCCTTGACATCTTATATCAACAACTCCAGCAGCAGATTATTCTTGCCTGTGTTTTGTTTTGTTTTTTTCCCTCACAGCACCGGAGAAGGATGCACATTTTATCTTATGCAAATTAAACAGATTTTTTAAAATTAAAATCGCTCTGGCATACCAATTAGAGTCACCAGACTGGTGGTGTGCTGCTGCTGCTTACTGTTATATAGCCCCCCCCCAAAAAAAAAACCCTATTTGGCCAATTAGCAACTATATTTACAAAACGTTAGCTGTCATAAATGTTGAATATTTGATGGCCTGAAGTCATTACATGCTCCTATGTGGCTGCCTCGAATCAATATGGAATCCTAAATGTTACTATAAAGCGGTAAATGCACTAGAAAGAACAGAGAAAGCAGGCTTGGAAATAATCCCCACCGTTTGCAAAAAAATAATAATAATGTGCTAAGAGACAGAACTTCCCCTTAAGCCAGGGGTTATCAGCCAGTGGGCCATGGCACCCAGGGGTGCTGCAATTGATGGTGCTGAGGGCAACCCTAGTCTCTTTCCCTCTTTCTTTCTTTCCTTCTTTCCCTCCCTCTTCTGATGCCCTCTCGCATCTCTGCCTTGCAAACCTGTTTGCTGCAGCAGCCCTGGCTACAAGCTCCCCAGGTGAATGGTGCCTCTGGGACTGACCAGAGGGTGCTGGTTGCCAGGAGCTGAGGCAGCTCAAAGACCAGGGGGTGCTGCGGAGGCTGCCTGGAGGACTCCCAAGGAGAGGGGAGAGGAGAGGAGGCTGAGGGAGCACTCCACAAGGGAGGGTGTTCGAAAAAGGGTGAGAGGCTGCCAGCTCGGCAGGCAAGGGATGACATAACTGGGCTCCTGAGCCCCACAGGGGTGCCACAGAAAAAGTGTAGTTGGTCAAGGGAGACGTGGACTCAGAAAGGTTGAAAACCTCTGCCTTAAGCAGATGGGAAAGCTTTGAGGCTTGCCACACTATCCTATGCAGGTTTACTCAGAAACAAAACCCACAAAGCTCAAAGGCAATTCCTCTGGCAAATGCATTTAGGATTGTGGCCCGAGGCCTTCTTCCAAACTGCATAGAGGCACCTTCTGTGAGCAGAGGGAACCTCACACAAGATGCCTCCATTCAACAATTAAGTACAGTGGTACCTCTGGATACGAACGGGATCCTGAAGCGAATGCAACATGTGTCCGCGCGTGCGCAGGTTGCGATTCGCCGCTTCTGTGCATGTGCATAACATCATTTTGACCGTCTGCGCATGCGCAAGTGGCGAAACCCGGACGTATTGCGTTTTGTTACTTCCGGGTCGCCATGGAGAGCAACTGGAAAATGTTCAACCTGAAGCAATTTCAACCCGAGGTATGACTGTATAAGCTTTTCTGCTGTATCAGTCCCACTGAGCAGTGCCTCCATTCTCTAGCCACCATTGGCAAGGTTGGCCCTATCATTAGGCAGACTGAGGCATAAGAACATAATAAGACACAGCAGGAAGGAAGGCAGAGGTAGAGGCAGAGTTTTGGTGCTGACCTGAAGGAGTATACCTGAAGGAGCATCTCCATCCCAATCTCTTGGAGGTTCTCCGAGGGTCTTCTGCTGGTTCCCTCACCAGGCGAAGGGCCTTCTTGGTAGTGGTGCCCTCCCTGTGGAACACCCTCCCTTCAGATGGCAAGGAGAACTATACAACTTTTAGAAGACATCTGAAGGCAGTCCTGTATTGGGAGGTTTTTAATGCTTGATGTTTTTATTATGTTTTTATATATGCTGTAAGCCGGCCAGAGTGGCTGGGGAAACCCAGCCAGATGAGCAGGGTATTATTATTATTATTATTATTATTATTATTATTATTATTACAAATACAATTACATATACTTAAACTTGGTTACACTTTGGAATTGATACTAAAGGGTTTCTGTTAATTTTTTAAGATTTAACAACAAAATAGGTACAGATTCTTATGTAAACTACTCATTTCGGAACCCCATGTCTATACCACAAAAAGAGCACTTACCAATAAAAAACAAAAAAACCCACACAGAATTTTGCATCCCTACTGTTACCAAGGAAACTACTTTTGTTATCCACAGGTTGCACCAAGTCCGCTACAGTTGGCTTATCACTCACAAACAGGTAGACGAGTGCTCAGGAAACAGAGACGATTTCTTTTCCTCTCCAGATTCTGTGAGCCAACATTCAAAAGAAAATAATTGGAACAATCTCTCTATAAAAGCAGTGTGCATTTGTCGGGAATGTATAAGTGTGCTACTTTATTGTGTTGTGTTAATTAGAGTTGGAAGTATCTGGGTGTTTGTTTTGGAATGGGGCATGACAAAAGTAGAACAAAATCGGTGCAAATTTACCGATGAGCGCAAATATAAATATATGTTGCGTGTGCTCCTTCCTCTCAGGGTTTATTTTATGTTATGGAGGGTTACGTTCTTAATATAAACCTACTAATCTATTAAGACAACCAACAACATCCCTCTTTTGTGTCCAAAATCCATGTTTGCCTGGGAATATTCCTTTATATTTTACTGTTAGCTTCTTTGAATGTTTAGGAAAGCTGTGAAATAAATATTTTCAGTCATTCAATTCATTACGTTGCCACTATCTTTGTGCCTGAATTGTGATTTCTTTTCCTTCAAAATGCTAATGGTGTTCTTACTAGCCAAGGTGTGGGAAGCCTCTGGCCTTCCAGAAGTTGCTGAACTTCTGCTGCCATTAAGCATGCTTGCTGGGGCTGATGGGAATTGTAGTTCAGCAACATCTAGAGGTCCAAAGGTTCTCCATACCTGCACTAGCCTGTACTGTATAATAATGGGAACCTACTCCTAATGATGAATGTCCCATTGTAGAGCACCACCGCTGGTCCTAGAGCAGTGGATGGTTGCCATTGTCCAGGGCTGAGGCTCTTCCCTTGAGACCGAGTGGGCAGAAGAAGTTGCAGATAGGAGCCAACTGATGATAAAGATGCCAACTCAGAAGAAATCCTTACAGAGCTTGGCAGAGTCATTTGGTCCCTGGCTGCTGATGGTTTAAGAGAATGCAAGAAAGCGCAGGAAATAACTATGATGAAGCAACTTATGTTACAGTGGTACCTCGGGTTACATACCCATTAGGTTACATACGCCTCAGGTTACAGACTCCGCTAACCCAGAAATAGTACCTCGGGTTAAGAACTTTGCTTCAGGATGAGAACAGAAATTGTGCGGCGGCAGCAGGAGGCCCCATTAGCTAAAGTGGTGCTTCAGGTTAAGAACAGTTCCAGGTTAGGAACGGACCTCCGGAACAAATTAAGTATTTAACCTGAGGTACCACTGTATTTCCACCAGAGAGAGATTAGCAGTTGACTCTGTGTTGACTGTAGATACACATCTCACTGGCTATATGAATCTAGTCTTAGGGAACCAGTTGCATGTGCCCAGCAGTGACTTAGGAGACAGATACTGCTATGTACTGAAGTTCTCACCCTGGGCCAGCAGGGGGATACTGTAGATAGTTATGCAAATCAAGGATCGAAAAGTGACGTTCAGTGATTGGATAGTTTTGTATGCAAATGAAGGATCGAAAAGTGACGTTTAGTGATTGGATAGTTTTAGAACGTTGCAACAGTTACAATTGTTCTGTAGCTCTATATAAGCAGGCTGACTGAGCTACTCAGTTTAGTTCTGTTCCAGCTTACAAAATAAAGAGCTGCTTTGGAGAAATTGCTGTGTCGTCTACTATGCCAACCCACAACTTAACAGATACATGTCTCACTTTGCTGCAGAAGATGCATGCAGGCAGCTCAGTTAAACATTAAAATGCAAGTGGATATGTGCATCCAGATCCCCATTAGAAATGCAGGTGGAAAGCTGCTTCCGTGTACTGACCTCTCTTGTTGAAACAGGGCAGCAGACAGGAGGTTTATTAATACTGCTGCAAGAAGAGTTTATTTACAGTGTGTGTGTGTTTTAAGCACTATCATGCACATTTCCAGACTGCCATGAACAGCACAAGAAGCAAACTCTGCTAAGCTGCCATTTGAAATGCATCTTAGCTTTGGAGGCCGAATGATGATGTCCACTTTAATTATTCCTCTCATTTGCCCAGCATGAACCTGTTTGAATATGCAGCTCATTATCCGATAAATATTGACTCTTAACCATGTGGTTTGGGATTAGCGTGCCACAAATTAATGCCACCCAGGAAGAAGCAAATCCAGTTGAGACAACTGGTGGGGGCAGAGGACCTGCTACTTACGCTATGTGTTAATGCAATTTCTTAATCCATTTATCATGGTAACGATTAGCCCATGTTGCTTGATCTTAAGACATTGATTGCTTCTGGCAGAGAACAATGTACCAACAAGGTCGGAAGAAGGTAAACTTTTCATGTCAAGTCTCTTGCAGGCCTAGTTAAATTAGTGAGACAGTTGTTAACTACATCATTGCCTCCTGTATGAAGAACTGTATGATGGTACGTGTGTGTGTGTGTGTGTGTTTCCTCCACTTTACTATGCCATATGCAGACCCTCCAAGTGTCCCTATTTTCTAGGGACAGTCCCAGATTAACAGAAGCCATCCCAGTTTCTGATTTGATCCTGGAATGTCCCGCTTTTCCTGAGGATGTCCCTATTTTCATCGGAGAAATGTTGGAGGGTATGCATCTGGGAATACAATGGTAGGGCCTATGTTCACACTGCAACCTCTAGTTCAGCAGTTATGTCTTCTCCAAATAATTCTTGCAACTGTATAATTGTGTATTGAGAATTCTCTGTTATTATTACTAATTTCTGCTCCACACACAAAATTACAATCCCCGAGTTTTGCTGAAGAGAAGGAACGGCTATAAAAACAGTGTTAAGTCTGTGGCATAGAGTCAGAAGAGCTTATTAATCAGAATTTGGAGGGGTGGAGGGTTGGGATCCATTTTTATTCTTTAAATTTATGTCCTGGTTATTTAAGCCAGTAATTTAAGGTTTGCTTGTATACCAGAGGTATCTGAGACCATTCACAATTCAAAGTGTTGGTGCTGACCTTTAAAGCCCTAAATGGCCTTGGCACAGTATACCTGAAGGAGCATATCCACCCCCATCGTTCAGTCCAGACACTGAGGTCCAGCTCCGAGAGCCTTCTGGCAGTTCCCTCCCTGTGAGAAGTGAGGTTGCAGGGAACCAGGCAGAGGGCCTTCTTGGTAGTGGCACCCGCCCTGTGGAGCGCCCTCCCATCAGATGTCAAAGAAATAAACAACTATCTGAGTTTTAGAAGACATCTGAAGGCAGCCCTCTTTAGGGAAGTTTTTAATGTTTGATATTTTATTGTATTTTTTATATTCTGTTGGGAGCCACCCAGCGTGGCTGGGAAAACTCAGCCCCAGATGGGTAGGGTATAAATAAATCATCACCATCATCATCATCACCATCACCATCACTGTGAAAAACCATGAATAGAGGCTGCATAACACTTTGGTTGTGCAACAGCTTGTGAATTAAATCGCACACAGAAGGGAAGAATCTGGTTCATTTTCCGTGTGCCTAGCTGCCTGATACCACATCAGATCATTTGCCCACCTAGCTCAGTATGGGTGACACTGACTGGCAGCAGCTCTCCAGGGTTTCAGACAGAAGTCTCCCATTCCTACCTAAGAGGTGCCAAGGATGGAACCTGGGAGCTTCTGCTGTCGGAATCTCCGCTGCGACCGAGCTGATAAAGCCCATCTTCTGGAATCGCCCTCCGATGTGATTAACAACCTGAGCCTTTGATGAGGTTCCAGGCACATCCCCATTCAGCAGAGAATCAAAGCAGCACGTGGAAGTGATGAGATTTATGGCTACATCGCTGTGCTTTGTTTCTTACTACGCAGACAGAAAACACATCCTCTCTCTGTGAGAGCAGAGAGCAACTGAAAAACAAAGGAACAGGAAACCAATAACGTCACATCCGTCTCCCATCTCCAACGGTAGGGAATGTGTGGAAGGCAAAACAGAGTCTTGTGACTCCAAAGCACTGCACAGTGGCAAACAGAAACTAACATCTGCATGGAAAGCAAGTATTCTGCCACTCAGCTACGACAGCCTTTCCCCTTTTGGAAGATAAGGAAGTCTGGGTCTCATCAATGCCAGGCTAGGAAGCAACATTGATCCACTATGTATGCACCTTGAACCCATCATGAATTATGCTATTGATGCAACAAATAACTAGACTCAGTGGTTTCAAAGCTGCTGTCTTTGCTGTCTTGCTGGGAGTTTTCCATGTTCTTCTCGCTATCCAGGAATGGGAAATCTATAAGAAGTATTTGTAAATATATTCCAGGAGTTAACTTCTCTTTCCAACCAACGGCACACTATATTTCATTGCTCATCCTCCTTTCAACAGCGATACAACACAGTTCGCAAGCCCGTCATGACACGCAGTAAAATGCATATAAAAAGCCACAAAAAACAAGGCAGATATATGCTACTACATGAGGGAGCTGTTAAGCGTTTCAGATGTGGTGGCTGAACCTTACAGCTAACGCTTAATTCTCTGCTTTCTAGTCTATCAACAAAGATTTAAGATAGAATGTCACATTTGGGGTTGATGCTGTCTCTTGGGAACTGCTCACATATTAGGCAGAGAAGCGATTAGGCAGCTGCGCAAGGCTGCTTACAGATTTGCTAAGAGTAAGGAAACATATAATTATGCAGTTTGGCGTTTTATGTAAAACAAATCATTTTCACTGCCATCTTTATGCCTCCTTCTCTTTTGAAAAATGAAGCCCCGGCCCATTTGCCAATTAATAACCTTCACTTTTTACACCTTAATGAGAAACAGCCATAAAACTCCTTGAATAAACGGGGGTTTCAGCAGGATCTCATATGTAGGAAATTGCAAAAAGTTTCTAAAGAGCCCAAACACATCAAACACTTGGGTTCAAAACACTAATTACCACCAATCCACAAAATCTGCTGCGGTGTGCACATTAGTCAATATACACTTGCTTTAGGCATTCAAACTCCCTACTCTCAGTGAAACCTTCAAAGTGGATTCAGATGTCAAAGAATCTTGCATAGAGGAAACTGTCTCATACTGAGTCTTGCCATAGGTTCATTTACTGCAGTACAATGGTACCTCGGGTTACATACGCTTCAGGTTACAGACGCTTCAGGTTACAGACTCCGCTAACGCAGAAATAGTACCTCAGGTTAAGAACTTTGCTTCAGGATGGGAACAGAAATCGTGCTCCGGCGGCGCGGCGGCAGCAGGAGGCCCCATTAGCTAAAGTGGTGCTTCAGGTTAAGAACACTTTCAGGTTAAGAACGGACCTCTGGAACGAATTAAGTACTTAACCCGAGGTACCACTGTATTGTCTAATATTGACTGGCATTAACCCTGTAGGGTTTCAGACAGGGCTTTTTTCAGCAAGAACTTGCCAGAACTTAGTTCCGGCACCTCTCAGGTGGGCGCAACTGCCATTATAAGAGAACAAGGGAGGTGTTCATGGTGAGTTCTGGCACATCTTTCTTCCAGAGAAATAGCACTGGTTTCAGATAGAGGCGTTTGGTTACGTGCTTGGTTAGGGCCACCTCTTCCTTCTAGTTTTGACTTGCTGCATCAAGGTTATCCAGTCAACTTTGCATGGAGTGACCCATACAAATCCAATTTACAAGTTTTGGTGATAGTCTGAGCACTTGGAGGAATTATTTTAAAAGGTACATTTAAAAGACAAGGAATGGTTTTAACCCTCTTTCACTGCACAGATTTTAGATCTGAATAAGCCTTTTATTAATAAGGCAAATACAAAATGCCGTATATTTTTAATAAAGTCTTGTTTGTAAGCCACCCAATTATTGTTAGGCAACCGTATAAATCTAATAAAGAAATGGGCCAATAGTCATGCCCAGCACAGACCCACTGAAATCAATAGACAAGTCATGTAGTTGGCAATCTCATCATCAGAGGCAATGCAGATATTATCACACATGAAGTTCTGTACAACCAAGTACATAGACTGTAATTTTGAAGGCAGCTTCTGGGGAATTTCATCATATGCCAGACATGTGGATTCAGGACACTGGTTTAGCCTCTAGTCTAATATTTATCATCAGTGACACCCATTTACTTTCTCTCACATAAATACATACCATATTTTCCCATGTATAAGACTAGGTTTTTTTCCTTAAAAATAATGTCAAAAATTTGGGGGTGTCTTATACACAGATATATCTCCCCCCATTTTCTTAAATCGGAGTCCCACCAAATAGGGGGCATCTTATATATGGGGGCGTCTTATAGACTGAAAAATACGGTAACTTCTTTCTTTGTGCTTAGAAGAAAAGCTTGCCCGTTAGTCAGAAACCTGGCTGGCCCAGTTGCCCACAACTGAGAAGAAGCACTATGTGTTTCTGTCACCAGAGATCACCGCTTAATCTCTGCAGAAAACAAGCCCTCTTTCAACACATATCCCATGAATAAGAGCAATGGATATTTAGCTCACAAGAGTTGCAGAGACAGACAGTTTTTCGGATTTGTTGTTTTCTTTAGTTTGAGTAGCATTTGCTTCTTTCGGGGGTGGCAGAAATGGAAATAGACTCCCATTACAAAACACTGATCTATGTTCCTCATGTAATAATGGTAAAATGCAGCTCCCGTTGATTGGCAATTTTGTCACACAGTGCCAGGCAGACTTCTGGCTCCAGACCAAAAATAAAATAAAAATTACTTTTTGCCGTTCGTGATTGCTCTGTGCAAAAGCTGGAACCTAATTCCCACTAAGGTACAGTTGCACCTCAGGACATTTCTCTACCAGCGCAGAGTTCCTAAAGTAATAAAGGATGCTCAGCTGGTATTGAAATGGCACCTCACATTTATGGCTCAAGAAAAGTTCTTTGAACATTTCATGGTCTTAAAGGATTGCTTAAACACTAGCACAAAAGTTTATTAAAAAGAAATCGAGGAAATTTAGCTTGTTTCAAACTTTGGCAGCTTCATTATGAACAACTTGAATACCTGACTTTTCAAAATAATTTTTTTAAGCCAATTTTCCTTTAAATTGCCGCTAGGATGGTCCAGGTGATTCACCTCCCACTGTATGGAAGAATACTGATGCAATCAACTCCTTTGGGAGGAAAGCCAGGATATAAATTTAATAAATACCTCTGCCAGGGAGACGGGGCTAGGGACAGCCAGAATCTTAGTGGCAGTTGACAAAGCAGAGGCCTTGCAAGTTACAACCACACTAAGGCCTGGAGGCTCTACAAAATGTTTGCTTTGGTCACTGAGATGCACTAACAAGGCTTCGATGCTGCTTGCCAGACAGAGAGCCTTTCACGGGCCTGTGCAGTTTGCTTGTTCTGTTTTACAAAGCAAGTGAGGCAGCTGAGGTGGAGACAGCTTTGCAACTCTGCTCCTTAACTGTAGACAGGTGCATGGAGGAGGCAGAAGAGTTTATTGGCAACCTCCTCCGTCCATGTTTGAGACAACAGAGAGGCAAACTGGTGACCTAATAACTAATGAATGTGGAGTCGCACAAGAATTGTGGTTTAAAAGGTAAAGGTAAAGGGACCCCTGACCATTAGGTCCAGTTGTGGCCGACTCTGGGGTTGCGGCGCTCATCTCGCTTTATTGGCCGAGGGAGCAGGCGTACAGCTTCCGGGTCATGTGGCCAGCATGACTAAGCCGCTTCTGGTGAACCAGAGCAGCACACGGAAACACCGTTTACCTTCCCACTGGAGCGGTACCTATTTATCTACTTGCATTTTGACGTGCTTTCGAACTGCTAGGTAGGCAGGAGCAGGGACCGAGCAACAGGAGCTCACCCTGTCGCGGGGATTTGAACCGCCGACCTTCTGATTGGCAAGTCCTAGGCTCTGTGGTTTAACCCACAGCGCCACCCGCGTCCCTTTTGTGGTTTAAAGTTTAACAAATAAAATTATTCTACAGATGCTATACCCTGCTACATAAGTCAGTGTGTAAACAGTGGTCCAAGGAGCCATGAGGTTCTGGGGTCCCTGAATTGCAAGAGTCAGCGGAAGAGGACAAATTTCCCCAGGAACATGGGAAGGTGCTTTATTCTGAGTGAGACCATCGGGCTATCTAGCTTAGCATTCTCTACTCTGACTGGCAGAGGCTCTCCAGGGTCTTAGGCAGGAGTCTACTGGGACCTTCTTCAGGCAAAACAGATGTTATGCTACAGAGCTGTGGTCCTTCCCTGACAAGAGAGCTTTCCTATCACCAGTGCACTCCCCATGCACTATACTGGGTATATTGGAAGTCACACTTTCAGTTGATGGAGGACAACAGCAAGGCTTAACAGAACTGGGCAGTTCTGTAGGTGGACATGTCTTGGAACACCTTGACCCCAGATCCCCAGCAATGAACCAGGGATCTGTGCAGGGATCTCCGGACTAGCAAAGGATAGGAAATAATTCCATAAAAAGAGGTCAGGAAAGAACCATGAAGAGGATCAGAACTAGACAAACACCATTTTAAGCCAGCAACCACTACCCTGAGACAAGAGAGAGCCACACATTGCTTGCTCTGTTTTTTTGTAATCACTACTGCTCCCTTTACGATACGATAATCTTTATTGTCATTGTCCCATACAGAACAACAAAATTGAAAAAATCTACATCAGACATTCAAAACCAGCAAGCCTGCTATCCCAGCTATCCCAGCCTGGTTAGCCCCCTAAATACTCTGATACCTCATAATTAAATACAATATACTCCCATAGATACTACCTTAAAAAGGTAAAGGTACCCCTGCCCGTACGGGCCAGTCTTGACAGACTCTGGGGTTGTGCGCCCATCTCACTTAAGAGGCCAGGGGCCAGCGCTGTCCGGAGACACTTCCGGGTCACGTGGCCAGCGTGACATCGCTGCTTACTACCTTACACTGCGTTTAAAACCAAAATCGCATTTGAATAGAAACTGTTTCCTAGTCTTTATAACCCTGTACCTTCTTCCAGAAGGCAGAAGCTGAAAGAGATCATTTCTGGGGTGCGCACTGTCCTGCACTATCTCTGCAGCTTTCTTATGGCACCTGACAGCATAGATTTGATCCAAGGTGGGAAGAGTGCACCCAATTATTCTCTCCGCAGTCTTTTCAACCCTGGACAGCATTGGAATGTATTGCTAAGGAACAGCAAGGAGAACAACAGTAACAACGGTGGCGATAGGAAGTCATAGACCACAGAACTGAGTGTTTTTTAAAAAACAACAACACAAAACTAAAAGCAATGACAAGGCACTCCTTTATCTCCTATACTTGAAGTGACCTGCATAAGGGCAAACTCTTAATGCCCACAGCAGATGAGAAATCAACCTGCACCAAACAACAGAAAACCCAGCAGCTCTGATTCACCCAATCAATGAACATGTGATTGATTGTTCCACAGCGAGAGCTTTCCTTCACTGAAGGAGATTACACATTTTTAAGGGGAAATATGGTGTATGTGTTTTGGCTCACCAATGGTGTAGTATCTCTTCAGCTCACCCCTCCGCGGGTTGCGCCGTTGCGTATTCGCAGTGTTGTTCTGCTCCTCTTCGGATGTAGCTGTGTTTGTGACAGGCGGCGGCTTAGGTGGTTGCATTGCATGTTGAGCGGCAGGTGCCAGAGGTTCATAACTTGAAGCAGAAATATCGATAGACTGTGACTTTTTCTTTAGCCTGGAAACAAATGGCGATAGCATACTATTAATGTCTTCGTTGTACAAAGCTGATGGAGGAAATATAGCTAATTCAGATTCGGTTTTTTCAAAGAGGCACACACCCACACCCCGCAGCAGAAACTAGTTAACAAGATCTGAATTAGTTGTATGTGTTTTTAATGAAGGCAATCCCCATCAAGTCAGTGGGGATATGTCAATCAATGAACCGCATTGTATTTTAACCGCAAAAGTTCCAGTGGTTTTTTTCTCCTTAGTAGAATTTATTGGTTTTGGATCAACTCTCTGAGGAAAAAAAGGCTCCACAATGCTAAGATTGTGGTGTGTTTTAGAGCAAAAACAAAACTCCACCATCAAAATACATTTTGAAAGTAGGAGTATCAAACAGCCAGCAGTTTAGTTGCTGAAAAGAAAAAAGGATTTAAAACATTTATTGTGAAAAGAAAACCATCTCTCAGGAGACAGGAACACTGTATACCAAACTGAAATATGAGGTTGCTGTAAAATTGTCAGAGAACCCAGCGCCCGCAGAGATGTGAAATTAAAAAAACAACAACACTTTATACAATTTTATTTGCAGAACTTAGAGAGTTTCTCTGTTCTTCTAAATGTACGAAGGCTTTGATACACATGGAGCGTATGAGAGAGAATATCTTCAATTGAAGATGTTTGTGTTCTATTTGCAATGAAGCACATACAGCACATGAGCTACTATTGGTCTCCTCCCCAAATTTGTGGTTGTGCATGCTCATTTTTAAATACAGTAATTCTGCATTCATGGAATAAGCAATCCTGAATAAGTAAATGCGCAAAGAAAACATGATTTTTGTATTTTTAAAAGGGACACATGAAACATTGTGCTCTCTGGAGTCTTCAAACTTTATTTTAATGATAGCTTTGATATTCAACATCATTTCACTTATTTACTTTTACGGATTTGTAGACCTTTCCAATTGCTGCATTTTCCCAAGACAGCATCAGCATCAGCATCATCATAACCAATGACGTTAACTCACAGAACCTTTAGTTTCAAATTGGAATACGTGAGCTTTCCAAAGCTCCCCTCAGAGGAACTGAGAAATTACCTCAGCTAATTTTTCCAAGCCTGTTCAAGGGCCTGTAAAATTCACCCCGCCCTGCTCTGAGGAAACAGGAGCTTTCGTTCTATGCTATACAGTGGTACCTTGGTTTGTAACCAGTTTGGATTACAACCGTTTTGGATTACAACCACATCAAACCCGAAAGTACATGTCCCCCCTTTTTTATATTACAACCTTTTTTTTATTATTATTACAACCAATTTTTGGGGGGAGGCCCCATTGGCAAAAGTGCACCTTGGGTTACAACCTGTTTTGGTTTACAACCGGACCTCCGGAACGGATTATGGTTGTAAACCAAGGTACCACTTTACAGACTGACTGTATTTCTCCATTATTTTGCATGGGGAACAGGTAAAAGATGTTGCAGGAGCAAGGGGGGGCAGGAGAAGAAAATAGCCATTGCAATCCCCTGTAGAAGACCTGTATGGGTAGCCTTTTCCTCCTCTGAATGTCCACCCCCTGCCACAGTGATTACTTTGCATGGGGATTGGTAAAAGTTGTTGTAGGTCTCCCATGAGAAATGTACTTCCCCTAAAGGTAAAGGGACCCCTGAAAATTAAGTCCATTCGCAAACGACTCTGGGGTTGCGACGCTCATTTAGCTTTACAGGCCGAGGGAGCTGATGTTTGTCCGCTCCGCAGACAGTTTTTCTGGGTCATGTGGCCAGCATGACTAAGCCACTTCTGACACAAGGGAACACTGACAACAGAGCAGTGCATGTAAACACCATTTACCTTCCCACCGGAGTGGTACCTATTAATCTACTTGCACTTTTTGGCGTGCTTTCCAACTGCTAGGTTGGCAGGAGCTGGGACCGAGCAACGGGAGCTCACCCCATCGTGGGGATTTGAACCGCCAACCTTTTGATTGGCAAGCCCAAGGCTCAGTGGTTTAGACCACAGCGCCACTTGCATCCCTATGTACTTCCCCTACCCTGGTCCAAATCCCCAACGCTGATCCAAATTGAATATAATGAGTGACATAGCTCCAGTACATTCAATAGGGAGGAACTGAGCCAGTATTTTTTATCCTGCTTGGTTTTTAATCCAAGAGGGAAATAATTCCAGAACTTGTATTGCTTGCCTCTTCTTTAAGGTGGGTTTTAATGAGTCCCTGAAGTTCTTTTCTGGGACTTGACATCTCTAGTTTCAAATAAATTGTGTTCATCAGCACATCTTAGATTTCTTAAATGTCACTCATGGATTATGATGCTAAGCTCCACCATTCTACACCTTAAACATTAAAGCTTTCAAAAGCACACCGAGGAGAAAAGAAATATTTGGCAAATAAACTCTTAACACCAAAAAAACAAAACAAAACAAAAACCCACCCCTCTGGTGGCTTTTCAATTTTCACATTCAGCTACTGCTTTTGTACAAGGACTGAATCAAGTAAATTAATTTTCCCTTTCTTGACATTGTTGTTCACTTGCAAAGATTAATTGCATTAAAGTTGTTCTCTTGGTTGTCTAGGAGAGGAAGCAAACAAACCTCCACTGAAGTAATTTTGTGCATGTGTCACAGATAAACTTGCCACCTTCCCCATGTGCACTGAATCCTTTGGAAGAAGAGCAACATAATAGAGATACATGATAAACAAATACAGAAGTGACGGGGTGGAAAAAGAGAGAGAGTTAGGAAGAATAAGCCAAGATCAGAAAAGTGGTTTAGAGCAATCAAAATCTCAGCCGAGAAAGTAGTTTCAGTTCAGATTTCAGAAACTATTGGCATAGGTCTGAAACCTCATGGAAAGCAATAAAATGAAGTTTGCTGATGGCCACGCTGTCAGGGGCAAAAGGGCATCATTGTCCAACGGCATTTGGAGGGAACCACATTGGGTAGTCAATATGGTGCCCTCTTGATGTTGTTATGAACAGGTTGGACACAGAGGAATGGTGGGAGAACCAGCTGATGAACCACCAAGGGAAGACGGTTCAGAGATTGGGAGGAGCTGCTGGAAGCTGAAGGGGATAACAAGGCTTAGTGTAGGGTTACCAGATGTCCCTATTTCCCGGGGACAGTCCCCGGATTTGCGAATAAGTCCCCGGACAAATTCCATCTCTGAAATGTCCCCGGATTTCATCTAATGTCCCCGGGAAAAGCAGCAGCGGCAGTCTCAGCAGACCGGAGCAGTTGGCTCTGGTTGGCTTCAGGAGCTACTCAGAAGTCCCCATATGATGGTGGTGCAGGGGCTCTAAGATGCAGCTTCCGGGCTGCCTCCACCTTCCCTGACACCAGCAACTAAGCTATGAAGGGAGGCTTCATGCTGCCTATTGGAGGGGGCAGGGATTTCTCAGTTAGGCAACGGGAAGCCTCCCTTCCCAGCTGAGGAATCCCTGCCCCCTCCTGCTTGCACGCAAGTAGGAATGGGATTGTGGCTGCTCCGATGGGAAGGGAGGCATTGCGCTGCCTGAGAGATCCCTGCCCCCTCCTGCTTGCACACAAGAAGGCTCAGAGACTGGGAGGAGGTCTGGAAGCTGAAGGGGATAACAAGGCTTCATGAGCAGGGAGAGTCTGTGGCAGAGAGAAGTTCAGGATCAGAGGCAGAAGCTGAGGTCAATGTGAGGAGGAAAGTCCAGAGGCAGAGATGAGTCAGGCTGGTGACAAGTCATGTGTGTCATCCCCCTGCTATGACAACCTCCCTTCCCCCCCACTCTCGGTACCAGAAGAGGCAATCGACAGGAGGAGCAAAGACAAGGGGCATGCAGGCGCAGTCTCCAAATGCCTGGGGAAAGCCCCAGAAAGGAGGAGACCTAAATGGCTGAGGGAATGAGGGGACCTTTAGTTTCATGGAGTAACTGGTTTCATGGAGTAAGATCTACAGGGAATGAGGTGCTGTGCTCAATAGGCCTGACACTCAGCCAAATGTGTTTCTGCTAATAAAGTGTTAATGCCAACTTTGAACTATGTGATTTATTGCCCAGATGTTTTGGACCATCATCCTTGGCAATTGGGCATGTTGGCTGCGGATGATGGGATCTGCAGCTCCACCCTGGCTGCCCCAAAGATATCAAGGCTATTTGGGTAAATTGTAAGCCCAAGTCAATAACATATGCATCCTTGGATTATGGAAACAAGCCCAAAACAAATGTTTCCCTATCTTGAAGAGTTCCATCTTGCTCTTCGTTTTTAAAGTGGTTGCACATCTTTATTTGATACAAAGAAACAGCATAAAATAAGAATAAGAGTGGAATGAGCAATTAGTTGTGACTCCTGCTGGCCAGCCCTATCATAGCTAAGGAGGTGTTTGTTGAAGAGAATGAATATTTAGCAAGGA
This sequence comes from Podarcis cretensis, assembly GCF_951804945.1. Classification (NCBI taxonomy): domain Eukaryota; kingdom Metazoa; phylum Chordata; class Lepidosauria; order Squamata; family Lacertidae; genus Podarcis; species Podarcis cretensis. The sequence continues at coordinate 72,657,747 of NC_137176.1, read as the reverse complement.
TTCCTGCAGAGCTTATAAAGCGGTTAGCTTGCTTGGCTGAATACAACCTACCCTTCCATGACTCATCATTGAAACACACAGTACGTGTAGAATGCAAGCTTCTTCCTCAGTAACAACGCATAACATTCTTTAAAGCAGCAAAAAGGAGAGGAGGTTCATGTGAGCATCCTTGATGAAACCTGAGGTAAAAGTTTGTGCCATGGAGAAAACTGATTGTTTTGAAATAGCCATTGCCAATATTGGCCAGTGAATGACCTTGGAGCCAAACTAATCTTCACCGCAGATAGCCTTCATACCCTGGGTGATAAAACTCTTGAGGCCTTTGCTGCTGCTTCTACTTGCTATCACTGTAGGTTTGTTTAGCTCTCCAAGCACGCAAACAGGGACAGGAGGAAGGCCTCCCTCCTGAGCCTTCAGGTTGCGATAGACCAGTAACTCAAGGAAACATCCCCAAAGCAGCCTTAAACTTTGTTAAGGGAAAGGTACTGCAGAATGTCACAATTGCAGCACTTTCTCTCTTTGGCATCCAGCCTTGGGCTTCCAGGCTAAGCTAATGCAAATCTAGGGAAAGCACACGAATTATGAAAACCTATTCTTCCAAACAGAAAGTATGCTTTTCTTCAAGTGTCACACATCAGCAATATTATGCCGCTTTGATGGTCTACCCAAGCAATTTCATTTCCCTTCTCACCCTTCATTTTCTCCTAAGCCTCATGAAAGCCTCTCTCTCTTTTTGCCTTCCAACTTCCTATACAAATAAAATTCCCTCTTCACTCTTAAACCTCCTTGGAGCAGCCTTTAAAATCCTTTGTTGTAACTCATTTTTCTGCTCCACATGGCACCCCATTATCAAAGTAACTTTCTTTTGATGATGCGACCATCCGAGGACATCACAGAATGACATATGGAAGCCCTAGATAATGGATTACAATCAATGAATGACGTCCCCTCCCTATATATATATATATATATATATATATATATATATGCTAGCATCGGTCTTGCTCATCTCTGTCAACTGATGAAGTGGGAAGGACCAAAGGCTGGATTAAACAAAACGCTGCTATCAGCTAATTCTTCAAACCAGCTTGAGAGCCTAGCAGGCAAGGGGAGTTGTGTCTTCCTCAGCTTACAAATAGGATGGATGGCCCATCACTGACTGTGCTCTATTGAAGAGTCCTCTGTAGTAAATCAAATCCCTGTTACTATCATTATAACACTAGGGAGCAGATAGACATCTCTCTCTCTCTCTCTCTCTCTCTCTTTCTCTCTCTCTCACACACACCACATTTGCTACTTCTTCTCTATAACTCAGCACCTCGGAAAAGCTTAGGTGCACAAAAATGTTCAGTTATTTTAGAAGCTGTCATCTGAGCTTATTACTTTAAAGTTGCGATAAGGAGAGGGGGTTCATGTGAGCATCATTGATAAAAACCTGAGGAAATAATTGGTGCCAATTATATCTGTGGTATACAAATGTAATAAATAACTACTACTACTACTACTACTACTACTATTACTGCTACTACTACTATTACTGCTACTGCTACTGTTATTACCCTGTCAAAGGTGAGACGGGGAGCTGCATCTTGAATGCATACAAATCTTACTGAAGACAAAATACATTAGAAAAATGTGAGGGTTGTTAAAATCATTAAAATGTGGAGCAATGAACATTTGGTTATATGTTTGTATATATTCATATAATGTTTTTCTTTCCCTTTTACACAGTTGTGTAATATAATTTGCTTTATAATTGGAAAAAATTCAATGAAGTATCAATTTTAAAAAACCACCATTTGGTCCTGACAGAAATAGTGCACAGTTATTAAACTATGGAATTTCTACCACAGGATGTGGTGTAACAGATGCTGGAATACATAGGCCTTTGGCCTGATCCAGCAAAGATCTTCCTCAATTCCTCCAACTTTCCCTACTTCCACATCTCTAGATTGGGCTAATGGTCTATTTCAGTGTTTCCCAAACTTGGGAAACTCCAGCTGTTTTCAGACTACAACTCCCATCACCCCAAAGTAGCAGAATCAGTGGTCAGGGATGATGGGAATTGTAATCTGATAACAGCTGGAGTTTCCCAAATTTGGGAAACACTGGTCTATTTCATAGGAGGATCTGCAAGAACAACAAATGACCATAAAGTTCTGGGCGCCCTAAAAAGTCTAGCAATCAAGATGTGTTGCATAATGAGACTTACCTAATAATTCTGAAAGTGTTTGCTTTGTATTCCTATGCAAATTTCTCATTTTGAGATACTTGCTCACATCGAAGCAACATTATTGCCTTTGAAACCAGAAAGGTTAGTCCCAGAACTTTGTGAGTACCTTTACAAATAAGAAGATTAGCTAATGTTTGCTTCTTTTGGTGCTAGTGGCTTTTATTCAGGCTCTCAGTCTCAGCATGGCAGGCTTCCATTTCATCCACACAGAATCATATATCTAATTTGTAATATTCATCTTTTAAGTACAGATGTTGCTCTAAGAAACAGCAGGCTGAAAACCCCTGGAGACTCAAGACTCTCCCAGGTTGTGGGTGAATACTGCCTTCTTACATGGAGCTGAAAGGCAGCATTTTAGCCATATTTCACCCTTCTCATAACTGATTTTCCAGTTTGTCAATCACTGCTGGTTAGTCTGCCATGCGGTCCCTGTGAAAAAGGAGTGGATCAATGACTCCCATCAACTTCCTTGCCGCTGCTCACACATTTTCTCCTTCATCTGCAAAATCCATCCTCAATACAACTCCAGAGGCTAAAAATGTAAAGTGCCTTTTACAGGTGTAACAAAACATAAAAGCAGGCCAGAAAAAGACTGAAGTTTTTTTAAAAAAAAGTTTTCAATGTCAGGGAAAGGGAAGGGAAGATTGCTTTTTGGCTCATACACATTGTAGCCTTCAAGCTCTCTTTATTCATCAGCAGCTGAAGGTTAACTCTCCCGTGACATTTAAAACTTTGTGATGAAATTATGCAACACCTGGGGACCTGCCATATCACTGCCCAAATGTGGCTAGCATCTTCATTCTTCATACACCCCTAGCCAGGGGTGCTGGTTCCTCTAAAAAGTGTGTGTCTGGGATTCCAAGCCATTCCCATCATGCCTTTCCTTGGATTCATCTCTGCAAAGCCCCTCTCACCTCTTCCATCCCAACTCTGCCATAATAGCTAAGAGTTGCGGCGCTCATCTCGCTTTACTGGCCGAGAGAGCCAACGCTTGTCCACAGACAGTTTTTCCAGGTCATGTAATAATAATAATAGTAATAATAATAATAATAATAATAATAATAATAATAATTAATTATTTATACCCCGCCCATCTGGCTGAGTTTCCCCAGCCACTCTGGGCGGTTCCCAATTGAGTGTTAAAAACAATACAGCATTAAATATTAAAAACTTCCCTTAACAGGGCTGCCTTCAGATGTCTTTTAAAGATAGGATAGCTGCTTATTTCCTTCACATCTGAAGGGAGGGTGTTCCACAGGGTGGGCGCCACTACCGAGAAGGCCCTCTGTCTGGTTCCCTGTAACCTCACTTCTCGCAATGAGGGAACCGCCAGAAGGCCCTCGGCGCTGGATCTCAGTGTCCGGGCTGAATGATGGGGGTGGAGATGCTCCTTCAGGTATACAGGACGGAGGCCGTCATGTGGCCAGCATGACTAAGCATGACTAAGCCACTTCTGGCAAAACCAGAGCAGTGCACGGAAACACCATTTACCTTCCCACCGGAGCAGTGCCTATTTATCTAATTGCACTTTGACGTGCTTTCAAACTGCTAGGTTGGCAGGAGCAGGGACCGAGCAGGAGCAGGAACCGCCAGAAGGCCCTTGGCACTGGACCTCAGTGTCCGGACAGAACGATGGGGGTGGAGATGCTCCTTCAGGTATACTGGACCGAGGCTGTTTAGGACTTTAAAGTACCTCCTGCATGCAGAGAATGTGCACTACTACTGGGTTGCAGTCCTTCCTCAACTCATTTCATGCTACATCCAAGGTTGTTGTTTTTAAAGTATTATCTACATATGTGCCATTTGCTCATGTCACCTGTTGTGATGGGAAAAAGGCAGTAAATAAACAAATATTATTCCCCTCCTATTAAATTAGGCATACATTATGAAATTACAAGCTGCTGGAAATCTCCATTTCATGCTATTTAGAGGAGGAGAGAAGGCACTTTAATATACCAAATAAGGCAGCCTTGGGTAGAGGCAATTCACTTAGCAGTCTGCCACCTAGGCACTGACGTCACTCATTACTCATCGTCTGGCTTTCATAACCAAGGCTCATCTCCATCACTCTAGAAAAAAATTTTATGGCTCTCCTGAACTTTAGAATCTGATGTGCAGCAAAATGTATTGCTGGATCTGTGGCTCTCCTTAAATCAGAACCATAATCCAAGATGCCATGAACAGTTTGGTTCCTGGAAAAATACAACGGACAAAAATGCGTCTCGAGTTTTTCAGCAGCAGCAATATATAATGCCACTTGAAATCTATCTCAGTGAAAATAGCCTTCTCCTGTAGATCGCTACCTGAGGGTCTCTGCTGTCTCAAAACCCTGAAGTGATTATGAGTTAGGCTTACTCTAGTTCTCTGTAATGCACTGGGGGTGGGGGAGAGAGTTAAATTACTGGAATGAGTTTACAAGGAGTTGCCTTTGTGAAGACTCTTTGGAAACTGCACTCGATCGAGCAGCAAGGATAGACCTACTTCAGTCATTTTATCTCTCACACATCATACAAATACTGTTCTGTGAGGCCTTCGCACATTCTCCTGCCACTATTTCTACAGCCCCCTCCCCCCAAGTGTTGAGGGCTTCAGCTTCTGCAGCAGAGAGACCACCATTACTCCAAGAGGCCCCTCATGCAATTTAGAACCCGTATTTTCCAGGATTCTACTTGAGTAGCGAAAGATCCCTCCAGTGGAATTCTAGCTCCCAATTCAGGGAGGGGCCAGCAGAAATGTAGATGCGAGGTGCAGGAGAGGGCAGGGTTAACAGCCTTGCCCCTGTTCTCCCCATGCATTACAGCAATTCCTTGCAAGGAGGGGGAGAAGAATGACTGGAATAGAGCCAATGTCAGAGGAAACCACGGGACCATATGAAACCATCTCTGCACCAGTTACTAATATGTTTCTGGGTGCAAGTCAAAGTGTTGCTAATTGCATTTAAAGTCCCAAGTGGCCTGGGTCCAGGATACCGGAGGAAACTGCCTATCTGCTCATTAAAAACTGAGTGGAGAGGACCTTTTCTCCTCTTTCCTATAGGAGAAGAAGAGTTGGTTTAACACGAGATGGTGCCTTCACAATGGCTGCACCAATGCTATGGAACACTTTACTCCACAAAGCTTGGGTGCCCCTTCTCTGGTTGTCTTCTGCCAGCTGGTAAAGACTTTTAAAACAAGAAATCCTGCAGGCTTTTGGTTTGCCAGGTACATGTTCAGATAAGTGCCACTGCCACTTTTTCAATCACCTCCAGCCCTAGTTTTAGCTTTACCACGGTGTGACCAAAATGATGTTCAAATGCACCTATGACTGTTCCTCTCTCTCGCTCATACACACACACAACCATGTGCTAGCCATTCCCCCATCTGCAAAACCCATCCAAAAGTGACATGCAAATTGCTTCCAACTGGGACTGAAATTTTTAGCCAATTACTTTGTTAAATCAATCAAAATATGTTTTGTTTAAAAATATTGCTGATTTTTAACAAGTGTTGCACTGTGGAATGGTCATGCTCAAGGTTCAACCCAGCCAACGGTTTTTGTATTTCTCCAAATCTTGGGCTTCTGCCAAGACTGCTGGTACTTCCTTCTTGTAATGTGGATGGGGTTGTTTTGGGTAAACAAGGCACTTTCCAACGCTTGGAAAATAAGTTTGTTTGTAGAATACAGTGGACGCTCGGGTTGTGAACATGATCCATGTGGGATGCACGTTCTCAACTCGCAGCAGTGCGTCTGCGCATGCATGGGTTTTGATTCAGTGCTTCTGCGAATGCGCAAAGCACGATTTAGCACTTCTGTGCATGCGCAACCGCCAAAACCCGGAAGTAACCCGTTCCGGTACTTCCGGGTTTTGGGGGTCTGTAACCCAAAAAAACGCAACCTGAAGTGTCTGTAACCCGAGGTATGACTGTACAAAGAACATATATAGGCACTCTGGCATGCTAGAGGGAATACTTCTTCTGTGATTGCACTTATGTGGCATATGAACTGACCCAGACCCTGCAGGCATCTGAGGCCCTTCTTCATGTGCCTCCTCCTTGTTACGAAAAGGAGCAATGCAGCAGCGAGCTGCAGCTGGCTGGAAAAGCCAAACAGGATGTTGATGTTTGGGGCTGTACCGTGGGAGCAAAGGGACAGCCTATTCACTGTACTGAGCACCGGATGTTAGCTCAGTGTGTCACCTGACATGTACTGGAAGTACAGGGGTGGAGACTATCTCTCTCTGCTGTTGTTGTTTGAAGAGTACGGACGTGTTTCTCTGTACTGCTGCATAGACAGAAATAAAGGCATGTAAATACATTTCTGTCTGTCTCTTCCCCCTCCTGGGGAAAACAGGGAGGAGGGAGAGTGGTGTGTTCTCATGTTTGAGGAGAATCGCCGATAGAGATCTCGCCTGCATCCTGCCGGGAGTCGCAGGCAAGGAATCAAAGCCGGGTGCCTGGAGAGTGGCACATTCCTCTGACTAGGCTTGAAGATTCCAACAGTTCAGAGGGTGGCAACATGAGAACGAGCCTTTTCTGCAGTGGCTCCCCACTTGTGGAATGCTCTCCCCAGGGAGGTTTGCCTTTGTTACATATCTTTAGGCACTAGGCAAAAACATTCCTTTTCTCCTAGGCCTTTGGCTAATTAAAGAATCCATGGCCTTTTAAACTGTGCAGAGGGGTTATCGTTTTGTTTGTTACTATGTTGTGCATTTTTGTGTTTTTATATTGCAAACTGCCCTGCGATCCTCAGATGATGGAGACAAGAAAAGTGCCACATTTTCAAGATAGTTCTTCCTTCCGTTTGCATCTCAGGACACTTATGCCTCAGCTTTATTGGACTTCGCAGTTCGTAAACAGCTGTTTTCACATCTCCAGGAAATGTAGGACAGTCCGAATCTTTCTCTCTCCCCCCCCCCCTCATTTACAGAATTGCAACTTATTACCAAACTTAAAACCATGGAGAGACCTGGTCTGAACAAAGACATTGGATTCTTATCTCATTATACATGACAAAGCCATTTTTCACCTTCTCACCCCTTGCTTTTTCCTGTAAGACCTATTGCAGTCGTTAAGAGTCATCAACAGGATCATCACAGCTATCTGCCAATCACCCAATCCCACCACCCTTCTGAGTAATACCCCTCCCCACCTTCTCACTATATAGAAGGGTCTGGTGACTTCTGTTTCAGTGTATCTGAAGAAGTGTGCGTGCACACGAAAGCTCATACCAAGAACTAACTTAGTTGGTCTTTAAGGTGCTACTGGAAGGAATTTTTTTATTTTGTTTTTCCCCCCTCATTGCAGTCTTTCAGACCTTGAAGGTCAAGTCTGAAAGGGATGCACTAAACCTCTAATTTCCCCAAGGTGGACCGTCTTTGAGGGGAAAAAATGAAGAACCACTTGTATTGACGTAAAACAAAAATAGCCAAGGTGAACGCAGCAATCCAGACCCTGCCAATAATCATGCCAGAGGTGGCTAAGAAATAAGTAGGGAAGTGACTTGTTCATGTTTCATAATCACTTACAGCCCAACCAGGTGAGCCAACGGGCTTGTTTTAGTTAGAAAATATCTATGACCTGTATAGTTGTCATTTCTTGCTTAAGATCATGTGTATGTGGCAGCAGTTTGTGAATAAATAATTTCTTTCTTTTAAAAAAAGGAAACCTATGAATATGGTGAAATATTCGGAAAGACAGAATAATCCTAATGAGTGTGCATAAGAGTAGGGATGGAGATTTGCACACAGAAGGAGATGCCAAGCCTGTCACCATCACTTCCCTCCTGCCTTGGCTGGTGCAAGCCAACTGGCCAATGGAAATTCTGGTCAAGCCATCCCTTTGCATCCCCTTCCTCAGGTTTGCAGTACAAGAAGAGAATTACACCTGGGATAGATAAGCTGTTGTAAACTAGAAGTGCAATTCATTTGAGGATGCAGCACAGCATGACTTGCATAATATATATATATATATTGAGGCTCCTTGTTTGTCATATGCCTGAGTAAGCCGAAGCAAACAGAGAATGAAGAGCACTGAGTCGGCTCCCAGAACATTGCATTATTCTGGACAGTGGCATTTGCTGCAATTATACAAACACTAACTTGCCTCTTGATTTGAAACAGCTCCGGCTGACATGACAAATTCATTTGTAACACCACAGTGCCAAAGTGCGTAGGAAAGACCTCAAGCCACCGACTTTACAGGGCTATTTAATTAACACAAATTGATTTGTGATCTCAGGACATGGAGGCTGATTTAACATAAATTGGTCTGTGATATGGAAGGAAAACTGGATAGCTGCTGCAGTTTCCTAATGAAAGTCAAAAAGATATTTCAGCATGATTTAAGTACAATGCGAAGAAGAGGATGTGCTGTGTGTGTGTATGTTAGTCCTACAGTGATTATTCTTATGAAACTGCTGCCTGTTAACTGAAGTAAACCCTTCAGCTGTAAGATATTTTGTCTTCGGGGAGCATTATAATCATACTTTGTATCTGTGGAATTCTTTCCCTAGTTCCAAACCCTGCAGGCTGGACAGTGTATGTGCAACTCTGTATTTAAACCGCTTGAACATTGCTTTCCCCCAAATATAAGAGAGATATAAAAAGGCAGGGAACCCCATAGGTTGTGTGGTGGCATCATTGGGACACACATATAGGAAGATTGGGACACACATATAGGAAGATATGTCAGGAGTGCTCTGATGGTGTTTCCTGCTTGGCAGGGGGTTGGACTCGATGGCCCTTGTGGTCTCTTCCAACTCTATGATTCTATGTCATGTCATGTCAAGATGGAACAGATCCAATCTAGCACAGCACCCCCAAAATGCTCTGTTCCTCCTTACCGTCTTGGTAATTATATGGGAGAACTTGCAGGATAGAATGCTATCCCATATTCTTTCTTATTCTTAGAATCTTATGAGTTGGAAGAGACTCTGACAATCATCTAGTCCAGCCTTTCTCAACCTGTGGTTCCCCAGATGTTGTTGAACTACAACTCCCATCACCCATAGCTAGCAAGGCCAGAGCTCAAGGATGATGGGAGTTGTAGTCCAACAACATCTGGGGACCCACAGGTTAAGAACCACTGATAGTCCATGGGTAGGCAAACTAAGGGCCGGGGGTGGATCCGGCCCAATCACCTTCTCAATCCACAGACAGTCTGGGAATCAGCGTGTTTGTACATGAGTAGAGTGTGCCCTTTTATTTAAAATGCACCTCTGGGTTATTTGTGGGGCATAGGAATTCATTCATCCCCCCCAAAAAATATAGTCTGGTCCCCCACAAGGTCTGAGTGACAGTGGACCAGCCCCCTGCTGAAAAAGTTTGCTGACCACTGAAATCTAGTCCAGCCCCCTGCAATGTAGAAATAGGCCGCTGTCGCTTACGGGGATCAAACTTGCAGCCTTGGCATAATCAGCACCACACTCTAATCAACTGAGCTAATAATTGAGGATGGTGCACACCTGCCTGCAACAAGGACAACATGAGAGACTTTATCCTGGCTAGGTGATCCCTGTACTATCCTCTGCATGTTAATGGAAATTACTGGATGGGAAATTATTTTCTTTTTATCAGGATAATGAAACATCTTCTCCTCTGAAACTGTGATCATGCAAATCCGTCAACGGCACAGAGAAGAGAGCACAAAGCCACCTTGCTCCATGGCAACAGAGTGTTACTGCTGACGCCACTGAGATTCATTGGTAAATGAGGCCACCTCAATTCAGATTTCTTTGCAAATCAGTGTGTTTCAGCCCACAGTAATTAAAACCTGAGATAGGCAGTGGGAAGAAGAGTGCAAATGACCCTTGATCACCTGACTAAGCCAATCAATAAGAAGAGCAGAATGCCAACGCCCACATGGAAAACAATATACAATTATGGCCGCCTTCAAACCAATGTTTTATTGCAGCTGTATCCTGCAATATGTTCTTGGCTTAATACAGAACTTACCGGCATTCGAGGTAATTTCCGGCACTCTGTATCTAGAAAAATAGCACTAGAGCAATATATATTGCAGGGAAGTGGGTGGCGCTGTGGGTTAGACCACACAGCCTAGGACTTGCCGATCAGAAGGTCGGCGGTTCAAATCCCTTCGACGGGGTGAGCTCCCATTGCTCGGTCCCAGCTCCTGCCAACCTAGCAGTTTGAAAGCACGTCAAAGTGCAAGTAGATAAATAGGTACTGCTCCGGCGGGAAGGCAAACAGTATTTCCGTGCGCTGCTCTGGTTCACCAGAAGCGGCTTAGTCATGCTGGCCACATGACCCGGAAGCTGTACGCCGGCTCCCTCGGCCAATAAAGCGAGATGAGCACCGCAACCCCAAAGTCGGTCATGACTGGACCTAATGGTCAGGGGTCCCTTTACCTTTAATATATATTGCATTCAATACTATATATATATAGTAGATGTATCCTGATTTAGTTTGTTCTGCAATGCTTCCTCGATGCTACTCATGATTGCTGTCTGGAAGGGCTATAACACAACAACAGCGGTACAAAAAACTAGAATATTTGTGGTGCAAAAGTTATGGGATTTCATCAGGAAGTTAAATCATCTGCAGTGTGACTGCCCCAAACAGGCACAAGCAATATTAAAAGTGGGTTCAGGTGTGACCCTCCCCAATAGCATCATGAGCACAAATAGTTATGAAAGCATAATACAAAGGGCATCACAGGGGATAAAGAGCAAAGAGGGATTAAAGATAAACTAGGCATGCTCAGATGAAGTCTCTCAAGGTGGAAAAAGCACATTGGCTCCTTCTATATATAGGATCAGGGATGGGACCACCACTCTCTTTATTTTAAGGAGTCTGGTTTTTGTTTTGGTTATTTTTGAAGGTGGGAGCAATGATGGTGGACTGAGCTGTTCCTGGTGACAGGAGGGGATGGGGGGAGTTTGGAAGTTAACTTCTGCTGGGCTAACTTCTGCTAACATCTTTCAACATCTCTAATATCTCTTAACGTAATTTTTAAAAATATCAATTTGACAGGCTTTAGCATTTGTAGCTGAGGTGTTTTGCTGTGATAATTGGATTGGTGACTGGGATTTGATTTGTGTCTGTGTCAGATTTTATGGCTGGATTTTACTATTCTACAATTGCTGGTTGGTTTCACTGATTTATGGTTTTATTGAATAATTGAATGCCTATCTACTTTATTGTGTATGTAAGCAAGTGAATATTTTTTTTTTATTAGGCAGCTCATAAACTGAAATAATAAATAATTTTGTTAGCGATATTGGGTGATAGCCATTAATCCTACTCAGACCAGACCCACTTAAATCAACAGATGCAAGTAATTTAAGTCATTTGATTTCAGCGGGTCTACTCTAACTTACTTGGATATTTCTCACTGGCAGGGCTTTTACTTGATATGAGCAGACAGGGTCCAATTTACTGGAATTTCATTTAAATTGGTGTTTTCTATGATTATGCATTTGAACCATCATGGTTACTGATAATGGGTGGTGTTCTGCTAATGTGTACAAGTACAGTGGTACCTCGGGTTACATACACTTCAGGTTACATATGCTTCAGGTTACAGACTCCGCTAACCCAGAAATATTACCTCAGGTTAAGAACTTTGCTTCAGGATGAGAACAGAAATCGTGCTCCGGTGGTGCAGCGGCAGTGGGAGACCCCTTTAGCTAAAGTGGTGCTTCAGGTTAAGAACAGTTTCAGGTTAAGAACGGACCTCCGGAACGAATTAAGTACTTAACCCGAGGTACCACTGTATTTGCACTTTTACAACAGAAAATTTTCCCCTCTTGTCCCCATGTGTGCCCTTCCTGTGGTCTCCCTAAATCTGTTCTAGGGGTTCCCCCAACCCACTCATTTTAATAGATCGTTAAATAAGTCAGGAGGGACGCAGGTGGCGCTGTGGGTTAAAGCCTCAGCGCCTAGGACTTGCCGATCGAAAGGTCGGCGGTTCGAATCCCTGCGGCGGGGTGCGCTCCCGCTGCTCGGTCCCAGCGCCTGCCAACCTAGCAGTTCAAAAGCACCTCCGGGTGCAAGTAGATAAATAGGGACCGCTTACCAGCGGGAAGGTAAACGGCGTTTCTGTGTGCGGCTCTGGCTCGCCAGAGCAGCGATGTCACGCTGGCCACGTGACCCGGAAGTGTCTCCGGACAGCGCTGGCCCCTGGCCTCTTAAGTGAGATGGGCGCACAACCCCAGAGTCTGTCAAGACTGGCCCATATGGGCAGGGGTACCTTTACCTTTTTAAATAAGTCAGGAAGCCATAACTATTTTTTTTATTAAAAAAGTCACATAATAAACTATATCTCCCACTAACAGTAATGCACAGTATCTTTATAGGTTCTATTACTCTCCAAATAACTTGTCTAAGAAGATAATCATTCTACCCTTCTGGTAATGATTTTTTAAAAAAAGTTCTATGATTTTATTGCCATGTAGGCAAATTTCCAGCTGAAGAAGCAGCAGGCCCCATTAAACAAAACGAAGTGGAATCCAAGAACGTTGATATCAGTTAGTTAAGCTATTCTGCAAAACAGAATGAATAGTTGTCTCCTGCAACTGGAAAGTCTAATTCAATCTCTTCTGCAAAACAGAATTATCTGTCCACCATTTACATTTGCAATCTAAATAAATGAGGTGACAATGATTAAATAGTTTATATCAGTTTTTCTATGCCTAGGTAAACCTTTATGTTCCTTAATATGACCAGACCCAACCATGATGTGCCAACTCCATTTGGGGAAATTTCATGGAAATTCCAGGCAGGCTTGACCACAGTCTGACTTGCTTAATGAACTCAATATTTCATCTCAATTAATAAAATATTTCAGCTCTCATTTCGCCCCCCTAGAGATGCTGGCTCTCTGCAGTACTCCAAAAAGAGAAAAGCTGAAATTAACAGAGAAAACTTTTTTTTGCAGTGGATTTTCTAACCCAAATGTTTGCAGACATCCACATAGTGAGCCCTAAATCCTGGGAAACTAGCAACTAGGCTGCAGTGAAACTGTGGAAGACCTTAATGTTTTATAAGTACAGGTAAAAGTTAATTTTGGTGGGTGCTACCTAATGGCAGCTCAACACAACCTTGAACAAAGCAACTTCTGGAGGAGGAGTAAGGATTCTAGGCTTAGGAAAGTTAGATCATGTCACACTTTGATATTGTACCATGTGAGAGCCAGTAGTGGTGTAGTGGTGTGAGTGCTAGGCTAGGAGCTAGGAGACCAGGGTTTTAATCTCCAGAGAGCCACGAAGCTCACTGGACCAGTCACTGCCTCTCAGCCTAACCTACCTCACAGGGTTGTTATGAGGATAAAATGGGGAGGAGGAGTATGTATGCCACCTTAAGCTCCTTGAAGGAAAGTTGGGATATAAATGTAATAAATTAAAAAAATGATGAAAAGAATAATTCACATCTGGTAGGGCCTATTGAAGAATTCATAGCTCTTTCAACCATGTTCGCTTAAAGCTTGTTGCTTTACTTCATTCTGACCCCTTTTGTTCTACTCCTTTCTCCAAAAATATCAGCTAACTTCTCTCCCTCCTAATTCTTTCAGGCCTGTGATGGTTCAAAGGATAAGATTTAAATTCAAATTGCAGAATTATAACTCCTCAGCATACTAGTGCTATTTTTAAGAATGCTCAGGACAGCAATCTGAACTGATGAAAGCTTTTCTGATTTGAGATTGTCATCTTTGTTATTTATCAGGACACTGTGCTCTGTAAACAGTGATGGATAGTTAGCGGCAAGGGAAGATTTGTCACATGGACGAACATGAGTTCCTATGTCTTATGGAGGGAGGCTGAGATATTCTGTTCCTGCAGGTTGAATTCTGCTCTGTGTACGATGTGGTGCATGATACAAATGACCCCAAACTGGGCGAAAAGTCAGTTTACACCAGAATAAGTCACACACGTCTTTGAGCCACTTCACGATTTGTCCATTTAAGGAATTCTCTCACAGTGTGATATATGGAAGTCAAAACTGTGCTTTGGGGTGTAGTTTCCCCCCTTTGCATCTCTGCTGCTAAAGAGAGTAAGTTTTAATTAGTATCATGTGTCTGCAAATGACCCAATTAATTATGCTGCTTTAGAAAGGTCATCTGACATCGTATTGTTCTTCAGATGGGGAAGTTGCAAAGAAATTTAAGGGGAATGAGTGTGTCCCTTGCAGCAGATGTGCGGGCGTAATTGCAGGCCATATGCCACTGGAAGAAAATCTTCTAAAATGGGGGGTTGAGGAGCCAGAAGGTCACAGCACTCCTACTCATCAACATGTCTACTTCGCCAAGAAATGCACATTGTATCTTGGAATCATTACCCACTCTTAAGAGAGAAGTCAGGTAGTGAGTGCTTGCAGAAATGAGACCCAAATGGGGCCACTGAGAAACAGGAGCGGGTATAAGCATGTTTGGGGGAACCCCAAGGTTTGCAAAAATACAAAACAAAAAAACCTAAGAGGAAAACACATTTCCAAAATGGTAAGAACTGAACACGCTCAGTACACAGAGAACCAGGAAGAAGAACAGTAAAGCAGAACTGGAATGCCCTGCTTGGAAGAAATGGCTGGAAATGCTGCTATTATTATTATTATTATTATTATTATTATTATTATTATTATTATTAATACCCCGCCGATGTGGCTGGGAATTTAAATTCTGGGCAGCTCCCAACAGAATTTAAAGCACAATAAACCATCAAACATTAAAAACTTCCCTACACATGGCTGCCTTCAGATGTCTTTTAAAGTCAGATAGTTGTTTATTTCCTAGACATCTGATGGGAGGGCATTCCACAGGGTGGGAGCCACTAACAAGAAGGCCCTTAACAGGAGCATTCCTGTTGGAAGGTAGGATATACTGTCATATTTTTGTTGTGGGCCCAACTTACTTTTCCCTAATCATGGAGCATAATTGCCCAGGAACATTTTTCATGCAGACCCTTGGAGATTGTCAAGCGGTTGTAATTCCACCAGCACCAAGAACTGGAAATGACTGGAGCACACAGAACCATGCCCCGAAGACTGGCAAAGCAGTGAAACGTAAGCAATGTATTGCAAGTTGTTCTGAGGGAGCAGAGGTGAAACAATTGGGAGTGCATTTGGCATCACCTACATTCTCCTTCCAGAGTGGTAGTCCTATTAGTCTATGCAGAAAAAGACCAGTATCTGAAAAACTAGCAAAACTTGCTAGTATCTGAAAAACTAGCAAAATCATGCAATGCATGTGTTTATCTTTAAAGTATCACACTTTCCTTTCAGAAAACCATAAAGATAGCTACATCTATGGGAGACCAGCGCCACATCCCTTTTCAGACATTACCTGTGAGCTAAATGAAGATACATTGGCAGGTTCCACCTCTGAACTATGTGTGATCATTAGCATCTGTGTAGGGGCACCCCCCCAAAAAAATGTGTAAAGTAAAGGTAAAGGTACCCCTGCCCATACGGGCCAGTCTTGACAGACTCTGGGGTTGTGCGCCCATCTCACTTAAGAGGCCAGGGGCCAGTGCTGTCCGGAGACACTTCCGGGTCACGTGGCCAGCGTGACATCGCTGCTCTGGCGAGCCAGAGCCGCACACGGAAACGCCGTTTACCTTCCCGCTGGTAAGCGGTCCCTATTTATCTACTTGCACCCGGAGGTGCTTTCGAACTGCTAGGTTGGCAGGCGCTGGGACCGAGCAGCGGGAGCGCACCCCGCCGCAGGGATTCGAACCGCCGACCTTTCGATCGGCAAGTCCTAGGCGCTGAGGCTTTAACCCACAGATAATTTCCTATGTGTGATCAGGAACACTGTGTAACCTGTCCTGGGAACATTGGTGAATGGGGGGGGCATGTAAATCCAATTAATCACACAAAAGAGCACCTTCATTGTCCCCTAGAGCCACTATAATGCAGTTGAAAGTGCATGAATTGTGCATGCACATGTAATTGGGGGGGACCCCAAGCATAACCCTGTTGCAGAAAAAAGAAAATTAGGGCTGCATATATGTGTGCAGTGGGTATATGCACATGCACACACTAAAAAATAGTAATAGAAACCGATGGCAGAACTCCCCCGGGAACCGGGAGCGATCCGTTATGAGAGACTGGCGAAGAGACACAGAAACTTTGACAGCTGTCAAAGTAGCTGTCAAAGCAGGAAAATAAAAGAGAACTTTGTTACGATGGCTTTGCTGGTTAGATTTGTTACAATTTGGACATAAATTATTGGAAATAAAGGCAACAAGTTATTTGACTTTTGGGTCTGATCTGGAAAGAAATTAAGTTACCATATTCCCTCTAGAGGGAGGTTGGGACATTGCAATAGTAGCAGCAAGTGGAAAAATACTATGAAATTGAGCAGGATTTGTTATCTCTTGGGAAAGCTGCAAAAACGAAGCATTATTTTGTCTACAGAGGTTTCTACACTAAAGGAGACAATGGATTTATCTATTGAAGAAAGGAAGGAACTTGACGTAAGTTTATGTTCCTGAATAAATAAAGCCTCTGTGGAGAACAAGAAGTTTCTGAATTAGAAGGTTTTTGCAGCAGAACAGGAAAAGAAATCTGAGGAATAAGAGCTGGACTAAACTTGAAGTTGGAACATTTGGGACATCCAGACTTTAAAAGGATCAAGAAACAGAATTTGAGTTATACTCTTAAACATAGAGGTCTGGATGGAAGAAGAATGATCTTTTCTGAGAGTTTCTCCGAGATTGGACTTTCTGAAACTAAAAGCTATCAAAAGACGGCAAAGTGGAACCGAGACATGGACGTGGGCTCTCCAGTTTGGCAGTAGACAGATGGATGAACTTTGGGGATCGGAACCGGGAAAAGGGCGAAGGAGATTTGGAATCCAAAGGCTGTAAAATTACATATTTTTTCTTTCTTTTCTTTTCTCTTATTTTTTCTTGTTCTATGAAAATAGGGGAATTCGTGGAAGGGAATTGGGGTCGAGCTTAGGGAAGCATAAAAATTATAAGGAGAAATGGTTAAATAAGATAAATTAATTTTGAATAAATGGGTTATTTATAATTATAATAAGGTTTTAAATTTGGGGTAAGAATTTGTGGAATTAATTTTATGGAATGGGAATACAAGAGGGGGAGGGGGGGAGTCCGGGAAAGATGTCAATGAAATTAAGTGTAAATTTTATTCTTTTCTTTTTTCTATCTTTCCTTTTTTTATTCTGGAAACTTTAATAAATATTATTTAAAAAAAAAAAAAGAAACCGATGGCAGAATCATAAACGTGGCCCTGTACTGGGTAAAAGGAACACAGACAAGTGCACAGTATAATGTTTGATGATGTCAGGAGCATGGATTGCTGGTACTTTGCCAAGAAAGAGACACACACCTGCAGTGTAGACATCTCCCACATGGACAAAATAAAATGAAAAATGGTTAGAAAAGAAAGCTAGAAATAAGAGACATGAAGTATCAAGCCATTCATTCATGTATTGCCTTAGAAAAATGAACAACAGAAGTTAAAAGAGATGTGAGGGTTGTTTATATCGCTCCATCCTTTCTATGTTGCAGTCCAGCCCGTTATCTTTCACAGAATTAGCTTTTAATTCAGCAGCTGTTAGAGCTGTGTCATTTCCCCCTTCCATTAAGAAGAAATTTAGAGAGGGTTGGGTTTTGTTTGTTTTTTCAATTAAATAGCCAATAAAAGGTTCTAGTTAGAATAGGTAATAATAATTCCCTTCCAAAAATATTTTTATAGTTTAATAGTGTGTTGAGACGGCCATTCTGAAGACGTAATTGTGCAGCTTGGAAGTACAGTGGTACCTTGGGTTAAGAACTTAATTCGTTCTGGAGGTCCATTCTTAACCTGAAACTATTCCTTTTTTTATAATAATTTTTTATTCATTTTCCAAACATTTTTATACAATCAACTCATATTAACTCTCACATTCATCAATTTTTGACTTCCCTCAGTTTCTCTGCAAATCTTTCGTTAAAATTTCTATTTTTAATGGATTTCTGAACTTATTATTGCCTTTAACCATTCCTCTTTCTCCTACTTTCTTTTTTACAATATTTCTTAATTTTTTACAGAGACTTTTCAAAACCAACAAGCGTTGTCTGTGAATCACATATGCTTTTCAGATAATCTGTAAATTTCCCCCAGTCCTCGATAAACTTTTGGTCTTTCTGATATCGAATCTTCCCAGTCAATTTATCCAGTTCCGCATATTCAGTCAGTTTCATTCTCCATTCTTCCACAGTTGGAATTTCTTCCTGCTTCCACCTTTGTGCCAGAAGTATTCTTGCAGCTGTTACAGTGTATTGGAAAAGTTTACAATCTTTTCTATTAATTTCATTACCTACCAATCCTAGTAAGAAGGCCTCTGGTTTTCTAACAAATGTATATCTCAACATCTTTTTCAATTCCTTATATATCATTTCCCAGAAGCCTTTCACCTTTTTGCATTCCCACCACATATGATAGAAAGTTCCTTCTTTTTCTTTACATTTCCAACACTTGTTACATGTTTTATACATTTTAGCCAATTTTACTGGCGTTATGTACCATCTATATACCATTTTCATTACATTTTCCTTCAACGCGGTACACGCCGTAAATTTTAACCTTTCATTCCATAATTTCGTCCAATCATCATATTGTATATTATAACCAAAGTCTCTAGCCCAATATATCATTACTGATTTCACCTCTTCATCTTTTGTATGCCATTCCAACAACATTCTATACATTTTAGACAAATTTTTATACTCATTATTCAATACCTCTATTTGAAATTTTGATTCTTTTCCTTCATATCCACACATTTTACAGTCTTTTTTAAACATTTCACTAATCTGGTAGTAGTGCAACCAGTCATAAACAAATTCTTTCACCTCTTCATAAGTCTTCATTTTCCATTCCCCCCCCTCTCTTACTATCAATTCTCCATAAGTTATCCACCTCCCCCTCATGTTTATCTTTTTCACACTCATCACTTCCAATTGTGAAAGCCAATGGGGGAGTCTTGGTTCCAACAAATTTTTATACCTCTCCCACACATCTATCAATGATCTTCGGAAGATGTGGTTTTCAAAGCCTTTATGAATTTTCTTCTTTTCATACCACAGATATGCATGCCACCCAAATCTATTATCAAATCCTTCTAAATATAACAACTCTCCATTCACTAAGTTAATCCATTCCTTTAACGAAGAGAGGCATGATGCTTCATAATATAGTTTCAAGTCTGGCAGGGCAAAGCCACCTCTTTCTCTCACATCTGTTAATAACTTAAACTGAATCCTTGGCTTCTTGCCCTGCCAGATGTATCTTGAAACTATTTTTTGCCATTCTTTGAAAATTGATGCCCCTTTAATTATCGGAAGTGATTGGAATAGAAATAACATCCTTGGCAGCACACTCATCTTTATCGTAGATATCCTTCCCCAAAAACCTGAAACTATTCTTAACCTGAGGTACCACTTTAGCTAATGGGGCCTCCCACTGCTGCTGCGCTGCCGATGCACAATTTCTGTTCTCATCCTGAAGCAAAGTTCTTAACCCGAGGTATTATTTCTGGGTTAGCAGAGTCTGTACCTGAAGCGTCTGTAACCTGAAGCACCTGTAACCCGAGGTACCACTGTACAAGGAAGCCAAGATATACACAAGTCTTATTCTCTGTCCTCATGCCAGTCCATTCTTCTTCCCATCTTGACACACCACAATTAAACCGCAAAGCAGTTAACCATAGTTTCATGTTACATCCAGACCAGGAAACAATGGATAACAAGCTCAGAACCAGATTCCTGGTTCAGAATTAAAAGTGAAACTATGGTTGACTGGTGACTTCCTGGGTTAATCATGGTCTGCCAAGAAGTGAGGACCCAAAGTCTAAGTGTGCATGTCTTAGCTTATTTAAGGGTAGCTCAGAGGTACCTTTGTATTCAGGTGGTCCTAGTTTCCATCTATGACATCTCTAAAAGGAACAAGTTAACATGTGGTGAGAATGATTCTCTGCCTGAGATTCTAAAAAGTTGTTGCCATCAGCTTAGACAGCAATGGGAAAGATGTACAAATAGGTTAACCTAACATTCAGTAGCTTGTGTCTCTTCCTCAACTGATCTTCTTATTTTCTTCTTTCAAGTACTGGCTTGGCCTAATTTGATTTTAATATTCGGGGCTGGATCCTGGAGTGTACTAACATCTGCCATCACTCTGCAGAATTTAATATCTCCAATTATTATAATTACAACTCTTCAATGAGATGGATCAAGGACTGAAGATCCTCTTCTCCCTTGACAGGCACTCCTAATTTACATATCGCAGAGGAGATAAGGCAGTTTCCCCTTAGGACCTGAACTCCAGCGAGCTGAATTTAGGGAGCACAGCTATCTCTTAATTAAAGATACTTTCCAAATAATGGAAAGAGATTATTATTTTTTAAACTGCACTGATTTCAAATACTTTACTGCTGACCAGCAATGATCATGCGGGCTATTTGCATAAAAATCCGCCATCACCAAACGTGGTTCCCAATGTTCTTTTGTTAAAATAAGTCACAAAACTGAACAAGAAAGTTCCAGTACAAAGACAGTTCCTTACTACCTGAGCTAGATGACAGAGAAAGATTTTTTTTCTTAAATAAGGGTAAACTCCTTGGCATAATGTCAGATCCCCATCTAATGAATTATTGGGGAACTTGACCAAGAAGCATCAAAACAAAGGAAAGGAGAATCCCTAGGATGTACACAACGTGTGGAATCTCTCTGCCACCTTCCCATCATTTTCTACCCCCAGCACACCAAATCAAAACAAAGATTATATTTGGGGAAGTGACTCAGAAAAAGCAAACAACAGGAAGAAAGCCCAGGCTTACAATTTAATTTAACAGCCAGAGACATAGCTGGACAAAAAACACAAACCAGGGGAGATAAACAGAACTAAACTCAGATGTGATCGCATTTTCGTGTAGGAACGGGCTACAGAGAAAAGGTCAAAATTCACCGGGTTCTTGAATATCCTCAAAAAGAGAGCACCAAGGAGATGCTGGGTAAAACAAAACAAAATAATTATAGAGAAGGGAATATATTACTATACCATATTTCCAGTACTGCACCCCCACCCTAGCAATAGAGCACGCATGTTCCAGGCTAAGGGGAATATCCGAGAAAGGCAAGTGGACGATCGAGGGAGTTCAGGCTTGTGGAGATCCGTGAGCTGAGCAAGAGGGTGGTGCAGTGGTGTGGCAGACTGAGTAGGGGCAGAACTAGAGGACTGTCTGCAAAGATTTTGAGGACTGCTTCAACTCAATATGCAGTTCTCAGCTCTGCAGCTGCTTTTCATTGCTGATCCTGTGCGCTTGGGACTGCCTGTCATGTTCTCGAGCCATAATCTACAGTGCTACTCAAAGGTGGACTCAGAGGAAGGGCCCAGGAACCATCACCCTCTCCTCTCAGATTATCCAGGACAGAGGATGTAGCTTTGCCCAATAACGCCCACTCAGAGGATACCCCTCCTAGGCAGCCCTCAGCATCCCCCATGCTATGAGAGCCAGCAGCTACAGAATAGGGCAGTGGTTCCTTAAAACAAGAGAGCTTATTGGAGTGGGTTTGAGGTATCAGGCCAGCCAGCCTTCAAAAGGCTCCAGGAAGCTCTAGCGTGCTGCTGAGGCAAGCTCTTGGCAGGCATGCCCTCCAAGACTCAACAGCTCAGCCTGTGAGTGTCCTTCATTCCTTATGTAAGTCCTTCTGCAAACCCCATACAGGATCTAACTTTCTCATCCAATGGTAGCCAGAAGAGATCCACAGAACATGAGATAAGCAAAGCTGATCCTGCCTCTCTGTGTCATTAGAAAAAAAGTTTCTCCAGCCATTGAAAGATACTCCTCTATCTGGAACTATCCTGGTACATTACAAGAGTTAATATAAAGCAACAGCAATATGAAAACACAGTGCCCAAGATTCTCAAAACCTTCAATACTCTGGGAACTGGTAGCAAGCAACTTATCTTCCTTCAACTCAACACTTAGATGTCCCTGTTAGATCCCTGATTGTTCCACCCATTTTCTCCATGTTCTGTGTCCCTGAGTCTCAAGGGCCTGGAGTCTGTCTGGTGCATTCGAGGAATCACTTGGGCAAGATCTGAGTCAGCCTGGTGCCTTCCTGATGTTTTCATCTTCATTCCCCATCTTCTCCAGCCAGCATTGCCAATGGTCAGGGATGACTGGCGTTGCAGTCCAAATCATATGGAGGGGACAAGGTTACGAAAGACTGAACTAAGTCTGTTCACAATATAAGGAGCTTTGTAAAAAAAAATTATTTTTTTTGGCTAGTATCCTGGTTTTCACTCAGATTCAGTCTTCCGTATGGTCAGTTCATTGCAAGATCAAGACAAGCAAACAAGAAGTTGCCATTTCCATGGAAGAAAAGCACTATGGACTGAGGGTGGGTGGATTCTCTTTAACTTACATTGCATTTCATATGGGTGCTCTCAGCTGCAGTTTTATCTTTTTTTCACAAGTTGGCCCGGTGAATCTTCAAGGAACTTCAATGGAAGCAGATGCAGCAAATTCCAATTAGCAGTAAGATTTTGCATTGCAAAGAACTTCTGAAATGCTGAAGATGTAAATGTGGAGCTACTGATCTGCTGAATCCCCATCTTGCTTTGGATATTTGGGTAGCCAACAGCTTTAAATGTTTCAAGGACATAATTGGAATATTCATTTGGAACACAACATTAACATTCCTATGAAATTACCCTCTCAAAATATTGTGCATTCAAATCTCTTTCCCGAAATTGGCAAGAAGACACATTTGCTGCAGCCAAGGATATATACTGGAGCATGGTGTTATATATGCAGTAGCTTTCTGCTGGTTTTATTTTGCATTGACTGCTTGGATTCCAAATGTGTTGCAAAACCCACTAAAGTAAATTCTAAAATGTCAACAATTTTTCCCCGAGCTGGCTTTGAGGCAAACACTTTGGTGAAATTTTATTACCGTAGGGACAACCCAACATAATGCTTAGGGGGAAAAATCCCAGTGAATTTACCAGGACTTGCGGCTAAACAACATGTAGTTAACAGAGGTGGAGCCCCCTACTGATGAAGGCCAGTAGATGAGAACTTCCATCATAATCTAACTCATGGGTAGGCAAACTAAGGCCTGGTGGCCAGATCCGGCCCAGGTGCCTTCTCAGTCCAGCCCACGGATGGTCCAGGAATCAGCGTGTTTTTACATGAGTAGAATGTGTCCTTTTATTTAAAATGCATCTCTGGGCTATTTGTGGGGCCTGCCTGGTGTTTTTACATGAGTAGAATGTGTGCTGCTATTTAAAATGCATCTCTGGGTTATTTGTGGGGCATAGAAATTTGTTCATTATTTTTTTCCAAAATATAGTCCAGCCCCCCACAAGGTCTGAGGGACAGTGGACTGGCCCCCTGCTGAAAAGGTTTGCTGACCCTTGATCTAACTCCTTCAGCAGCAAAACCAAAACCAGGGAGCTAGGATTGTTCTCTGATCTGTGAGTTTAATATATTTAAACCCTTTTTAATTGACAAGCCAGCCATATATTATTGCTCCATGTAGCCACACAACTTGTCTTGCCTTGCCTATTTCATCCAGACTCCTACCCCAGGCTGCCTTTGACCATGTTATCTTCCTTCCATATCTTGGACCTTGGACTGAGTCTCAGATCTTGGCCAAAGTCTCACACAGCTCTAGCAGGAAGTTACTCTCCATTCTCTCCACAAGTTTTTGCAACCCCCTGTGTAAGAAAACAAAACAAAGGGCAGCTGCATTTCTAAGAGCTGCAAAAGTTTTTGAATTTATTCCTTGATATTTCAAGTATAAATTGTTGCGCCACACTAAGCCAAAAGCAAACCCCTGTAGTATTCATTCACAATGGATGAGCAATTTCTCTAGCATTACACAGACCTGCCTCTAATTGGTGCGTGGAATTCTAAAGAGGTCTCGATAGATAGACAGGCTTTGCAGGCATGTCGAGAATAGTAATCTCAAGGCATGCATTTTCAATAGACCCTTCCCCACCCCCTTTCATGGCTCCTGTGGGCCATTACTTTCCACCCACACCGGATAAGCAAACAGAACTCTAAATCTCTGCAGGATGTCAAAATTTGGCCTGGCTAAAGAAACAACTCATATCTGAAGGCAACCTCACTGCAGTCAACATGAAATATGAAATAAACACACACACACACATTAGTTAGCTGGAACAAGTACTGCACTCCCAGATTTGTATCGCTGCTAATCTTTACTACGCTTGGAAAAAAGCTGGAAAAGCAACTGGAAATCATTTTAATATGCTTGCTTAAACAGTGAAATGAGCTGTTAACTTTTAGCTAGATAAGCCGACAAAGTGTATGGCTGCCCTTTGCATATTGAAAGCAGAGCTAAATAATGAACTGTGTCCGCATAAAGCATTAATGTGTGTTTAAGTGCACATTAGTGTGCTCCTATCACCGGCATCTGAATGACCAGCTAGCTTTCATTTACAGGTATAATTTAATGAATTAGGCAGACCTAAGGGAGCAACAGGGACGCAGGTGGCGCTGTGGGTTAAAGCCTCAGCGCCTAGGGCTTGCCGATCGAAAGGTCGGCAGTTCGAATCCCTGCGGCGGGGTGCGCTCCCGCTGCTCGGTCCCAGCGCCTGCCAACCTAGCAGTTCGAAAGCACCTCCGGGTGCAAGTAGATAAATAGGGACCGCTTACCAGCGGGAAGGTAAACGGCGTTTCCGTGTGCGGCTCTGGCTCGCCAGAGCAGCGATGTCACGCTGGCCACGTGACCCGGAAGTGTCTCCGGACAGCGCTGGCCCCTGGCCTCTTAAGTGAGATGGGTGCACAACCCCAGAGTCTGTCAAGACTGGCCCGTACGGGCAGGGGTACCTTTACCTTTACCTTTAATGCTATGGTGAGATCCATCGATGAGTTTAGGATGCAGCGGATCTTGGGCTCAGCCAACTGATTCCTGGCTCCGCCAACATCATGTCCCTAACCTCAGCTCAGCCTAAGATAACTTGGCACTGTGTAAAAAATCCTTGCTCCTTTTTGTCCCTGTGGTTCCCGACTGGTGGTCTGCAGACCCCAGAGAGTCCGCATAACACACCCAGGGAGTCTGCAGCACCATTCACACAACAAAAACTACCATCTTCAAATTAGGGGATCCATGGCTTGGCTCCTGAAAAACAGATCCACAATACTTAGCTCATTGGAAACCACTGGTCTATACTGACCAACAGTGGCTTTGTATCAAGGATGTGGCTGAATCAAATGCCTGGGAAGGGTCAGACTCTGAAGAGGAAGGAATGCCTGTACAAA
Source organism: Podarcis cretensis (assembly GCF_951804945.1). Lineage (NCBI taxonomy): Eukaryota > Metazoa > Chordata > Lepidosauria > Squamata > Lacertidae > Podarcis > Podarcis cretensis. Next base: position 72,632,280 of record NC_137176.1, on the reverse strand, counting down.
GGGAGACAGAGTCTGACTCTGGAGATGAGGAATTGCAGCCACAGCCAGAGCAGGAGCGGGCTAGTTTGCCCCACCACCCCCTTCACCAAGAGTTCCCAGACTCTGAAAGCTCACAGGCAGAGGGAGGGGAGGAGATAGGTGACATTGAGGGGGTTGTTATGCAACCGGGAGGCAGGCAGTGTTTAGAGGGCTCTTCGTTTGATAGCAGGGGGCAGGTTCACCCACCTTCTCCTCGAACCAGAAGAGCTGAAAGGATTAAAATGCAATGGAAGAGTATGAGGGGAAGGACTGGACTTTGGCGCCCTTTGTGCCGTGACAGGGGTGGAGCCTAAGGTGACCAACTCATAGCTAATGGCGGCAGGCCCGAGTCGCACTGTGGATGTAAATTGTAAATAAACATACATAAAACTGCTAGAGACTCATTAATTCTTATCGAAGCTTCCTTGCCTGCCTAATATCATTACAGGTTTCCATATGTTCTCCCAATGAACCATATTCCTTCTCATTTGGACAGAGAAAGGGTCTCTGGCGGAGGAAGCTAGCATCCATTCTTCTGTGCATTTCCCCCCACATTTGTTCAGAAATGCTGCTTGCTCTAGCAGCTTTTCTTTGGCGCCATCTTGTTTTTTTACCAAACCTAAATGACTTCTTCACTGGATGTGGCCGGCGATTCGGGGATTCTTTGTGAAACCACATCCATTGAGCCAGTGATGATGCCATCGCTGGGAGCAAATGAAGCCATCCATTGCCCTCACTCTGAAACGGGAAGAGAACGAGGGAATGCATCCCTGTTGACCAAGCAACGAGGGCCGATGCTTCCTCACTTCCTGGCACCATCTAAGCACATAGACCCTGAGCATGTTCTGTTTTCCACTCCCCACCCACTCCCTTGAGACTTATGTTTCATGGAATGGGATGCAAATGTCCGCAAACCATACACCCACACATTCTGGCTCAGCAGGACTCCATTTCCTTACACAGAAAGGGAAAGAGGTCCTCTAGATTACAAGATTAATATTGTGCAGGACATGAAAAGATGTACAATATTTCTTACGCAGCATGAAAGCCATTTGAAAAAAAATGTTAATGTATGGGTCAAGTCCAGGACAGCAGGCAGTTTCTACAGAGGCATATTTTTAATCCTTTAATCATCTTCCCAATTGCACTGAGTTTCATTATGTTAACACGGGGCCACTATCTTCTATAGAGTAACTCAAAAGCTGCTTTTCAAATATACATTTCCAAATTCCTTTCTTTAACCCTCAGCCTCCAAGCCCTGCACACAGAATCTCAGAAACAGAACGTTTCCTTGCTTATGTCTGAGAGAGCCAGATAACTGCCACAGAGGCTTCAACAGAAGAACAGCATGTTTTTTAGCACATGCGACCAATGGCGCTAACTGTTGGAAGATTTGGGACAGAAAAGAGGAGGTGCTTCTTTACACGGTGAGGAGTTAAGCTATGGAATTTGCTTCTACAATATGTAGAAATGACCATCAATTTGGACGGCTTTAAGGGTAGATTTGACAAATTCATGATGGGGAAAATAATAATAATAATAATAATAATAATAATAATAATAATAATAATAATAATATTTATACCCCACCCATCTGGATGGTTTTTGGGTTTCCCCAGCCACTCTGGGTGGCTCCCAACAGAATATTAAAAGAACAATAAAACACCAAACACAAAATACTTCCCTAAACAGGGCTGCCTTCAGATGTCTTCTAAAAGTCTGGTAGTTGTTCATTTACTTGACATCTCATGGGAGGGCATTCCACAGGGCGGGTGCCACTACCGAGAAGGCCCTCTGCCTGGTTCCCTGTAACCTCACTTCTCGCAGTGAGGGAACTGCCAGAAGGCTCTCAGAGCTGGACCTCAGTGTCCAGGCAGAGCAATGGGAGTGGAGATGCTCCTTCAGGTATACTGGGCCGAGGCTATCAGTTAGCTCCTAGCCATGTGCACTACCTCTAGAACCAGAAGCACCATACAGTAGGCCTGCAACTTATGTTACGTTCCAAAGATTGTGCCTAAAACCAAAATCGTGTATAGGCAGAACACATCGGGTGCAATGGCAGGTGGGATTGCCAACCCCCTTTCCCACAGAGACATCTGGTCGACCAGCATGAGACTAGGACACTGGACAGCTTTCTGGTGTTCTCATGACACCACCACCCCCATGTTTAATCCTGTCTTCTGGATCAGAAAGCTGGAGAAGTTGAACCGAAGCCAAGCTTAAACCAAGAAAAACAGGGCTATCAGAAATACGTTTATAAAAACATCCAATTTGCACAGATTTGGGTTTTGTTTTGAGGGGTTCTCACATAGCTTGTAGCGTACACATTGGCGATCTGAACTTGTGACCCTGGGCTCTCGCGAATCGTTCAACACATGCACACATTCTGAAATATAAACAGTGATGTACTATATGATTTGTAGCGGGCATTATGGGCTTGAAGCTGGCTTCCTCTATCCTGTTTTACATTGCTGTTTTGAAGGTTTTCAATGACAGTGACGTCTGTGTGAGGATATATGTACCTCAACAGCTGTAACCGATGACGAGCATTGAGTGAATTACTGCTTAACTAGTGAAGAGTGCAATCACCGAATTGAACAACCCTAGGTGCCATTTTTAGGAGCCTACAGTAAGTAACCATACAGAAGGAGGGCAGGTTTTTTGTTTTTTAGCAAACTTGGGATCAGGCACTGCAAATCGCAAGAACTGGCTTCCAGCACAGAATCCTGTCCAGCTGCCAGCCTTCCCAACTTTCAACAAGGCTGGAGGAATAACTATTCAATTGTGTTTGTGTATGTGTTTTAAGGATTCATTAAAATCTCTCAGGCCAGAAAGGGGGGGGGGTGTATATGTTGAATTGTGATTTATTGTGGCCTCCAAAGTCATGAGCAGCATATTAATACAAAGGAAGATACATCATTTTATTTGTTGGCATTCGCCTGTCTCGAGAGACAATGGAATGCGCCTCCAGGGGTGAAGTCAAACCACTGCATGAGACTGAAGTGCCCTCCTCAGGGGTGCAAGTGTATTTGGAGGTCCTGGGCTTCACAGACAACAGGACCCCCCCCCCCAGCCTTGCTGATGTGGTCCAAAGGAAAGCAGAGCAATGTGGCTCCCCTCAACGGCTCCTCCGTCAGGGTCAGGGAAAGGAGTCAGTTTCGATACGATAAGATAATCTTTATTGTCATTGTCCCATACAGAACATCGAAATTGAAAAAATCTACATCAGACATTCAAAAACCCACAAGCCTGCTATCCCAACTATCCCAGCCTGGTTAGCACCTAAAATATCTGATACCCCATAATTGAATACAACACACTCACATAGAGACTACCTTACACTGAGTTTAAAACCATAATCACATTTGGATAGAAACTGTTTCTCAGGTGGCTAGTCTTAGTCTTTATAACCCTGTACCTTGTTCCAGAAGGCAGAAGCTGAAAGAGATCATTTCCAGGGTGCGCACTATCTTGCACTATCTCTGCAGCTTTCTTATGGCACCTTGAAGCATAGATTTGATCCAAGGTAGGAAGAGTGCACCCAATTATTCTCTCCACAGTCTTTACAACCTTGGACAGCATTGTTTTTTCCCTGACCGTGCAGCTGCGAAACCACACACAGAGACCATAAGTTAATACACTCTCAACAATGGTAAAATCCCATCAACAGGTCCTTTGAAAGATTATTTTTCTGGAGGATTCTCAGAAAATATAACCTCTGCTGTGCTCTCTTCATTAGGTCTTTGCTGTTTTCTCCCCAGAATATTCCTGCACTTTGGGTCCCTTCCAACTGTACAATTCAATGATTCATTGGGTACCTGGGTACCCGATGAGGTCTACATCCCCGCCACAGACCCTCTTTCTGTTCCCTGCTGTCTCCTGGTCCCATTGCTCCTGTCTGCCTCTGCCTGGGCAGCTGATCTGAGAGAGCGAGGAATGAGAAGAGTGGACATACAGGGCAGTCACCTTCACATGCCGGATTCTGTCCCTCTGGAAGGTGGTGCGGACAGAATGCAGAGAGGGAGGTCCCTGCAGGCAACATCCCTGCCTATTGATTCAGTAGCCGACACGTTGATTTTTATTTCAAATCAGTGTTGTGAACGCCAGATTCATTTGTGAATTATGCAGCTTAAGATTTCCATATATTGTATCGTTTAGCATTCATTATTTTTTAAAACGCTCTGAGCTGCTCCGAGCTTTCGCGTGCATATAAATAATTAAATGGGCATATTAAATGAATAAATAAGGAAAAGGCGTAAGGGGGAAGGGGGAAGGGGGGTGGGAGTTTTCCAAATGGAATTGCAGAGCGAGTTACCATCACCCAGCTTAAAAATACTGCATCAAAGCATTCATTCTGGGGGAGGGGGAAATCAGAAGTTAAAAATAAATAAATCCGTGCACAAAAATGTGAAAATGAGAAAAATAGTGAACTTTTTTTAAAAAAGGGGGGCAGACTGGTAACCTAATGAGCAATTAGCCTATCGGTTCCTCATTTCAGTGTTGGTTTTCTACTTTGCTTGCAAGGCTCACATGGAAGAGGATTTGCTTCCAAGTTTAGAGCATGCTTGTGTGCTATTGCCACCTACTGGATGAAAAACAACACGCTGCAGTTTCAATCATGGGGATGAAGTGGGAATAAGTTGTGTGTTATTTATTTACTGGGTTTCTGTCCCTCTCTTCTTCTCTGAGGAACCCAGGGCTGCAAACGGATATGTCTGGCATTCTAAACATATGAAAGCAATCATTCTAAAATGGATCCAAAGATTATAAAACAAAAAATTACAATTAAAAACACCTAAAATCATTTTTGGTCAAAAACGTCCAAAATAAAATAAAAACCTTCTTCCACCCAGTGATCTTAGGGTTTCTTGGAACAGTATTATTCAACCAGGAACATAGGAATAAATATTTGCTATTGTGTGGAATAGGAAAGGCTACTGCGGCATTCAAGGCTAGTCCACAGTTTCTGTAACTGTTTCTGTTTGTGATGTCATCACCTGCGCATGAAATTCACACATGAGAAAACTAGCTCTTAGGTACACATTAGCTGTGAGACTTTCGTCCCTGAGAAGCCACCTCATCTACCCAAGGCAAAGATGGGTACAAACTCCTCTGTACTTGGTGCCATGAGACAGAAAACACCTGCTCAGGATTATATAAAAAGTTCTGCAACCCCCTCTACCTGTTTCTCTCTCTCTCTCAGCCAAACTGCACATGACACAACACACGGTTTTTATAAAGATCCCTCACAATCCTCGATTATTTTCTATTTTTAAAAGAGAAAACAATTATGGGATGCTGGCTGACTGGCTGGCAAGCCAGCCAAGTGGGGAGGTTACTGCTTAATCCTTATATCCCCTTATATGTTGCTTTCCTCACACCTCAGGGGAAAAGATACGGCTCTCCACAACAGCTGGGAGAGGTAATTTTGGACTGGAAATGGCCCTAGAGGAGAGGGTTAAGCAGCCTCTTTTCCCCCTGCAGGTGATCCACTCAAAATAGCAGCCTCCGCTTTTGCTTTGCTTTTTTAAAAAAAGATCGGGGACAAGAGGGGGATGATAGTTCCCTGAGCCACGGTGTCGTGCGGCCTTTAAAGGCACACAGAACGGATTTTCTGAAGTGAATTGTCAAAGGAATAATAAAGCATTAAACATTACTCAGACCCACCTTGGAGGTGGCGAGGTTTCAGGTAATCCTGTTTTAACTCTGATTATTCTGGTTACGTAGGAGTTACACAGGACAGTGCCAGGAGAACAGGGATGTCTTCCCATGCCAGATGACTTCTGAGTAACCACAGGCTCCTGCAGCAGCTTGCATCTGGCTGGGTGGTGGTATTATTAGTTTCTCAGATGATAAAAATAAATAAATAAATAAATAGTCAACCTCCCTTCTGTTTGCCTGACATTAAAGGAGAGAAGTTTGACTGCTGTAAGTAGCAGCAGCGGCAGCTCAGACGTGGCGTTTCGCTTTGCCAAAAAGCATCAGGTACTGCTTCCTGAAATGGAGACAGACAGGTGGTGAAGGAACGCTGGGATTACTGAAGCTTTATAAAGCACACACGGAAGGGAAAAAAATACTTCGTGTTGGGAAGCACCATCTGGCGCCAAACACTGAAGTTCCTTTTCAGTTTCCTTCTTTCTGAGCCTTCCAAACTTGAGCCATAACTATTTTGGGTTGAGAAGCGGGTTCAGGTGTTGCTGAACGAGCTTTTGTCTCTTAAGAGATGCAGGAAGCATCTCCACCCCCATTGTTCTGCCCGGACACTGAGGTCCAGCACTGAGGGCCTTCTGGTGGTTCCCTCATTGCGAGAAGCCAAGTTACAGGGAACCAGGCAGAGGGCCTTCTCGGCTGCCCAGGAGGACTCCCCTGAGTGAGTGCTTGAGGGCCCTGCTCTTGCCACTTACCATCTGGCCTGGGGCGGGGCCTGAAGCCTCATAAGGACTGCGTGGTGCTTGCTGCCTGCTGCCCAGGAGGACTCCCCTGAGTGAGTGCTTGAGGGCCCTGCTCTTGCCACTTACCATCTGGCCTGGGGTGGGGCCTGAAGCCTCATAAGGACTGCGTGGTGCTTGCTGCCTGCTGCCCAGGAGGACTCCCCTGAGTGAGTGCCGAGGGCCCTGCTCCTCTCTGCCACTTACCATCTGGCCTGGGGTGGGGCCTGAAGCCTCATAAGAGCTGCGTGGTGCTTGCTGCCTGCTGCCCAGGAGGACTCCCCTGAGTGAGTGCCTGAGGGTCCTGCTCCTTCCTGCCACTTACCACCTGGCCCAGGGCAGGGCCTGCCAGGCCTCACTAGGACAGTGTTACTGCAGGAGGGGCACAGAGTGTTTTTAAAATGTTTTTTAAAAAATTCTTTTGGATTTTTTGTATGTGGGGGGTGGGGGTGGGATGGATGTTTGGTTGGGTTTGGGGAATTATTTTTTTTATTTTGATGTTTTTGTAATTTTTAAATTTTTTTGTTTGTATTGTTTTATTGGTTTTGTTTGTTTGTATAAGTTGTTATTTTGTTCTTAGGGGGAGGGGTCAGGGCTGCCGGGGAGTGGGCCCCAGCCCACAAAATGGCTGGGGCATGTTCCACAGGGGGGGATGCACTGGGACAACCGATCTCAGTGATCACGGGTAGGAGGAGGAGTTACGCTAAGACCAGACCATGTCATTACAGAGGAGGCAGGTTTAGTCGTTGTCGGAGGACTATTCCTGCCTCCGGGTCTGGTCCTGACCGGATGGATACTAGAATCAGCAAGGGATACCCACATGACCTGAAGGTGCTGCTGTGCAATGCCAGGTCAATGATTCATAAGACCACTGCCATCCATGACTTGATCATGGATGGAGGAATTGACCTGGCATGTGTAACAGAGACTTGGTTGGATGAAGCAGATGGGCCTGTCCTTGCCGCTGCTTGTCCACCAGGTTTCTCTTACGCACAGCAACCCAGGTCATGTGGGCGGGGAGGGGGGGTTGCAGTGATTTTTAGAAAGTCATTAGTTTGCACCAGGCGTCCTATTGGGAAGACCCAGTTTTCTGAGTGCATGTTCTGGAAGTTGGGCAATAGGGGCAGTACAGGATTCCTTTTGGTGTACCGACCTCCCCGCTGCACCAAGGATTCCCTGCCCGAGCTGCTTCAGGTCGTGGCGGATGTTCTCCTGGAGACACCTAGCTTGGTCGTCCTAGGGGATTTTAACATTCATGCCGACACGACCTTACAAGGGGCAGCTCGGGACTTCGTGGAAAGCATGGCCTCCATGGGGCTGTCCCTGAATAAGTCTGGCCCAACCCATAGCCGCGGACATGCCTTGGACCTGGTGTTTACCTCTATGGATGTTGGTGATCTGACACTAAGTAAAAGTGAAACAAAAGAAGTGCCATGGTCAGATCACTTCCTGGTGCAACTGGACTTCTCTGCGACCCATCCCCTCTGCAGGGAGGTGGGACCAATTCGGATGGTCCGCCCCCGCCACTTAATGGATCCAAATGGTTTCCAGAGAGTGGTAGGGGATGCTTTATCCCATGTTGATGGCCTTTCAGCTGATTCCCTGGTGGCCCGCTGGAATGCGGAGTTAACCAGGGCTATTGACTGTTTGGCTCCGAAGCGCCCTCTCCGATTGCATGGAGCCCGGAGACCCCCGTGGTTTTCCACGGATCTGAGGGCAATGAAACAATCTTTGAGACGGCTAGAGCGCCGGTGGCGGATAACTCATTCCGAATCTGATTGGACACAGGTTAGAGCTCAAGGTCGAGCCTACCAAGTGGCGATAGCGACGGCGAAGAAGACTTTCTTCACCGCCTCTATTGCATCTGCAGAAAACAGCAGCAGGAGACTTTTTCAGGTGGTTCACAATTTAGTGGAACCACCTGTAACATCGGGGTCCAGTACGGGCCACATGTTCTCCTGCAATGATTTTGCAAAGTTTTTTGCAGATAAATTCGCTCAGATTCGGGAAGAAGTAGACTCCACCGTGGGAGCAGGGCCAGGGCGGGAGAGTGCTAGAGTTCTGTCTAGTCAAGTTGAGTGGGATCAATTCCAATCTGTTACCTCCGAGGATGTGGACAGGCTGCTTGGACGAGTGAAACCAACCACCTGTCTCCTGGATCCTTCCCATCCTGGCTTATAAAAGCTAGCCGGGAAGGACTGGGCGATGGGCTTCGTGGGTTGGGAGCCTTCCCAGACCCGCTGAAAGAGGCAGTTATTAAACCGCTTCTTAAAAAACCATCTTTAGATGCGGCCACAATGGCCAACTATCGCCCAGTCTCAAATCTTCCATTCTTGGGCAAGGTGATAGAGCGAGCGGTTGCCGAACAACTCCAGGCACGCCTGGAAGAAGCGGACCATTTGGATCCCTTCCAGTCGGGATTCAGGCCTCATCATGGGACTGAAACTGCCTTGGTCACACTGGTTGATGATCTCCGGCGGGCTAGGGACAAAGGTGAGAGCTGTTTCCTAGTTCTGCTGGATCTCTCAGGGAAGGCCCAGCCAGATGGGCGGGATATAAATAATAAATTATTATTATTATTATTATTATATTATTGGCACCCGCCCTGTGGAACACCCTCCCACCAGATGTCAAAGAGAACAACAACTACCAGACTTTTAGAAGACATCTGAAGGCAGCCCTGTTTAGGGAAGCTTTTAATGCTTGATGCATTACAGTATTTTAATATTTTGTTGGAAGCCACCCAGAGTGGCTGGGGAAGCCCAGCCAGATGGGCAGGGTATAAATAAATTATTATTATTATTATTATTATTAGTGCCATTATGTAACCCAAATGGCATCTCCCACGTACAACGGGGTGGTATTGGCTGGGTTGGGGAAATCTCCAAAGTTTGAAGAAATGCAAAGGAAAGGCATTTCCCCCCCGGGGGTTGGAGAGAGAGAAAACCGCACAGTCCAGTGGGTACTGAGCATGGACAGAGGGCAAAGGAATACTGACTGGGGTGGTTGGGAGTGGGGAAGAGAAAAGCAGGTGGGGAAAATGGAACAGAGCACATGAAACCCTGAACAGAAGACATCCACACTGCAACAGTTTGTTGCAGCCCCACAACTGTAAAGTCTGATTGCCATGGAACAATACCCATGCCTGTTTGTCCTCAGTCATATTCTGGGCATGTGTGTTGGGGAGGGGAATAATAATAATAATAATAATAATAATAAGAAGAAGAAGAAGAAGAAGAAGAAGAAGAAGAAGAAGAAGAAGCTGCAGCTCCTATGGATTCCGTACGTTCAGCATCAGGCTTTGTAACACTGAGCCTAGGATAAAGCCATGCTTCGTGAAAAGATGTCCCTTCCAACTTGAGAGATAAATTTTTGATTGCTTACAGTGGAATGGAAACACGAGAATGCGGCAATTTCTCTCCCTTTCAGCCTCAGAAAGGTATGGCACAGCAAGGAAAACATGTATTGAAAGTACAGTGGCAATTTCCCATTAATTCTTCCTTTCTGAATAGGTGCCTGCTATAAAAATCTTATCTGCTAAGTGCACAGTTCTGCCTTTAAGAGCGCAAAAAAAAAGAGCCACATGTTGATAGGAAGGAGCAATATGAAAGGGGCTGAGCTTAAAGGACAGGGAAATATAGGGGAGCCCTGAAAGCTGGCGCCAAGATCCACGGATGTTGAATGGCCCCACCAAATGGAGCTGAGGCCTTGGTGTGCGTCCCCAAATTGCTCTCCCAGATGCTTTTCAGCTGATTTGGGATTCATTCAGTTGCCATTCAGCACTGCAGTTGCCCCAAACTGTTCAACCTCAGCCCAGTCGTCCCAACCCTCTAAAGGAAGAGAAAAATCTTTTGATACAGCCACTGCTGTTAACCTTCACTGTTTCATATTTCAGCCTATTTATGCTACTAGAAGAACCCATCTGAAGCATTTAAAGTGGCCGCGGCAGAACATTGAGTTGTGTATCCCCAGTGCTGGGTTTCCATCCACCATAAGTCCCTAACACCCTGATCTTAAAACCTAGATTTCAATGGAACCTGCTTTCACATATATGAGTTTGTTATTACTTCTTTCAATAGATACCATGTTAAGCAACTGTTGCTCCCAGTCAGGGGCAGTCAGGAGCCTGAGAGATGAGGGGAACATGTACACCCTTGTGCAAATTAATTGAAACAAACAATGTAGTTTATTGTACAAAACTCAAATATACGTACATTAGTAACAGATACAACCTCTGCTATTTTTAAGCAGCATTTGAACACGGTTCGGCATGGAGTCTACTAGTTTCGAACAGTCACTGTTGATTTTCAGATCCCTGTACAGTACCACACTTGAATCTGTGCCTGAATGAGCCTCTCCATAGTCATACAGTCCACAGCACGGAGGCGACTTTTTCATGTAGCTCACAAATTCTCAAAGGGATTTATGTCCGGGGGAATTCCCTGGCCGATCAAATACCTGTATTTGCTGCTCTTTCATGAATTTCTTCACCACTTTCGGTGTGTGACAGGGGGCTAGGTCCTGCTGGAATATCCCAGTACTGTCAGGATACCTCTTCCAGCTCTGGAACAACTCTCTTTCATAGAACCTCAATATATTGTGGCGAGCGCATCATTCCTTCCATTGGCTGCAGGCTTCCAACACCATAATGATCAACTGACTTTTCGTGTTTGTTTTGAATACAGCCACACCTCATATTAGTCCGCTTCATGTTACGTTCTTTCATGTTCCATCCTGCGGCGACCCAGAAGTACCGGAAAGGGTTACTTCCGGGTTTCGCCACTCGCGCATGCACAGAAGCGCAAAATGACATCACACCCATAAGTGGCAAATCACAACCTGCGCATGCGCAGATGCGCCACTACGGGTTGTGTTCCTTTCATATTGCGAATGGGTCCCATTCGCAACCAGAGGTACCACTGTACAGGATTATGGGTAAGATAGAAACATGCTTTGTTTCAATTAATTTGCACAAGGGTGTAGGCAGAGGAGTTGGGTGGGGGGTAGGTGGGTGGAGATGATCCAGGGAAATGGGCCAGGGATTTCTGGAGTTCCATGCCACCTGGGAGCTCTCCGTGCCCCCCTGGCAGCTGAGGGGAATCAGAGGGTCTCTCAATATTCTGGAGCAGTTTTGAGGGTACATGAGGGACTGCAGGGGAGAAAAGAGGAAATTTTCTTGTGTGAGGCTGGTACAAGCCATAGCATATTAAGTAATGTCATTTACTTTGTTTTCATGCTCCATATTAGTCCTACTACTACAGTCTACTTAAAAGCAGACCTACCTCCAGGTTAGAGAGAAGGGGCTTTGTATGAAATTTTCCTACAAGGCTTCAATCATCATCCTGCTATTCCTCTCCCAAATACATCATAGAAAATTTCACTAAGAACTGCAAGGACTCCCACTATTCATCTGTAATACAGAGAAGCTTCAACAACAGTAGTCAATTTGCTTTTGCCCCAAACCACTGAGAGCCTATTATATAATGTACTGAAAGTGACCCCTTGGATTTATGTCACTCCAAGGACATCAGACTCTAGGCATAGGAAGATTTCATTATAATGGTCAAGTAACTTGATTGTTAATTATATAATGCCTCTTCTCCTAAAACATCCTTTGGCAACTTTCAATCTCAAATGCAGAGACTCGGAGGAGTTTTCAAAGCAATGTTTCACAAGCATAAATCCATTAAATTCAAGACATTGTTTTATACATGTCAGAAACTTTAAACACTACTTTAAACACTATCGACTAAGTTCCAGTTAAGTGAACTTCTTTTGCAAGCATTACCAGTCTATATTTCTATAAATAGCATATTGCCAGTTATTGTGGGGATAAAGCCATAAGGTCTGGATCCTGCTCTCCCTGCCCCCATCCACCACAACTATTGCACCTTCCTCAGATCTGCTCTGGAGCATTAGGAGAACCACCAGAAAACTGGCCGGGGAGGCATTATTCCATTAGGGAAGAAGAAATGCTTCTGCTGACAGAATGATCAGAACAGCCAAGCATTGAACTCCTCCCTTAGCATCCGAAGCATTTTCAAGATGCCATTGAAAAATCCTTCGTTTCCTCATTTCTAGGAAAGACATGTGAATCTTTCAAAGTTTTGAAAGATTAATTAATCGTAACAAGGATACAATTCTCCCATTGCCATGACAGAGAGCAGTAAAACATAAAAGGAGCTAGACAAATGAAATGTGCACCTGCTTATCACAGGCAATTAATTCATCTTCTTGGATTCTCACTGAGGTCTAGTTTTCATGAACACCTGGGCTGCACCACCAAACTGCAAGTGAGTGTGCAAAAGTATTTCCTGCCCATGGAAAACATGTAGAAAACAGGGTGAATGGTTGCAGCCTCACCATCTCCCTGACATTATCAGCTTTCCATAGGAAGACATCTTATTTTTGTGGTGGGCTAGTAGGTCCTCTGAGATCCCACTTTAAATGTGATGCACGCAGTACGCAAAAGACACTGTTTGAACTCCTCACTACTGACAGAGGACTCAGGTGGGGGGTGCTGACAGTACTGGAGCAAAAACAGGTCAACAGAGAGCAGGAGGAAGACGTCAGCAGTCTTAGGGGAACCTCAAAGCTCACAAAGGTACAAAACAATTTTTATATTTTAAAAAATGTAGAACCAGGGGGAACTTGCCCAAAATAACCAAGGAGAAGTTGTGTGGTGTCTGAATTGAGCCTGTTGGTAAGTGTGGGGTTGTTGCTCTTCCTTCCCTTTTCCCACCCACAACACCACACTTGGGTGAAGGAGTAGACTAGGAGATCCCACAACAAATATGTCTGCTGTCTACCTCAGACTAATTTCTACACATTTTCTTACACCGCCTCTCTATCCAGCCAAGCAGGAGTCATCAGCAGAGTTGAAGGGCACATTCCAGGCAGGCAAAAATACTCAAGGAGTGAGGGGGGTGGTTTGGGAAGAGTCCTGAGGGCCACAGAGAAAGGTTTGTAGGGCCTCATTCCTCACTCCCCATGTATGGGATAATTATCGCAGCTTATTGTACTTTGAGGAGACAGTGATCTGGAGTGGTCAGCTCTTCCGTCTCTGGTTATTCCTTCCTGACTCTGGTTTCTATGTTTTATTGCTTTCAGTATCCTTTGTGAAAAGGCCCTTGATGTATTGATGAAACTGGTCAGCAAAGCCTTTGATGTAGTTTAGCTCTGGTTGAGCCTGTGTTAGTCCAATAGGACACAGGTCTATAAAATATCTAGTTTTGGAGCATGCCAAGTGGGAGCTCTGCATAGACTGTGGCCACAATGCTATGCATCAAGACTACCTGGTTGTCTCTTCGCCACTTCTGACAGGGCTTCCCAGTGGCCAATTGAAGTGCTTCCTTGGTAATGTATATACTGCTTGCTATTTGGAATAAAATCTGTAATCTTCTCAACCACTTGCGTTTGTGTTGATCCTGAATCTATTTTTAAAAGAGCCATCTTGCATTTGGCAAGACACCCCAGTCCTAAGATTCCCCACCTCTAGAATAGGGCAACACTGTGAAACACAATGACCGTAAGAGGAATTCCCCCAGCCTTCCCCGGTAGTCAATACACCTTTTATTTTCAACGAGCCTTTCAAGTCACAACAATTGACCTTGACAAGAATTTCAGATGTTTCATTCTGCGCACACCTACTTCTTGTATGTTACCGCATCCCTTTCTTTCGAAATGACTCAACAGAAACAACACAGCAGAGGAAAAGGTCGCCTGTTTCAAAAATAATTAATGGAACCAAACTTGTTGATGTTACTAGTCAGACTTATCAGAACAAGTCATGAAAATCATTCCCATCTCGTGATTCAGCATCTTGCCCCAACCCCTTGGCTCCTGCTTTCCCTTTTCCATTTTTTAAAAAAATCCAGTTTCTGTTGCAATGTGAAAAACAGAGTTACATTTTATCCCAGGCCAGGAAGACAATAATCAGGGGGAAGGGGAAAGAAGAGAGGGAGGGGGAAAATGCCAGCCAGATAGATAGTTTTGCTGTTGAAAACAAAATACTCAACAGTTTCGATATTTGGTTTTTATGTATTTATTTTGAGAAGGTTTTGGGTGTATTTTTGCACCATCTATCCAAAGTTAAGCACTTTAAAGTTGCGTTCGATTTAAGCGGAACAATCAAACACATGCTAAAATCCATCCCCCTGAAATCAATTATCATTAAAAGTCCTTAACCCTGTCTGGATCACACTCAACACTTGTCACACCTGGTATATAGCAGAGATGAGAAACTTGTGGCTCTGCAGATGTTCTGGGACTCCCAACTTTCATCAACCCCAGTCAGCAAGGCCAATCACCAGAGATAATGGGAACTGAAGGCCAACTACAGTGCTGGCGAGGGGGGCACAATTCTCCATCACTGCTTTGCTCCTTCATTCCTAGACCCAGTCATGGTTAAGAGGGGTTACGCTTCTTCAGCGAAAGGTCCCTGCCATTAACAGATGGAGATGGGAATCAGACTGAAGTTGGAGACTGAAGTACACTGGGCAGAATGTGCTCCTCAGCTCACCAGGTAAGAGCATTTGGGAGGGAACAATTTTGTTCTTATTAGGTGGACAAAATACAGTGGTACCTCTAGTTACAAACTTAATTTGTTCCGGAGGTGCATTCTTAACTTGAAACTGTTCTTAACTAGAGGCATGCTTTCGCTAATGGGGCCTCTTGCTGCTGCTGCGCGGCCAGCACACAATTTCTGTTCACATCCTGGGGCAAAGTTCTCAACTAGAGGTAACTCTTCCAGGTTAGCGGAGTTTGTAACCTGAAGCGTTTGTAACCTGAGATGTTTGTAACTCGAGGCACCACTGTTTGTACAACAGGCTTCTCACATGCCCAGATCTTGACCCTCACTCAGTCCACACTGCTTCCGTAGGGAAGGGAAATAAACACAGGCCAGAGATTAGATGTTGTGCATACTTAGGAAAAGCACTATTTCAATACTAAGCTCATGTCCCAATTTATAGCAGCTGCTTCTCACAAAGCAAAACAATAATATTCTCAACTCAAGGCAAAAAGCAAGAAGATCGGGCAGCATCACTCTTGCCGGCCTGCAATTGAATCGCAAGTTTAAGAAGCTTACATGTAGGAAATGTTGTTGTTGTTGTGTTGTTTTCTCTCTCTCATGCATGCACACACAAGCGCACAAGGCAAGGTGTTATATTCCACATTCCACGACAAAGCACATTCCATGCTGAAATGTCAGCATTTCCAACCGGCTCCTGTCCAGATACCTCTTGGAGCTGTCCGTGTTTGGAAATCTGGCACCCCCAACGCCGCAAAAAGCAATGGGGCAGGCTTAATTTTTTATGCCCATTTGAATGCAAGCACTCCCTCTACGTCTGCAGGGATGCAAATCCTTTGCAAAACCAACCATTAAATGGCTGCTAGCTCAGAGAGCGCCTCAAGACGCTCTGTAGGCACTGTCAAATCAGAGGAAGCCAGCCATGTGTGATGTTGTCACCGGTCACCTTCGATATCCATTTGTATTTACTGGAGTTTCACCCCTTCCGCATGGGGGGGGTGGGCAGTGAGTCAAGCGGGATCTGTCTTCATTCGCAGTAATGGGCTGCCTCTAATTCTGTAGCAGGATTCCGTTCCTGTGATTTTCTGCTCGCTGCCTGGCCTGAGGTTACAGCCTGCACTACTTACTGATCCTCATTAATACTGATGTCATGTGGAATCAGTTTAACTCAGCTTTAACGGAATATTATGGAATCGCCTGAATGTGCAACCTCCCTTTGAAGTCAGGGCTCGGAGTTCACAACACATTCAAGCACCTGTCACATGCAATGTAGTGAAACTGGGAACGGATGTGCAAAATATGGGGATGCTTTAAACTAGACTTTGGATGAAACAATGCAATGCAGAACTTCTTCGCTACCCTGCATGCCCTCTCTAGCATCTTCAAGGGTGGGGAAACATTTCTGAGACAAGCGCCACATTAGCCCCCACCCACCATGGAAAGCTGTCAGATGCTACATTGCAGTACTGGGGCAGACCATCCTCTGCACAATCACACACACTCATACACAGCTACTTCTTATGGAAATACACTTAATTCTGATTAAGGTAAAGGTAAAGGGAACCCTGACTGTTAGGTCCAGTCGTGACCGACTTTGGGGTTGTGTGCTCATCTCGCTCTATAGGCCGAGGGAGCCGGCGTTTGTCCACAGACAGCTTCCGGGTCATGTGGCCAGCATGACTAAGCCACTTCTGGTGAACCAGAGCAGCACACGGAAATGCCGTTTACCTTCCCGCCGGAGTGGTCCCTATTTATCTACTTGCACTTTGACGTGCTTTCAAACTGCTAGGTTGGCAGGAGCAGGGACCGAGCAACAGGAGCTCACCCCGTCATGGGGATTCAAACCACCGACCTTCTGATCGGCAAGTTCTAGGCTCTGTGGTTTAACCCACAGCGCCACCCGCGTCCCTTAATTCTTATTAAATCTACTCAATTTCCCCTTCCATTTTCTCCTCAAAACCATAAAACCAAGTTTGCTTGTTTGCTTTTTAAAAAGCTTTCCAACACCCTTTATCTGTCCTGCAAAAGTCGAAACCGACTCAATAATCCCAACTGAAGATTGCAAACAATGTCAGCACACAACTAAATTAGAAGCCCTGCTTTGTAGCAATTCAAAGCCTCAAACAGCAAAATGCAATTGCATGGAATTGCACAGAATTCGTAACAAATGAATGGAAACAATTACTAAATGCACAGACACTTTATTCATACTGGGAAGGAACACAAGTTCTATGTCTCTCTCAAGGTATATATTCCTGTCTGCTTTGATTTTCTTGCAGAAGAAGGTGGTGCGATTTAACAGCATCAAAGCCCCTTCTCTCTCAGATGCTCACCACTCAGCCAAAGGGCAAAAAGGGACCCAGAGGGTTGTATTAAGTCCAACTATGGGTTGTATTTGGCCTACAGGCTGGGTGGGGGAGCCCCACCACTGTCCTACGCAGCCATATAAATTCTTGTGTGCTCAATGCCAGCTTCCATTTCAGCCCCTTAAACCACAAGACGTGTCCCCAAAGCATCCAGAGAAGGGGGAAAATTCTCATTTCAAGACACAGGAGCTTTTCCAAGCATGATATTGGCCTCCCTAAGCAGTTGCTAGCTGATACATGATCAAAGTGGCTGCACACTTCTTTCAGGAAGGGAAAGCAAGCTGTGGTCTCCAAGGCTGGTTTGAAAGTAATGATTCTCTCTCACATCACCCTCGTTTTCTTCAGGGAACAGTTTTTCCTCAGGGCTTACAAACATGTGAACAGAACAGCCCATGCCTCCAGAAGCTCTGTAATTATTTGAGAGTGATAACAAGCATGCAGACAGGAGCAATACAGTATATATTGAGGGTTGGGTTTTTCTGACACTGCAGCTTGAGTCCCTCTTACCAGGGAAATGTAGCTCAGGGAAAGACCATTGCTCAGTGGCAGAACAACTGCTTTGCATGTAGAAAGTCCCAGGTTGTTCTGCCACCAAGCAATGGTCCTTCCCAACACTTTGAAGCCAAAATCTGGGATGCCATCTGGCCGGACTCCATCTTTCTGTTTTTTATCGGGAGAGCATGGCGGCCATTTTGGTTGCCGTGACCTGGCACGATTTCTCAATGCAGTCCCCACCCCCTTTGAAAAGCGCTTTTTTGGGGTGCTGCGCAATATCGCAGTTCTG
The DNA here is from genome assembly GCF_951804945.1 of Podarcis cretensis. NCBI lineage: Eukaryota > Metazoa > Chordata > Lepidosauria > Squamata > Lacertidae > Podarcis > Podarcis cretensis. The sequence goes on along the minus strand of NC_137176.1, from coordinate 72,614,154 downwards.
AAAAGGCGCTTTTTGGGGGGGGGGTTGTTGCACCATGAAATCGCATGAGACCACGGCAACCAAAATGGCCGCCACTCTCTCATGATAAAAATCAGGATGTTGTGGTTCCTAGTTCAAAGTAGGGGAGAGAGAGAGAGATGTTCTGACATAGAAGTTTCACAACTTTTGGTGGACTACAAGTCAGATGATTCTTTGGGGAAGCCAAGACAGTTAAGCTTATGTTAAACTGAAACACGTTTGCAGATGTGTCCTGAGCAATACGAAGTTGAGGTCTGTGTCAAAAGCTTTTTCAATCATAGCGCAGGAGCCGGGCTGTCTTATATAACAGCTCTCTTATATAACATTCACCCACCCTTTCCCAACAAAGTTATTTTCAGGCATCTTGGACTACAATTCCCATCAGCCCCAGCTAGCACAACGATAGTCCAAAACATATGTTGGTCACCAGGTTGCAAAGGGTTACCCTGGGAGGTAAATGGCAGGAAGATCCTGACAGTTGCAAATTTAAGTAAGCAAGCCCATGGGGTCTTCTAGGAATCTCTGTTAGCCAAGTCTGCTGATGGTGCCAGATAATTTATCACGGCAAAATTCCAAGGAGGCTGCCAAACTAGGGAGGTATTTTGGTTTTGTATATTTTTTTTTAGTACCACAGCTTTATTGGTTTTGCGTTGTGCCTTTGTTTTAATAATATTTTTTGTTTCAATATTGTACAATGCTTAGACATTTCTAAAATATTAAGTGGTTCATAAATGCTTTTAGATGATAGGTGATAGATAGATAGATAGATAGATAGATAGATAGATAACCTAAAAGCCACCTATCAATAGGTGGTTCATGAGGCACAAAACAAGCCAATGAGGGAATAGTAATGGAACTACCAAATCCAAAGCTTTATAAAAGCGCAGGGAGAGAGAGAGAGAGAGGGAGGGAGAGAGAGAGAGAGAGAGAGAGAGAGAGAGAGAAGGAGGAGGAGGATGAGGAGGAGGAGGAGGAGGAGGAGGAGGAGTACCCAGCCCATCTGGGTTGGTTTCCCCAGCCACTCTGGGCAGCTTCCCGTTTTGCCCATTCACCTCCTATTGCACCCCTGTGGAAGAGGGAGCAGGGAATCTCCATCACACTGGCAGAGGTTCACCTGAATACTCTGGATCTTACCTCATTCATTCATTCATTCATTCATATATAATTGCAGACCTCTAAATGTACTGCACCAGTAAAAGCACTATTTTTTTTCTACAGCCAGATGACAATGGCTTTCCCTGGCTTGGAGAGCTAACAACTCACAAAACCATCACCGAGCATGAAAATATGTCCTCGCGTGACTGTTCTAACAAGGCAAGGGATAGCATGCAGAGCTATTTCAGCATTCGTGTATTTCAGAACAGAATGTGTAATTTCCTTTTTATTCGTATAACTAATCATATTTAGAGCACAAACCTGTGCATGTCTAAAAAGTAAGCCCTACTGAGTTCAATCGGCTTCAGAAAAGTGGAAGACAAGTTTTCTTAGCAGCAGGTTTCAAGAAGAACTTCTGCTTGGATATAGCAGAAGCGTGTTGCGTATTTCCTCCTTTCTCTCTAACTCTGGTAGCAATCGCAAGCAATTTAAAATTACCATGCAGTCAATTTTCTTGATATGGATAGCTTCTTATAGCAAACACGATCTCACTGGCTGTGAATCACAAGTGCAGCTGCGCTCAGTTCCTGCTTGCTGGCTCCCCATAGGCATCTCTGCTGGACATTGTGAGCTCCACTGGCCTGGTCCTGCAGAGCTCTTCTTGTGTCCTTAAAAACTCGCAACAATCTGCCCCTGGGAGCAACAGTGATTCTCATACTTCCCACTGCTGATACTGACAGTGCCTTGCATCAAAGATGGTATTCAAAGGGCTTCTTTGAGCCTGCCGAAGGAAGCAGATATGCAGGCGGTTCAGCTTTTGAAAATGGTCAGCAGAAATTCTCCATGCTATTTGTAAGCAGCAAAATAGTGTGTGTGGAATTTCACCAAATGATCTACAAGGGATGAGTGAAGTTCTCCAGCTGTTCAGGAGAAGAAGAAAAATAATTTTCTGACATAGGGGAGGGGGAGAAATTTTTGGTTAGGAATCAGAGGTGAGATACCCACGTAATGGAAGCTACCATCAGGTCCATTCATCATACACAGAGGCAGCTTAAGGTCCAAAATAGTTTGCTGCTGTAGAAGAGTGTTGTTGTTTAGTCGTTTAGTCGTGTCCGACTCTTCGTGACCCCATGGACCAGAGAACGCCAGGCACTCCTGTCCTCCACTGCCCCCCGCAGCTTGGTCAGACTCATGCTGGTAACCTCGAAAACACTATCCAACCATCTCGTCCTCTGTCGCCCCCTTCTCCTTGTGCCCTCCATCTTTCCCAACATCAGGGTCTTCTCCAGGGAGTCTTCTCTTCTCATGAGGTGGCCAAAGTACTGGAGCCTCAGCTTCACAATCTGTCCTTCCAGTGAGCACTCAGGGCTGATTTCCTTCAGAATGGAGAAACCGTTCAGAATGGAGAAACCGTTCCTGGAGGAGGAACCGGCAAGCCACTCCAGTATCCCTGCCAAGAAAACTCCATGGACAAAGACAACAGGCTGTAGAAGATTAGGCTTCCGCAATACAGTTCTGGATGTTGATATAGTGGTACCTCGGGTTAAGTACTTAATTTGTTATGGAGGTCCATTCTTAACCTGAAACTGTTGTTAACCTGAAGCACCACTTTAGCTAATGGGGCTTCCTGCTGCTGCCATGCACCGGAGCACAATTTCTGTTCTCATCCTGAAGCAAAGTTCTTAACCCGAGGTACTATTTATGGGTTAGCAGAGTCTGTAACCTGAAGCGTATGTAACCTGAAGCATATGTAACCCGAGGTACCACTGTATATACATACAGCCTGTAGGGCTGTGCAGATACAGATACAGATATATACAAGCACAAAGCACCTCTGTTGCTCCAGATGTAACACAGTCTCCAACTCAATTCACAAGATTCACTGGCTGGCTAACGAGCTGACATACCTTAATCACTTATATAGACGGCCCCGGACCATTGCAATAGCAACTGGCTTGGCTGACCTTGTGCCTGTTGGCTTATCTCATATGTGGCATGATTTGTGCCCACGAAGGAAATTAAGCCCTTCCTCCAACCATTTTGGCTCACTATGTTGAATTAAACTTTATTGTCAGTTCATACTTGGCAGTGAGTCGTGGAAGACCTGCTCCATACCTTGTAGGCCTTTTCCCAACTGGCCTGGGACAGTGTGGCCCTAACTGACTCTAGTTGCAAAAGCTGAGGCTGATGAAGAAGCTAGAGACAATCTTGGCTGCCTTTTAGTACAGACTGCCATGAGCCACCATTGCAATGATTGGTAGCAACAGGAGTAGATCTGTTCTATGCTTATGATAACATTTTTTTTCTCTTGCTAACAACACATGTTGTTTTAAATGTGCATTTTCTGTTTGACTTCCTTTAGTAACGTTTTCTTGTGAAATGTTAAGATTTTTTTGTTAAGTTTGGAGCATTGAGTGTGCATTCTGTACCTGACCTCCTCTGTAATGTTTTATTTTGAAATCTTTTAAGATAAAATTTTAGTTTCCTGTTGATTATGTTGCTTTTTATATTTGACTTTCTTCAATGTTTTCTTATGGATTTTTTTATTTAATGTTTTAATGTAAGTTGTAAACCACTTTTTCTCTTAAAAATATAAAGTGGTATAGAAATGAAATTAATAATAATAATAATAATAATAATAATAATAATAATAATAATAATAAAAAATAAGGGAGGGGTAGGAGCCTAGTCCAGTCTTTCCATCCAACAATATTAAAATAATATTAAACAATGCAAAAAACTGGATTTATCAATATGCCCAAAATTCATAGTGGCTAAACTGGGGAGGCCATTTCTTTTCCTATACTCCAAAAGATGGCCAAAATTCTCCAAGTTCCAGAGAAGGTAAAATGAAAAAGCCAGGAAATGATTTTCTGTTCATTTTTAGATCAGTCCCCCTCCTCCCCTCCTTTCAGCAGGAGACCCTCCTGGCATACCTAACATAGCTTTTAAATCTTCTCAGTTTCAAGAGAGGTCTGCTCTGCAGCAGAGAGCTGTAATTTTAAACTCCATAATTCTGAAATTCCGATTTTGGATATGGATCAAGTTTGGTCCATTTCACTTTTTATCTCATAGATATGAAATAAAAGTCTGTAACTATGAAGAAGTGATTTTCTACATATCACCGTAGCTGGGTAACCTGCTAACACATGGCTTCAAAATACGTATTTGTAGCAGTCCATGTTTTCCCCAGGCTTTGATTCCCTCCTTCGTCTTAAAGGTAAAGGTACCCCTGCCCGTACGGGCCAGTCGTGACCGACCCTAGGGTTGTGCGCTCATCTCACTTAAGAGGCCGAGGGCCAGCGCTGTCCAAAGACACTTCCGGGTCATGTGGCCAGCGTGACGAAGCTGCTCTGGCGAGCCAGCACCAGCGCAGCACACGGAAACGCCGTTTACCTTCCCGCTATAAAGCGGTACCTATTTATCTACTTGCACTTAGGGGTGCTTTCAAAATGCTAGGTGGGCAGGAGCTGGGACCAAAAGACGGGAGCTCACCCCGCCGTGGGGATTCGAACCGCCAACCATATGATCGGCAAGTCCTAGGCACTGAGGTTTTACAGCGCCACCCGCGTCCCGCTCCTTCGTCTTAGCACCCTAGTATTGCTGTATTTGTTGATAGACTTTTCTGAACATTTTGCAGTTCTGTTTGCTCTGTCGATCATGCCACAGGAAAGCAACGTGAAATATATTTTATATATTTTATATAGATCCCCCCACCCCATTTTTTAGTGACCTGTTGGTGCTGTAAATACTGATTGTCTTCGTGAAGCCGGTGCCTGGAATTAAAAGCTCTAAGTAGCGATGAAGAACTGCTGTGCATATATACACTGACAATTTGCTTCAGGAAGTGCAAATAGGCCTCTGCCCCCAATTTAATATAAATTGTCCAAATGGGGAGGTCTGCAACTATAGTGGCAGGTTTAATGTGGCGTCATTAGCCTGAGCAAACATTCTGTGCACAGCCAAAACTTAATTCTGGTCAGAATAAAACACTTCCTGCACAAAACTGAACATCTTTTAGTAGCATTCTCATTATGTAAATATAAACAATCTCAGTAACAACCACTGTCACTACTTGTCAAAGGTATAAATAGCTTTATACCAGGTAAGGCTATTTGTCAATCTGTACTCTGACAGGCAGTGGCTCTTCCAAGATATCAGACTGAGCCTAGGACTTTCCTCATTCACTGCATATTGTCTACTACTGAGCAATGGTCCATTGCCCAAAGGCAAGTTGGACCTTCCTCCTACCATTTTCCAGTAGCAAAGCTTAAACTTTCACCTCGCCTTTCCAATCCTCTTGCCAGGAGAAAGGAACCTTTAGTCCTTCAGATGCTGCTGGATTGAGTGAAGGGAATGGCTATAGCAATTTATACATGCTATAAATGGCTAGTAAAGGGACCCCTGACCATTAGGTCCAGTCGCGGACGACTCTGGGGTTGCGACGCTCATCTCGCCTTATTGGCCGAGGGCGCCAGTGTACAGCTTCCGGGTTATGTGGCCAGCATGACTAAGCTGCTTCTGGCGAACCAGAGCAGCACACGGAAACGCCGTTTACCTTCCCGGTGGAAGCACTTTGATGTGCTTTCGAACTGCTAGGTTGGCAGGAGCAGGGACTGAGCAACGAGAGCTCACCCTGTTGTGGGGATTCGAACTGCAGACCTTCTTTTTTTTCTTTTTTTATTATTGTTAAAATAATACACATATATTACAAATATACAAGCATACAAACATATATTTCATACAATCCTTAAAAGTGTTCAAACATACCTACACTCATTCCAACAGATAATTCCTTTTCCCATCACCATCCACCATCCCTCACCCCACCTTTGTGCAGACCTTCCGATCAGCAAGTCCTAGGCTCTGTGGTTTAACCCACAGCACCACCCGCATCCCTCATAGAGAAGCTATTAAATAGGCTATATACAATTGGGGTGATTGTGCAGCTGTTCCAATGTGCTTAAAAGAGTTAAGGTTTTCTGAGCTCTGGGGGAAAAGGGGGGGGGGGCAGAAACTGAACATGAAAGATATATGTTTTGATCCTGACATATAAATGAACATAGTGTGGCTATTCTGTAGTGAATAGCCCGTCCTTTTTAAGATGCTGTTGTAGTGCTGTATAGCACTGCAAACTCGCATCGTCATTCTGGGTGGCACAGATTATGGCTGAGGCCTATTGAAATCAATCTAACTGACTTCAAGTAAACATCCAGAGGACTGCATTATATATTTTCATATGGGGAAGTTAAGTTTTTTTTTTTGGGGGGGGGGATATGGTGATTTCTGTGCACTTTCTACATCTTACCAATTAATTTGCAACAAGTCCCTTGCAACTAAAATGACAGCAATGTTAACTCTCTCTTTTTCTGCTACTCACACAAAACAAAACACAGAAGAAATAGGGACCTAGAACAACAAACCCACACGAGTAAGTGCAATCCAATCCCCTCTCCTGAAATCCTAAAGAAAGCCTTTTTTGTTTGGCTTAATTTAGCTCCAAAAGTCCACTCAGCATAATAGGAAGCTCAAGGACATCTTTGCCTCAAGTTCCTCTTTCCAAATATATACACAGAAGGTTTAGTTGTAAGAAATTCAAACCCAGTCTGCAAAACCTGTGCATATTTACAATCTATTCAGTGCTGACTCCAGCCTTTGTGAAGGCCTTGAGCAGTGATACAGTGGTACCTCGGATAAAGTACTTAATTTGTTCCGGAGGTCCGTTCTTAACCTGAAACTGTTCTTAACCTGAAGCACCACTTTAGCTAATGGGGCCTCCTGCTGCTGCCGCGCCGCTGGAGCACGATTTCTGTTCTCATCCTGAAGCAAAGTTCTTCACCTGAGGTAATATTTCTGGGTTAGCGGAGTCTGTAACCTGAAGCGTATGTAACCTGAAGCGTATGTAACCTGAGGTACCACTGTATCCTTATTGGAGGCCATCCCTGCCTCCCTGAGATGGTCTATTTGTTCCTGGCCAGTGTATCCGCTACTGCCCCTTCACTTATTATTATTCTTAATTCAACTATAACAGAAAGAAAGAAAATAACAGTGGCAGCTCACATTAACAACAACAACAACGAAAAGAGTTAATCACTCTTGACGGACATATATATATATGCAGTCTTTATGTCCAAACAGATGCAATCATCTGTCTCATTTGGATAATGCAGAAAGGACAGTGAGACCTTCAGGCCGCCGAGCAATAGATGGTGGGTGTTTGCCCTTCCAAACTCACACTTCAAAAGTCTCTTCGCAACAATAACAGCTTGCAGGATCCAATTTCGTTGTCCATCTGTTAATTCCCACATCACCCGAATATAATTTAAAAGTATGTGAGCATCTGTAAATATCGAGGGCCCCCCCAAAAAAATACCCCACAGTTAATATGAACAACAGCCTCTAACCAGAAAGTTTAGGGTGCACCTACATCGTATGCCTCCGATATTCTTTCCTGTGAAGGCACTGCTGAGTCAGAACAGGTCTGGAAAACCAATTTTTGTTGAATCATTGGCATTTTTAAATCTAAAGAAACACTGCATAGAGACACCAAAGCAACTCCCCATTGATCGAGCTGAGTGTTCCCTATACCAGAGGTTCTCAATCTGTAGTCTGTGGACCACCAGAGGCTCACAAGCTTCATTCAGGACTCTTGGTGTGTCTGTGAATTTGTGGTTGAAAATGAAAGGTCACACATCCATCCCACTGAATATTTATATTGATTTTTAAATTGCATTTTTATTGCTTCTTTTATTTCTTACATTGCCTTTTATTGCATTGCGCTTTGAATTCCGTGGCATTACAATTGCTGCAACAGGCAGAAATATCTTTAAGTGGTCCGCCAAGACCCACAGCAATTTCCCAGTTGCCTATAGGGGAAGAGGCTTAGGAAACACTATTCCATTCATCTCTATGGCCCCAAACCTCTGGTTTACAGCATTCCAATAAACATTTATAAACAGGTTTAACTTTCTGTAAAGATCCAGTTATTTCCTCACCAATATAGGAGATGCTGAGGCACCCGAAGCTGATGGTCAAAAACAGACACCGAAAAGTGTTGTAACTGAGCACTACTAGGGAAGTTGTATCTAAACTGCATGTTGAAAATGACAAAAATTATCGCGTCCAATCCTATTAAGTGATCTAGCACAATCAGCTCACTTCTAAATCTATTGACCCTGCACCACCACGACTTTTTTCTTCCACTGCCACCAACCAGGTTTCCCCAGTAATATATTCAGACCCAGTCAGGTTGTAACATATTAACAAAGATTCCAGTTTATTGTGAACGCAAACAAGTTTTAAATACTTTGAAACACTGTAATCTGATTCACTCTCTCTGTCTCCCCTCTGTCTCTAACTCACTCTGACTCCTATGCCTCCCAACCAACCGAAACTAACTGCCCAAACCCCTGTGTAGAGCCTTAAACACAGTTAGGCTCCGCCCCTAGGCTTTCTTATTGGTCAGCCTATTAACCCTTTTTCTCTCTCCCACAGTACAACATCTCCATAATGAGTGGGCAAACGCCACAGCTTCATCTCCTATGAAAGAAGTGGAGTGGGTGGAACAGACACCCAGCATTATTATTATTATTGCAATTTTCAAGACCAAATGGGGGTGTTGGCTTACCTTAGTGTTCTCATGCATTCTTGAGCATGTCAGGAAAGCCTAGCATTTTCTATACCTATATATTTGGAAAGATGTCTGTCTGTTTGTCTATCTGTTTTCTATGCATTCAGACTCCCCTTCAGATACCGCCACCAACTTGGGTTTCCAATATGGAGCAGCAGTTTTTTTGTCTAAGTTCCATCAAACACTACCATCAAACACTATTTTCAACCAAAATGGTAGACTAAATCATTCCAAAGTGCCCTGATTTTAACCAGATTTCACACGATGGTTCCTGAGATCAAGGAGCAGGTTCTAGTTTTGGTTTGGATACCACTGGCTGCCATTTTGAATCAAGATGGTGGACTGAACCTTTCAAAGCTGCATGCATTTGGACATCTTTTAAGGTATCGCAGTTGTCATGCCCCTGCTGGAGGAATCCTCTTCAGAGGAACTGCTGCTCCCCAAAGCAATCATTACAGGCTGTGTCAGTGGGCAGTGAGACAGAGCAGCAGGATCAAAGGCTTTCAGGTCACAACACCACAACTTACTTCAGAAGGCATAGAGCAACCCTGCAGAGGTGGGGCCTGAACTGCCACAGAATCCAGTTGCCACTTCAGGCCCAGCCAGATGCAAGAATGCTGATCTGAAGAACAAGGGCTCCTTAGGAGCAAGGGGTTACTCAGGCAATCCAGAAAGCCTGCAGCTGTGCTCTGGGTGAGGCAATGAAAGTTCATGGTTAAACATCTCCAGAGTGTGCTGGAACAACAGTATTGAGCCATCTTCTTGACCTGGCTGGTGACTGCACTGTCTCTCTTGTGTTTTGATTTTGGACTGTGACCAGACCAGACCTTTGGATTGTTCATGTGAGTTGACTTGGGACTGCTGGATCAGGTTTTCTCCAAAGCAGTAACTGGATTTAGCATGATGTTCCCTGAGATCAATGAGCAAGTTTTCATTGATGTTAGGATACGATTTTGAATCAAGATGGCGAACTGAATCTTTCGATGCTGCACTTATTTTAACCATTGATTTTAAAACTGCACAGATGTTTCTGTTTGTTTCTTAGAATTCCAAAGTCATGATGGGTACGAGCCTGCTAGTGCTATATATTCTGCTACTTTGTCATCTCAAATTCTACTGCTATCAGTCTCTGCCTCCCAGTGCTGTTTTGCCAGCACTCAGAACTGCACAATTACATTTGCAAACCAACCTACATACAACGCTCAAAACTCGTTAGAGTAACGAATAAAAGATCCTTTATGGTAATGATCACAACATTCCGCAATCCCTGAAATAAACAGAAAATAGCCACCAACCACACAGCAGAGGTAATGACAGAAGCCTGAAAAGTATATTTCACTTTGCAAACAAGTTAAGAGATGTATTGCTCAGTCCTCACCGCAGAGAGATCAGAAGGGAAGCTTATGCAGAAAGATGTATTATTCTGTTCAAGAACCTTCTTTCCTGAAATGAATACCTCTGAAGCCTCCAAACCCCTGTGCAGTAAATCTAGCCGACATTGGGAAGGGGGAATACATTTCATTATTTGCATTATTTAAATAAAATAGCGTTGACTTTTCTGTGATGGGGGAGGCAACTGGAATCCAGTTCACAGGCTGTTTACATTCACTGTCTAGTCCTCCAAGACTCATGAAAAAATAATGTGCCTCGGGAATTAAAATGGGTCCTATAGCTCTATCTAATGTATGCATTTTGGAGCCTCACACTGCAAGTATTGCACTTGAAGGGCACTTTGCTGGTGGGTGCATGCATAGTTTGAAAGACAGGTCTTTTCATTTAAGATGCTTCCCTACCTAGTTAACGGCAATGTGAAAATCTAAACAGGATATACAGGTCTAGTGCCAATGGAATGCTGGATCCCTAAAACCATAGCTAGCTGATCAGACGCTGGGAACATGTGTCCCCTCCTCTCTGGAGCCAACGTCAGGCCAAGGCATTGTTCTGTCAGAGGCAGAGCACAAAATGGTGCCCACACCTCCACCAAGGTCAAAGTTTCTAGTAACCCAAAGCTTGCCAATTTATTTTGGTTCCTAAAGCAGAAAACCCCACAAGTCCTTAATTACAAATTAAGCAACGTACCATTTCCGGCCCTGTCGCAACATTCCAAATCTGCTTCCTGTGGCAGCTGCCTCACTCTACCTAATTGCAGAGCAAATTCCCTCTTCCCTTCCTTTGTTGGCGTTAACTACGGTTTAGTGCTACACGTGCACCGATGCTAACCATGGTTAGCTCCAGTTATGGTTTCATCGTGCACGACAGTTTGAATGCACTGTGTAGATTGGGGGCAACTAGTCCTACATGGTTGTCCTCAAGGTGACCTCACAGTAACATTTATCTGGCAGGGGAAAGAGTTCTGGACACCATATTTCAAGACATTCTTAAGAGAATGACGTAACTGAGACAATCTAAATAGCCTAGAATTCAGCCGAGTTTATGGGATTCATATCCAATATGAACTCCAAGTATATCAATTACTCTAATGGCTTTCTGCAGTAAAGTAGAACACTGTAACCCACAGTCTCATAGTAAAGAGTGTCCTAAAAATAATACATAATATCAAGGCATGAAAAATCAGTGCCTTTCTCTATATTTATGGCTGCTTTTTCTGTTCTGGTATTCCAAGAAGGGAACAGTGAAATCTATATTAATGTCATTTCTCTCTCTACTTTTTCAAAATCATTATGCACTGCATGGTTGCTGATGTAATGCAGAAAGCACATAATCCTGTTTAGAACCGAATGTTGTTGTTTTTCTTTCAATGCTTAGGGGCCAGAATCAATGCATTAAAAAATCATAATGCACAAGATTAAAGCGCAATCTTTACAGAGAGAAGCTAGTAGTCTGATTGTTGCTGTTTTCGGATGTTACTGTGGTCTTGTGATTTTATGTTGCATAGTACCTTATGACATTTTTACGCAAGTGCCGTTGGAGAAAGCAAAGAAAGGGCAAGAATGCTGCAGGATTTGGGCAAATGAACTGTGCACAGATGCATAAAGATGCACCACCACTCCCTTTTTTGCCAGAAGAAGTCCAACTGCTGAATATCAGGAGTAGGGAGCCCTCAATTCCCCTTCCTCCGGAGATAGATTTGGGCCATAGCTCAGTGGCAGGGCATGTGCTTTCTACGACAATGGTCTTAGAGTCAATCCCTGGCATCTCTAGTTAAAAGGGTTCAAGTAGCAGGTGATGTCTGAGACCCTGGAGGACCACTGATAGATAGAGTGTAGACATACTGAGCTAGATGGACCAATTGTCTGCTTCCTATCATCCCATGAGACTGAATGATGGCTGTTCACTTGTGCATGTAGAAATTGTGACGGGCACTTGCTGGCATGAGGACCAGGCATCCAGTTTCACCAGCCACTGAACCATCCCCAAGTGCAGCCTGTTCACATTTATGCTGTAGACCTCTATGGCTCAGCACTGCATAATGCATTGGTTTGGAGCCAAACTCACGTTTCACGGTGGCAACGTTGTCCCATGCATGAGGAAGGGCAAGTAGGTCCTGGAGATGTGCCCAGAATTCCAGTTAACTCGGCCACTTCCTTGCGTGGCAGAATGCAAGTCTCCTCTCTGCCCACACCTGACTGGCGCAAGGCCTCACGCCAGGGTCAATCTGGACTTGATACACCAATGACTCATCCCAAGTTGTTGTTGTTTCCCTCCCTGCACAGATCTAACAACACAACTCACCATTATGTGCTTTTGCACTGGACTGGACTTTGGTTTCTGCTGTTTACCTTCCTGCCAGAGTGATACCTATTTATCTACTTGCACTGGTGTGCTTTTGAACTGCTAGGTTGGCAGGAGCTGGGACAGAGCAATGGGAGCTCACCCAGTCGCAGGGATTCAAACCGCCGACCTTCTGATCGGCAAGCCCAAGAGGCTCTGTGGTTTAGACCACAGTGCCACCCATGTCCCTGTGTGAATAGTAGCAATACCAAATAAAAGGAGTTGCTTATGATCATGTAGGCATTTGTGAAAGGGGTACAACCACTCAAGGCACATTTCAGAAAACCACTCCTGCTGCCAAACTGCAAAAGAAGCTCTGAAGTGACTTAGCTCTGTTTCAGCGGCTCCAATCACAGCAGTTCAAGAGAGGAGAGCTGGGAGTTCTACTTTATTTCATTCTAAGTTATCTTATAGCCCAAGGCAGAAGCAGCTGATAGGCATTATTAACTCCTCTCGGTGTCCTCCCCAACAGTTAAGCTGCTCTTGTTGCTTATGCCGATAAGTCACTACAGAAAGGCATTCTTTAAACCTCCTTGCACTCAATTAGGTTGTCACACCTATCTGTATCCAAACTTAATGACATGCAATTTCATGCAGAGCTTATAGTTGCAAGGCTGGAAGTTGCCGCATGCTGACTACTTTTATCTTTCCTGTTGTAGAGCAGGGAGGAGAAAGTCAACAACAACAAAAACCACGAACATTAACTTTTGTAGTAATGTATTTGTAGGTTTGAAAGGTTGAAAACACACTGATGGTGGAGGGGATACAAGAAGCAACATAAGGGTTAAGTCAGTCAAGGTAAACAATAGGGAAATATAAATTTCTACAAAACAGCAAAGAGGCTGTTTTCACTGGAGACGTAGTAGGGCAAACTAAACATTGCGTTATATTGGCGATCACATTCAATGTCTCTTGTTTGCTTTAATTTAGGGGTGGGAACATTTTGGCCTCCCCAGTTTGTTGCTAAACTGCAACTCCCATTATTTCCAACAAACATGGCCAATGGCCAGGGATGATGAGAGTTGTAGTTCAGCAACATCTGGAGGACCAAAAGGTTCCCCACACCTTTTTGTCCCCCAATAGCAACTGGGTGTGGAGGAAGAGGAAATTAGGTTTCGGGCTGTGAGATGCAGGGAGGGAGGTTTTCACACCCTTTCCCTCTGTGCTGCAATCCTAGTGAAAAATCCCCAACATCCTGGCACAACTGGCCCTACTGTTAGGCAGAGTGAAGCAGCTGCCTCACACGGGAGACTAGAGAGAGCTGGGAGCAGCAGCAAGATGCTGGAGGGCAGAGCTGGGAGTGTCACATTACCTTGTGCCCCTTAAGTGAGCTCTGCTGCCCGCAAGGGTGGTGAAGGATACTGCCCAATTATCAGCGTCAAAGGAAGATTTCACTGCTTATCTGGTCAGGTTCTGGATAAAGAATTGCCACAGGGGGCCAGTTCACTTCAGGCAGCAAAATGTCTTGGACTGGCCATGCTCCCCATGCCAGCACTCAACTGCTATTTATCCCATGAGGGGAACTGCTGTTGGTTACAATAACCACTTCTCTGCCATAGCAAATAATAGCAGCTGTGCGTGTGATTTTGGTGGGACTCAGACATGGCATAAAGGTTTTGCCCTCTCCCCACATGAAGTTGCCCCAGTTCCTTATTAGGCTACCCACAAGTGCTTGTTGTTGTTGTTTTTAGCAAAACATTGAATATGATCACACACTTTTGGTGATGCTGGTCTCTGCCTTTTGCTGGTGCTGTATTCTCTCTTCAGTACATCAGCTAAAACCTATTTGTTTACGGAAACAATGGTTTTAGCCATGGATCCTAAACAAACACAGCTCAACGCTTCCCGGAATGCACAGCATGCATGCAAAGTGAATCTAATACTCACTGAGTGGCCTCGGTTGAGTGACTATCTCTCAGTCTCAGTTCCCATCTGCAAAAGCAAGAATAACGTTCTACCTCATGGGACAGTAAAGATGGAGGCAAGAAGGAAGGAAGAGCAATTTGCACAGAGTTGCTATAGATCACAGGAAATACAAATAATTATGAAATAATATAGTTCATAGAAATGTTCTTAACATGACCATTAAAACGTAAGCGTAAAGCTTCAACAACATTCTTAACTGATTACTTCAAAAATACCAAAGTTCATATACATATGTGTGACACTTTTGTTATATGTTGTGATCTAATTTCAAACAAATAACATACCAGAGCTGCTCAGAAAATGACAATCCTATTTTGTTTTTTGCCTGCCCATTTCAGAGCTGTTCCGTGCCTCCAAATGTTTTTATTTGCTTTCATTTCTATATTTTTACCGACACTCTTTAAGTAGCAGAGAGAGCAGCTCTGGAGAACAGAGAATAGCTACTGCCAAACGCTAGCCTTTAAAATCTTGCCAGAGCTGAATTCTGCTGTAATCCACTCCTAATGTGCCCCAAGCCACAATCTGCATCACATCCTTGTCCGTGACCCAGCAGTTCATCCAGAAAGCGTCTAGAAGAAGCCAAGTAAAAAGTGAAGATAGATTTTGGCTAGGCATAAAAGTCCCCATTCAATGGATGCAGAGTCTCACGGCTTTAAGTACATTATTTCTCTGGAAATGGTGCACAACACACAAGGCCAAATGCCAAGTTATATTTAGCAGATCTTTTAAAAGACTGTTATTGTTATGTAGTGAAGTTTCACCCTGGGCCAGCAGGGGGATACTGTAGATAGTTTTCACTCAGGTCTGTAGATAGTTTTCACTCAGGTCCACGTCAGTTATTTTAGGCGGGAAACTCTGGGTTGTTGTTGCTACAATGTTGACAGCCGGCTGCCTATAAAAGCAGGCCGGCTGAGCTGTTTGCTAGTCAGTTCTATTCCAGCTTACAAAATAAAGAGCTGCTTTGGAGAAATCGCTGTGTCATCTGCTATGTCAACCCACAACTTAACAGTTATGCTGCCCTTTAAGTATCTGCACTGCAAGGATAGTGACATCAGGCCCATTCAGATGCATAACCACACATTAGACCAATGAGTAGCCGCAGCCCTGCCATTGCACATGTTGATTACCCTCTCCGCATCCCTGGCACCTGTGTGTACAGTGCAAATGTCTGCAAGGAGGGTGCTGTGCATGAAGGCATCCAAGTGATTTGGGAACCTGAGCAACCGAGGCTTCAGAGTGCATGGCAGAATTTTACACAAGGCTCCCTTGCTGCAGATGCATGCGCGGTATGTGCAGATGCAAGGGCAGAGCTAGTCACGGTCTGCAACATCGAGGGCATGTGTGGCTACTTGGTGAGGCTTCATTCATGTTCTGGCTTTGCACATAGAATATACGACAGATAAGACTGCATGATACTCCATGCCGCACAAGATGAGAGGAATCACATGGCTGCTGTACTGATTCACGAAAGCAGCAGACACATACAACTGCAAAGGAGGACATTTGCACACACAGAACTGCAAAGGAAGACATTCAGAGAAATTTGGGGAGAGCCTGGGAGGCGGAACTGGAGGCCAAAGGTTGAACTTAACCCAGATCTTTGCTTCAGCCAAGCATCTTTTAGAGATGTCTGTGTTTCCCCCTTCCTGCCCTGCATCTACACTTGCCCTGTCCCTTGTCACCCATCTATGCATGTGCCTACTACAAAATCTGGCAGCAGGGCCCAGGTGCTTTACTCCTTGTGCCACAGGGACAGTTTATATGGAGAGAGGTTGGCTGGCCTGAGCCTTGCTGTCCCTCAGTGTGTCCTGCCAATGGCAGCCAGCCCTATCTATCTAAGAACTCTCAAAGCATCTATCTGGGCAACTTGTGGATACACAAATGTGCCAAATAAGCTTTAGCCTTAACTTGGACCACAAACCCATCCTTAACCATCTGGCCTTCTTGATCCCAGTCACCTAATCTGGCATCTGATTCATCAACCTGTCTCCAATGTTCTCCACCTCCAGCTTCTTGGATCCATGTTTACCAGGCTCAGAGCCCAACCACTGGCCTGTTTGGACCGTGCCTTTTGCCTTTCTCTGATTTGCTACTTTCCCCTGGCAGCTATTTTCAACACTTGACTCCAGTTCTCCTTTTGAACTGGTGACTGACTGAACTGTCTTCTCACTTCCTCCATGTGCGAATTCATCTTCAGTAAACGAGAGAGAGAGAGAGAGAGAGAGAGAGAGAGAGAGAGATCTGGCTTAAAATGAACAAGTTCCACCTCCTCCATGACACATGTACACAAATCATGTAAGTTTAGGAAGCCAAATACATTTGTTATCATCATTCCCCAACAGTTATCTTGAATAAAGAATAAAGCAAAGTACAGCTCTTAACTCTAAAGGCAAAATAAATACCTCTTCACTGTGCCTGCCCAGAACCCCTGTGTGTTTAAATTCCTGGCTTCAGTGAGCCAAGTTCACTTGCACAAAGCACGTTTGCCTCATTCAGATATGACTGAAAAAGCTTCATTCCATTAGCGCGGCTGCCTTTCTCATTCAAATTCCCCTCACAAGCCACTTCTGATAGTCAACACACATTCTGCATAACAGCTATTTTATGTCAAAGCAGAAAGATCAACATCAAGCAGCATGAGCTTTGAAGCATCCCCCCCCACCCCCAATTCATTTAGAGATTGTGAATTATAACACATTCATGTCTTATCAGATTGCTCTTCAATAAGTCCTGATTGTTAGCGATTTCAGTGGATCCTTGAATGCAGGGAGTTCAGCTACTGTGTTGATTCTCAGTACCAGTTCCTTAGCACCTTATAAGATTAATGCAACACTGATCATGACAATGTGCCTTTTTAGAGAGCTTTTTACAGTATGCTGAAAATATTTTGTTAAGAGGCAGCATGCCTCTTAATGGCATCTGTTTGTGCAGGTTGGCAGAATGCTGTTGTGCTCATGTCCATCTTACAGGCTTCCTTCAAGCAGAGCCAGTGTGGTGTAGTGGTTAAGAGCAGTAGACTCGTAATCTGGGGAACCGGGTTCGCGTCTCCGCTCCTCCACATGCAGCTGCTGGGTGACCTTGGGCCAGTCACACTTCTCTGAAGTCTCTCAGCCTCACTCACCTCACAGAGTGTTTGTTGTGGGGAAGGAAGGGAAAGGAGAATGTTAGCCACTTTGAGACTCCTTAGGGAAGTGATAAAGCGGGATATCAAATCCAAACTCTTCTTCTTCATCATCTGGTTGGCTCTTGTGAGAACAGGTGCTGGACTGGATAGGCCATTGGCCTGGTCCAGCAGTTCATCTTATGTACTTATTGTGAGAAAACCTGATGATAAATCTGTGGTCTATCTAGCCTAGTAATCACCCTATTTCTGGAGCTGGCTCCCCATTCTTCATGTGATGAAGGTAAGGAGGCCTCCCAAGGCACGTTAAACATATTTCATCTGACAATCTCTTATGTATATTGAGCTGTGTAAAATTTGGCCGTCTTTGGATTAGTGAAGTAGCTGAGTTTCCATCTGGAATGTCACAGATATCTGCTTTTTCCACCAAAGCTCTATAAGCCTAAAAATACTGGGGGGGGGGAGGGAGGTGGACTTACTCAGGGCTTAGATTTTACTAGGCTATCCAAGATAACAATAAATGAAAATGCAGAAGGGAATGTTTCAAGGCAAGGGAGTCAACCTTTCTTAGCGAGCAGGGAACAATTTGTCTGTATTTCTGATGGCAGCTCTGTCAATATATATATCCCTAGAATTATCACTCTGCTCATTTTAGGAGTGAACTTCTTACCCATCAGCCTCTCTTGCAAAGGACAGTAATATATAAAGCACAATCCTTAATCCTATATTTTATTGAAAAGCTGTCCAACAAAGAAAATTTAACGCTTGCCATCTTCTCTCAAATCTCACCGGAGGCTCCAACCAGGAGTAATTTGTGTTCTGCCCCAAAGAGGTTCTTAACTCATTACGTAAGCCTTCCCAACACTGCACAGGAAATTGCTATTACTATCCGTAAGTTTTTTTAGAAGGCAACCGTTTTGGTCCTACTGTAGCTGCCATGGCCCAAACCTCAAGCTCAGAGTCAGAAGAAGACGACAGCCTGGCTGGATCTAAGGTGGGTCAGGCTCCTAAAAGTGTGAGGCCACCAAACCAAAGCTCACCCAACCCAGGCCCCCATGAGAAACTTACCTTGAGCTTGAGGAGCCAAGTGGCTCCTTCACTACCATGCCTGCCGAACAGCATGCCTGGTAGGAGACCCCAAAATAGAGAAAGAAAACCCCTGTGCCCAGGCTAGGCTTCTGGCCCTCTTAAAGTCTTCTTTAAGCAAGGGGTTGGGACTTAAGACAGGTAGGCTGAACAGGTGAACAGCCTTCAACAACCTCAGGCCATCCAGATGTTATTAGACTACAATTGCCATTGTCCCTACTGGCTGGGGTTTATGGGAGTTAAGAGTTCAACAAGGTGTGGAAGGAATGGGGAAGGCTGGGCAAGAGACAGGTTCCTAAAGGCCTCAATCAATTTTTGTTGGAGCAATTTGCTCAGACAAAGCTATCCATGGTGTTTGCCTTGCTCCATCATGAATTACGCTCTCCTTATTGGGACCAGCACAAGACAACAGGCACGGAAAGAATATGATACATCAAAAACAGAATTCGTTGAACATACCGATGGCATATTCAATTTCATTTTAAGTACTGCTTTGCACCGTTTTGCTTACTTCTCCCATTTTCTTCTCCCATTTATATTCTTCAAAGGAATGTATAGAAGCTTCTCAGTTTTCTCTTATCCTTTGACATAGGTCAGCCAGAGAAAGAATGAGTGCTTCAAGGCAGCCAATAAATTTTATGGCTGGATGCGGATTTGAACCCAGGTGTCCTAACTATTACACTTCACTGGTTAACTAGCAATGCTAGTCTGTGTGTGCGCACTGGACTACAGCTAGAAATTTAATTCGCTGCTGACTCTGTTAAGTTCTTTTACCATAATATCCTAGAACCTGATATAGATTATAGAATTTGCTTCTGATTTGTATTGTACTGTGCTCTAGGCTTGCCAAATAACTCAGGCTAAAAGTTTGAATAACAACACCACCACCACATGGGAGAACTGCTTAGTCATAGCTGTAATATTTCAGTTCATTAATCGTCAAGAGCAATAGGCAGATAGATTTATAAAGCTCTCTAATACAAGTGAAGACTTAGCTGAATGTAACCGATACATCCTATGTGTGAGAGTAACAGGACAGATCTTGTTACCTTTCTGTAATAATAGCTTTACCATACTTCCTGTTTACATGACTTATGTGAAGGCACCTCTAAAGTCTTCCACTCAATATTGTATTGCAACATCCAGCTCTCAACAGGGCCAAAATTACAGTTTAACATATGGAGGAAAGATATGAAAAGCTGCCCCAATCCCCCCCAAAGATCCCCCCCCACCACCACCAAAAGAAGGATTCTGTGGATTGTAAAGTTTTTTTGGGGGGGAGCGCAGATAATTTCTTATCTGAGCTGGTGTTTTGGTGCCAATGATGGGCAGGGAAGAAAGAACATTTAGCACTATCATACTCTATACACACCTCACACAGCGGGTGGCGCTGTGGGTTAAACTACAGAGTCTAGGGCTTGCCGATCAGAAAGTCAGTGGTTCAAATCCCCGCGACGGGGTGAGCTCTCGTTGCTCGGTCCCTGCTCCTGCCAACCTAGCAGTTTGAAAGCACCTCAAAGTGCAAGTAGATAAATAGGTACCGCTCCGGCGGGAAGGTAAACGGCATTTCCATGCGCTGCTATGGTTCACCAGAAGCGGCTTAGTCATGCTGGCCACATGACCTGGAAGCTGTACGTCAGCTTCCTCGGCCAATAAAGCGAGATGAGCGCCGCAACCCCAGAGTCGGCCACCACTGGACCTAATGGTCAGGGGTCCCTTTACCTTTACTCTACCTATATATGCTTAACGCATATGGAGATTCACTCAAAACACAGGGAAAGGCATGATGGCAGAGAGTTGGTAAAATCAGGAATATATAAAGCAAGTGGAAGAGAGAGAAAGTATGTCTCCCTTTCCTCAAAATATGAAAACTCCCCAGCTCAAGCCAAGTCCTACTTCCAAACAGCCAGTACTAGCCAAAAACCAAAGGGGCAGGTAAGCCCTGGAACTGCAAAGGACCCAAGGTGACTCAAGGCAGCTATGCTGTTTCCTCTTTTGTGCCCCATGGCAGGAGCTTTGCTTCTCCCACTCTCAAGATATTAGAAATTGGGTGTCACCTAATGATTGGTGGTAGGTTGGGGACATCATAGGAGGGGTGTATCTAGCTACCCCACCCCTTCCTTTTGGAAGGCTTACAAACTGCTGCAGGAGACAGGCTGTGAGCAACAGCATGGGAAATGTTTCTCAGACCTTGTTATTTCTCTATCACCAGGAGTTGTAAAGTTGTTAATGTAATGTTTTTATATTTATAGCACTGATTTATTTTTTTGTTATTATATTTGCTATTGTTTTGCTGTGTTATTACGAAATGGTTTTTTTGCACTGTTTGGTTTTTGAAACGCATCCCTGTTTTCTTTGTTGTAAGCCACTTTGAGCATGATTGTGTGTGTGTGTGTGTGTGTGTGTAAAAGTGGCATACAACTAAAATTATAAATGAGTGAACGGCAAGCAAGAAGAAATGTATGAATAACCAGAGAAGAGTGGTGATGGGCTCCAGTTTAGACAACTTAATAAAAAGATTAGACCTAGGCAAGATTAGATCTAGGTAGATTAAGGGTTATACTGTGGAATTCCAGAAGCTGGAGAAAATAACAGGGAATGGATATCACTTTCACATTTTCCACATATTTCTCCAGTGGACTGCTTTGCCTTGCCCCTTACAGAATCGGCTGCAGTAGCTTTTCTCACAAGGCTGATGTTTTCATTCCTACGTGAAAGCATCTGAGAGGTGCATCTGGCTTATGGAATATGTTTCTGGAAACAAAAATGTGCAATTGCATTATCTTGATCTGATTCTGCAAAGCAATTCTATTCTTATGGGGCTGGTAGAATCTAAAAAGATGCATATACATGTTTGCTTTGGAACCCTTGCTTTCTCCTGGCTGCTAAACCCTTTTCTGGGACTTTATATTTGGGCAGGATGTCATCGTGTCAATCTTACCACACTGTCCCCTTAAAATGCTTTGATAGCTTATGCAATTTGCTGATTATCTGGTCATTTATATTTGTATCCGGTTTAAACTTTGTTCCCAAAACTTGTGCAATTACGGCGTTGAGAATCACTTTTGAGGTATGAGTGACTAATCTTTTGGCAGGGATGTGGGAGGATTAATGGCTTTATGGCAAAACAACATTACTAGCAGCAGACCCATCTGCCTGCAAAGAAACAGCAAAGAGGAAATGCAATTTTCCCATGGCAGGTCAAACTCATTTAACAATGTGCAGCAGCTGTTAAAAAGGACACAGAAACTTTAGACCATATGATTACTAAGGGGGGGGGAATCATCTAAATCACCCAGGAGAGTACCTCTGTCTTAAATTTTATTATACTTTTGCCATCTCATCATAATAGCCCTCCCAGAAGAGCTACAGCAGAATCTCTCACCACATCCTTTGTCACCCATCCTAAATTCAGTGTAGTCAATGCAGAACCTAGCAAGTGAATGTTGCCATTATACCACACAAAAAGTAATTCCCCCCCCCCCCAGGAATTACAGCAATTATTATTGGCCAAGTACTTATTCTGACATGAAGAAGAAGAAGAAGAAGAAGAAGAAGAAGAAGAAGAAGAAGAAGAAGAATAGTAGTAGTTTTGATTTGATATCCCGCCTTTCACTCCCCTTCAGGAGTCTCAAAGCGGCTAACGATCTCCTTTCCCTTCCTCCCCCACAACAAACACTCTGTGAGGTGAGTGGGGCTGAGAGACTTCAAAGAAGTGTGACTGGCCCAAGGTCACCCAGCAGCTGCATGTGGAGGAGCGGAGACACGAACCCGGTTCCCCAGATTACGTGACTACCGCTCTTAACCACTACACCACGCTGGCTCATTAAGAGCTCATTTAAGAGCATGCATGTTTGTCAGAGGCCAAAGGGTTTACTTTCAGTGTTTTAAATTATGCTCCTGTCTCATGTATTTATTTGTTTATTAACGTACCTATCTACCCCCAATCCATACAGTGTACAGCAATATATACAATAAGATATGACCTACCATAAAAGCAGTACATACCTTTCATTCTGTACAGTGCCACACATTCTCAAACACAACATTAGTAGTACAAGTCAAGAATTCTCTTTGTTTTAAATGACAGAAGAGAATGCACTTCACTCTTTCCTCACAGTATTCTAGCTCTAAATTTGTTAGTATTTTTTATTTTTTTAAAAAAGTTTTTTTGTGGTATTAAAGTAGAAAGTTTCATAACAAAACTCATCTAGGTTTGACAGTTAGTCACGTTGAGGTGACATGACTTTTGATTCTGTTTCATGGCTTTTTCCTCCCCTGCACCTACTCAATCTCTTTTTATTCCACAAACACTAATTTCAGCACCAAGGACAGTTCCACGCTGCCTGTATACTATTTCAAACCAATCACTTTAGGTTGAAGTAATTGTTTTGCATCTGAAAGCAGTCCTGAATTTAATGTTTGACGTTTGTTGTGCTTTTATTATGTTGTAAGCCACCTAAAGTGGCTGGGGCAACCCAGTCAGATGGGCAGGGTATAAATAATAAAAAATTACTACTACTACTACTACTACTACTACTGCTACTACTATTATTATTATATTACTTGCCATCTAAGACAACATTAGCTTTCTTTATTTTTAAAGAGTTCAAAATTCACTGGAAACCAATACAGAAAGATTAATGCAACTTCCAAAGCCACCATTTTCCATTTTCCTAATAAAGATCCTAAGTTGCTAATTACTTCAGCTATTGTGGCAGCGAACATCTGCTTGCACACTTTTATCTTCCTAGTGGCCTAATGAGATTAAAAAAGCTGATGCATTTTTGAAGCAGGGATTGTTTGTGGCTTACAAGCTGTCCTGTCAATTATTTATTTCAGCAAAAGTGGTGAATTACACTAAAACTAGAGGCTTGGAAACCCAACGTTCTGCTGGTTTGTTTACTAAGGAAACGTTCCCCTCCTGTAGACACAGATCAGACCTGATCCACAACTTCTAGGCTCCTACTGCAACACACTCTGCACCAGGCTGTTCATGAAGGCAACACAGGAACTTCAACAGGTGCAGAATCCTGCTTGCCACCATCCTAGTAGTGAATGTTCGACCTGCATTGAGCCATTTCTTCTGGACTCATTCAAGGTCCTGTTTCTCATCTTTTAAGCCTAGCATGACCTTCAGGACTGCCTCCTTGTATAATCCAACATCAGGTGAGGATGAGTGAGCAGGCTTTACAGCCTGTGCCATTTTTTGTTGGCAAGTTTGGGTGGTAGTGCCTAGGAACCAAGCTGCTTTTTCAACTGCCCTAAGTTTGTGGAGCATCATTCCTAAGAAGGAAAGCTATCGTCTTGATAGTTTAGAAAGAACTGTAAAGCACACCACTTACATCAGGCTTTCGCTTATCGCAATTGTCATTTGTCTTCCATTGTTATATTGTCTAATATTAGATGGTCGGCTTGTAAATTGTGTTTTTGTTATGCCACCTTCTCTTGAAGCTTTTTTGGAAATGTGGTATATTAATATTCTAAGTAATAAATATAAATACAGACCTCCTCAGTGCCTTATCCTGATGGACTAGCTCATTGGCTTTATTACCCTTTGAACAGAATTGGGGCGAGGAACCTTTGGCCCTCCCAATGTTGCTAACTAAAACTCCCATCAGCCCCAGCAAGAATTACTAATGCTTGGGGATGATGGGAGTTGTAGTTCAACAATATCTGGGAGGACAAAAGTTTCCCCACTCCTGATCAACAGAAGAAGGAGGAGGAGGAGGGAAGTTGTTGTTGTTGTTTTAATCAACGTCTACACAATTATTTCAAGGCAATACAAAATAAGTAAAAAAACTGCAAAATCCCCAGTTACATATGCACACACAAGAACTACAGCAACTAAATTTAAAACAAAACTAAAACAATACAAAATAGACACTCATGGCAACGACTCATTAATCCATCTGAGAAAGCTTATTAGAACAAAAATGTTTTCAGTTGTCTCTAGAAAGTGGGTGCCTGCCATATCTTTAAAGGAAGGCTATTCCACAAACCCGGGGCAGATGTAGAGATATAATGTGGTGCTGCCCCTGGAGACTTTCTGAAGGCTTCAGGAGTGAAGCAACAAAACACTCCACATTCTTACAGGACCCGATAGCTAGTACAGTATATATAACCATTTTGCTTCCTTCTTTCCACTCCCATATATGCACAAGAAACAGCAGGGAAGCAATTCCTGCATACTAACTATGGAAAATACCCATTTATAGAGTAAGTATTTTTTTCCAAGCTGGCAATATTTTCATAAAGAGATATCCTTTATCTGAAATTCATCTGGGCGTTATCAAGAAATCATTCTTCAGTACATCTGGAGCAGAATTAAATTTTCTATCCTGGGAGCCTTTGATTACCTCTCTGCATGCAGCGACGTGTGCTTAATTAAAACTCTAATGGAAAGTGCCATTAAAAATAGACACACAACGCATACCAAATTGTACTTAAGACTCCCCACCAGAAAATAGACAGAGCCGTATCTCCCTGGAACTGAAATGGCAACAGCGTTTAACTTGAAGTACCCTCAAATTGTGAGATTTATAGCCATGTTACATATAAATATTGTACTGCCATAAAAAGGCAACATATGGCAAGAGTCATTTGTTAGCATTTCATGGTGTCTGATAAAAGCACCATACCCATTTAGCACTGTAGGCTAAATAACTGACAGTACCATTCTAACTATGTCCAAATGGGATTTCTTCACATGGTTGGATTAACACATTTTTAAAATGCTTCTGCTGATGATAATAAAGTTTTGTAGAAAGAACAGGATTGCAATAGATCTTTGATTTTACCTGCTGGCAACGGCATTCCTAGCAAGTAAATCTGAACAAAAATGCACCTATAGCTACAGATATTCCTACTGTATACTCAATCAGATTGTATGGGATTTTTTTGGTTAATGAAAACCAATGTTTTCATACATTAATCTTTTACGATTACAGATTTTTGACAATAAACCTGTAAACAGGTAGATAGCAAACTGTTGGGTTCAAGCAATAATTAATAAAACTGAAAAGTATGCATTAACTTGGCAAAAAAAAACCTTGCATTTTAGCTGAGAAAAATTAACTGAGGTGATCTGGGAAAGATTTTGAAATTGCCAGGTCACATGACTGAGCTGAACAGGCTTATGATCCAGGCTAAGTCCCTCCTCTCTGGTTATGTTTCCACCATGTCCCTGGCACATAACTTTTTTAGAGCTTATGCCAGTTTAAGATCCACTGGGCTCAGCTCACCCAGCTGGCTACCTGTTGAGACAGGATGGGGTTGTCAGTGGGGATATGCTGGCATATCTCTGCCTGTGTTGAGGATGAGGGAGTTAAGACACCGTTGCACAGCTGTGCTGGGGTCTCCCAGCTCAGCCGGAGATCTGCTAGATCCTAGCTCACTCATCTTGTCAGATCTTGCTATAGTGTTGTTCCTTTAGTTGCCAATGTCAACATCTCTAGGCAACATACAACAAAGGAGTTAAAACAAGCAAGGTGTTTTACTATTAATAAGGTGTTGTATTATTGGGCTATCTTACTGATTAATAGTAAAACACCTTCTGTTCTGTTCTGAACAACTTTTTTACATTTGGGCACCACATTTATTCAAAACAATTATTACAGAACACAATAATTTGTTATATATTGACTCCTTTCTTGCTCTGCTTTTTGAAAGGCTTTTGACATCAGTTCTCTGTTCATTTTGATTCTACCTGTTTGTTTTCTTATTTTAACAAAATTAACAAATGTCATATGAAATACTCAAGAACTAGACCCCAATTTCTGTACTGTCTCTTCTATTCTGGTGGAGCCTGACTTAAAATATATACATATAATGGGCTTGAAGATAAATCACATGCAATCTTCCACTCCTCCCATAACCACAAAAAGATTCTCTACAATATACTGTATGAAATCAGTGAGGCTGACTTTGTCGGCATGTGCTCTGTTGGTTTTGTAAAATAAATTCTGTGTAAAACACATTTATACTTTGAGATTCTGTCCTGCTTAAAGCATGCCTTATTGAATAAGTAAACTATGCAACCTGATTTCTGCATCCTGGGGCAAGTTGGTAGCAGAGTGACAGGCGATAACATCTCAATAGAACTGACATGCAAGATTCCTTGCATTTTATTTCACCCATCTACTTGCAAGTCTGCATTTGTGATTGTATAGAGTGGTCTACGTGTTCACAGCAGAAAATGTCAAGAGGCAATCCTTGGCATTCAAACGTTAATCCCTGGAACAGAGTTGGCCGTCCTGACTCCTGCCCCAAAACATGACAGCAGATGCTCTTACTTGTACGTAAGTAAGCAATCTTTACTAAAGCAGAGTAATGGTACAGACTCAGAAGGGAGAAAGGAGCTAATCCACTCACCGGAGTGGTGCATGCTCTGGTTATCTCCCACTTGGACTACTGCAATGCGCTCTATGTGGGGCTACCTTTGAAGGTGACCCGAAACTACAACTAATCCAGAATGTGGCAGCTATACTGGTGACTGGGAATGGCCCCCGAGACCATATAACACTGGTCCTGAAAGACCTGCATTGGCTCCCAGTATGTTTCCGAGCACAATTACGTATTAGTGCTGACCTTTTAACCCCCTAAATGGCCTTGGCCCAGTATACCTGAAGGAGCGTCTCCACCCCCATCATTCAACCCGGACACTGAGGTCCAGCACCGAGGGCCTTCGGGCGGTTCCCTCCCTGCAAGAAGTGAGGTTACAGAGAACCAGGCAGAGGGCCTTCTCGGTAGTGGTGCCTGCCCTGTGGAACGCCCTCCCATCAGATGTCCTATCAGACTTCTAGAAGACATCTGAAGGCAGCCCTGTTTAGGAAGGCTTTAGTGTTTGGTGTTTTATTGTGCTTTTAATTCTGTTGGGAACTACCCATATGAGAGGGGTATAAATCATCATCATCATCATCATCATCACCATCATCATCCATCCTTGGAGCTTTCACAATGCAAAAGGTTAGCAAGGATGAGCATTGGCTCGGTTCATGAGCCCAGTGACAAGAAGTTCATGGCTGTATGGGGGCTGAGAAGGTGCTGAAACAAGTTTCCACACCTGCCTGGCAAGCTTTAAAGGTGAGGCAGGGTGCAGCCCTTACTTATGTGACTATTCCTACAGGACTGTCTCACCTGCAAGCTGACACTAAATGTAGATAGAAGCATTACTGTGTCCTGGGAGAGAGTGCTGGGCCTGTCTCCCTCTCTCAATTCCGTTTAGCCACCCCAGGTTGTGCTTGGCAGCCTCCCCAAGACTCTGGCAGGGCCCTCATCCACACAGAAGAGGGGGCAGCAGCTGGAACACCTGCCCCAACCTTGGAGCCAGTTGTGCTCCATCTGTTCCAGCCCCACACTTCCATCCCTTCTCATCTCTGTCCAGAGTCTGCCATCCTGTGCCTGAGCCCAAAAGCACAAAGGGATTCATGACATCTGCACTGAACAGCAGAACTAGCCTCCCTCTTGTCACTGTTGGACAATCTTTAAATAAAAACCAATGTTTAAACAGTTGATGCTTGCACTTGCAAAAGAACACAGCATGTCAATGATCTGCAAGAGACCATCCTAGACAAGAAGCCATTCTATAGATAAATGTGTGAATTAACATACAAAAAAAACCCCCCAAAACAGCCTGTCTGTTGCAATCGTCACATATACTTGCCACCCAGAATAGACCAACTGAAGCGCAAGCCCTGTTGCTCACATATTATATCATTCAATTTGTGTGCCAAAAAAGTAAGAAAATACCACTAAGTTCCATACACAAGATACGGGAATAAAATGAAAAACATTCTGCTTTAATCAGCTATTGCACTGCCAGTTCATTCCAGAAATAGATTTCAGCAATATATAACAAAAAACACAGAAACAGAACATGCAAAACTTTTGAGAGAGAAATAATTGAGCCAGTTATAGTATATCATAAATAAGTAATCTAGACCTGCGTTAAATATAGGCATCCAATGAATAGCCATGACTAACTTAGGTCTATTAATTTCATTGGGTCTACCCTAAATAAAATTAGTTGTCAACAAGCCTTCATTTCTAGGTCACTTTTGAATGCAGCTGCTTTTCATTCCTAAATACCTCTTTCCACTTCTTTGAACCTTTTTAAAGAAATTGTGAAGGTAATGTCAATAGCTTCCTATTCAAACCCAAGCTAAAGAAATCTCAGCTAAATAATCCCTGACAGATGACTATCCAAAACTTTAAGTGAAGGAGAGTTTACCACCTTCTGAGATAGTCCACTCCACTGATGAGCAGTTCTTACTGTCAGAAAGCTATTCCTGATGTTTCACCAGAATCTCCCTTCTTGTAATTTGAATCCACTGGTTCGCACCCGACCCTCCGAGGCAGCAGAAAGCAGGTTTGCTCCATCGTGCATGGAATTTGCCACTTGCGCACAGCAAAAGAAATTAGAAACAAGCCAACATGTAAAGCATCCTAAACATATAATAACGGACAGGAAGGAGGACAATGCTGCACAAAACACGAGAAAATAGTTACCTGCTATTCTTATCATGTTAACTGCCTTTCAAGAGGTGGGAAATTCCAATCAAGGGGGGGAAACATGAACTGGAAGCAAAAGGTGGGACTAGGATAAAAAAAAAGTCATGCAGAGCACAAGGCAGCCAGAGTTTGACAGAGGACCACAAATAAAGCACGATTCAGTCTCATTCATCTCAATGAGACAAATTTAAGCATGCAATCCTCAGTTTATAGGAATTGCACCCCAATTCAGACTGCTGAAAATCTTGATCTCCAGTTTCTTTATTTTAGTTTCAGTTAAATGTAGTAAAGTCACATCCAAGAGCAGGAAGCTATGGTTACCAGTGTGGAGAAAGCCAGGATATAAAAGCGGCGTTTGAAGCTGGTTTTAGTCCCTGACTTGTTCTTATTCTGGTATGCATTGTTTCTTCGCAGGGGAAACTATGGTCCATTGAAGATGTTTTGAACCAAAGGTGGACTGTTCCAGAAGCTCTCCTAATGCCATCTCAGTAGTCAAACCAACCCCACAATTAATTGGTATTTGTTGTAGCAATTAGCTCATATATGTTCAGATTCACTTTCTTTAATAATAATTAATAATAATAAATTTAGCATTTATACCCTGACCATCTGGCTGGGTTGCTCCAGCCAGTCTATTAGCTTTGAGATATAGTAATTGGCATGCTTTGATGTTATCCTTATTTGTGGGCTTGGAGCGCTGGGGTGCGAGCCCAGAAAGGAGAGCTAACTATAAGACTTGGGTATTCGCCACCTATGCCTTTATCTGGGCAGGTGAAGCGATGGGAAGTCCTAGAAAACGTGACATACGCTGTTGTCAGAGCTGCCTGACAGCTGTGTTGTGTATTAAGAATGTAAGCCTGTTTGCCTGAACATGGACAAGCCATCTCCTTGCTGCAGTGCCCATTCCACAAAGGCTAGGAGAACTGGCAGGCTGATTTGCTGTAAGTCTACACTTTTCTTTAAAAAGCACCAGAACTGATCACTCTGGTGTTTTTTTGACATCCTTCTTTGGTATCCCAACCACTCCCACAAGCCCTCCTGTGGGCCTGTGAACTTCCTGGATTAATCACTAAGAAAGGAGGGAAGAGGTGATGGTGCATGGACAGAATTGTCATAAGGTCTATACATATATTAGCTTATTAAGTCAAGATCTGTATTCTGAACATGGGCCATTTAAACCTGGCCTAAAGCTATGAGTTTAACAAAGAAATAAATCTCAAAAAATAGGCGCATCATCTATTTTTTGTTACAGCTTGTTTGCATGTATTTGTTATATATAACCAGCTATTTTCCTTGATTATGACCTCAAAGTATGACAAAGTTATTCTCAAAGTTTCTCGGGTCTCAGCAGGCAGAGATGATTCACTAAATGCAAACCTGTAGTCAGCAGGTAAAACGCTTCATACCACAGTGTTTTGCCTGCCAACCCGGACAGTAGGGAACAGGTTTTATGATTGAAAATGGGATTGTGATGAGATACGCAGAGCCCGTTCACATTGTAAATGCCACTATGATATTAGAACACTTTCAGATTTCCTTTGAGAGCAAACCCAAACTTTTAATTCTCTTTATAGAGCAATTTAATTTTGCTCTACTTAAAATGGCATTTTCCATCAGGAACGTGAAAGATGGTCTACTAGAGCAACCTTAAGTCTGTCCTCAGGTCACCTCCCACCTGCCTACCTTCTAACAACCTGCCCAAGGGATGGCACTGGCTGCCAACAACAAGGGGAAGTCCTTATGAGGCTTGGAAGAAAATGGCACATATTGAGGAGAGGCCTTGGGCCCTGAACATTATTTCCTACCAGGGACCATGGGCTCTATGGTCAAGTGCCACAATCAGAGTGGAGGAGAGTTGGCAGCAGAGCCTCTCTTCTCGGCTGGGCTAGGCGGAACACATGCAGGAGCTATCAAGGCAGCTTCCTGGCACTAAACCACAGTTCCACTGTGTGCTGGGCCTGGGGGTTAACCTGAGCCACACAGTCCACGTCCGGTCCCGAATCCAAGGATTCCGCGAGGAGTCAGTCCAACAGGGCCAAGGCAGGTAACCCGGCTAGGTTAGGCACAAGGTCTCAAGCAGGTTCCAGCAAGCAGCAATGTTGCTGCCGCAACCTGGGGTTGGGTCTGGCAGCCTTTTATCTCTGATGGGGTAAAGGCCGGTCCTAATCCCCCGGTGACTCACCTCCCTGACTCACCTGAAGGCGAGCACTCCTCCTGCGAGTACTCAGGTCTCTCCTTCTCTTAGACCTGAGTCTCTGCAGCTCGGGAGATGTCGGTGGGTTACTAGACCCAGAGGCCGCCTCAGCCTCTCCTAACCAAACTGGTAGTGGAGCAGCTGTACGTGATTGCCCAGCAGAGGGCAACGAGATAATCCCCGCATCTGGAGCCAGGGCAGGCTCAGGCCCCTGACTTGGCCCAGCTGGTGCTTGTTGCAGGGGAAGCTGTGCAGACTGGGGCTCTTCAGAATCAGGCCCCAGACTCAGTTCAGATGCCGCCTGAGGCAGAAAATCTGGTGCAGATTGAGACTCCTCCGGCTCCGAGTCCAAGCCCGAGTCCCAGGCCATCACACACTGCAACTCTGCTCCCAGGTCAGGTCTGACCTGGAGACAGTGGCGTAGCGTGGGGGGTGCAGGGGGGCCGACCGCACCGGGCGCAACATCTGGGGGGGCATGCTCGCACTCGCAGCTCTCTGCCCCTACCTGGCTCACGGGTTAGGGGGCGCAAATTACTTGCCTTGCCACGGGTGCTGACAACCGACACTACGCCACTGCCCGGGGAAGGAGTGAAGAGTCAGCGGCAGAGAACTGCCATCGCTCTGCTGGGCTGCAGTGAGCTACAGCGGGCTCCCTCTGTGCCCTGCCCTCTGAGGGGACGCACCTTGAGTGCCCGCCCCAGGCAGCAGGTGCATACGCTCTGCCAGTGATACAAGGTGTACATATGCTACTACAGAGGGGCTCTCCCACCTGATCACCTGCCTGTTACCTATTAACTTTCCCCCTAGGGGAAGGGAGAGAACCAGCAGAGAGGAGGAAGAGCAGAAAAGGAAAGGAGGGCTTTGATTTCTCAAGGGCTGCAGGTGATCACTTAAAAAACTGTCAAGAGTTTTTTGAGTGTTTGACTTTAACTCTTAAGCAGCCCAGTTCATTCCGGCGACTAAGTAAGTGGGCGCTCTTTCACCCCCCAAATTAAAGGCAAACAACAATTGCAATGCAGTCCTTGCAATGCAGTTCATATGCTCCACATCAAGCTCTCCTGAACAAACACATTTGTTGTATGTTGTCTGGATGGATTAAAAAAGACAGAGGAAGGTGAGAAAAAACAGATACTCACCTTTTAGTGCTAAACATAATGTCAGGTGTTTTGCTTCACATTTATGAGGAATCTGCGGTCAAACCTGTCTTGTTCTTGGTGGCCTGGTTGGGAGAGAAAAACATGAAAATTTCAGGTTAAGCAGATAAGCTGGCATTACCTACCACCTTGAATAAATATTTTCCAGTAAACATGGTTTACATGACCTTGAGGAGTAAGGTCACACTGCCCACCAGGCATTTCTACAAAAACATGCAAAACGTTTCCAGCCATATAAACTGATGGAGCATAAGGTTAAGGAGAATAAAATGGTAATGTGGACTAATGAGGTTGAAGATAATAAGGTAAACAGTGATTGAGTGCCAAACATTTTATCCAATGGATACCCAAAAAATTAACACCCATGAACGCAAAAACAAGGTTTCTAGTGTTAGCCCAGCCATACATGCCTATTCAGTCACTTCAATCTGTGGAGCTTGGATTTCTACAAGCGCCACCCAATGTTCATTCCACATTTCCAAGGAGTTATTCCTTTAGTGTGGC
The DNA here is from genome assembly GCF_951804945.1 of Podarcis cretensis. Classification (NCBI taxonomy): domain Eukaryota; kingdom Metazoa; phylum Chordata; class Lepidosauria; order Squamata; family Lacertidae; genus Podarcis; species Podarcis cretensis. The sequence goes on along the minus strand of NC_137176.1, from coordinate 72,581,182 downwards.
AACACCTGACCACTGGAGCTGCATGCCTGTTGACATTAGGAAGGCCCCTTTGCTATCCTTTTTTGCTATCCCCTTTGCTATCCTTTTTTGGGCATCCAAACTGGTTATGTATCCAGACACATAACCAGATATATTTGTTTTAGATTATAACTTAAGTTTTAATACTATTTTTATGCATATTGCTTTTTGTATTTCATTCCTCGTTTATGTATAAATTGCACTTCTACGCAACTTGGGAGAGCATTTTTGAGTAAAACAGTTTTCAAATGTTTTAAATCAATAAATACTGTAAATGTGTTAAATATCTAACCCCCACAGGGAAGAACCTCACTCAAACAACCTGACATAATAATAAAACATAACATTAATACAGCATGTATTCAAAAATGCTTCACCGATACTTATTACCGTATTTTTCGCTCTATAAGACGCACCTAGTTTTGGGAGGAGGAAAACAAGAAAAAAAATATTCTGAATCTCAGAAGCCAGAACAGCAAGAGGGATCGCTGTGCAGTGAAAGCAGCAATCCCTCTTGCTGTTCTGACTTCTGGGATAGCTGCGCAGTCTGCATTCGCTCCATAAGACGCACGCACATTTCCCCTTACTTTTTAGGAGGGAAAAAGTGAGTCTTATAGAGCAAAAAATACGGTACTTTAGGAAATCATAGCAATCGCTAGAAAATGTTTTTTTAAAAGGCCAGCACTATAATGATGGTGGTGGAGGGTGTGTCACCAGAGGCAGCGCCGTTTTCTTTTGCTTTTCTCCCAGCCCATCTCTCTTGCAAAGATACATGCGACCTTTAAGCCAGGCCATAGTGCAATTTCTCAGCATCTAACTGAACTAAAAAAACCCTGAGGGTTTTTGTGTGTGTCAGTTGTGCGGCTGGAGCTTTGCGATTCAACTATTTTACATGTGCCCGCTCAGACTCAAAGCTCGAAAAAAAACTTTAAAGGAAGCATTAAATTCATTCAATCACAGTTGTTTCCTCTCACAATTCTCTGTGCTGTTTGTGGGCAGATAAATTTGGGATTGCGAACCATTTCAGAAAATTTATCCAGCAGGAGGAGATATTCTTCAATAGCTTCCCAGGAACAGGGCTTGCCATTAGCAGCGGCCGTAGCACAGCTACTTTCTTTTTTTCCTTTAAAGATGGTGGGGGTTTCATTGCCACTGCAATTCGTAACAGTAGCACATAGGAACGTGGGAATCTGAGTCAGGCCATTGGTCCATCTGTTGAATTTGCAGTGTCCCAAGCACAGCGGAATGATGAGGAGTACGTGCCACATACTCTATATTACTTTATTTACACTTCAAAGCTGGTAGATTACAGAAAAACATCTTGCCTCTGCCGGAGCAGAGAAAGCAACCTCTCTCCTCTGAAGCACGGAGAGAAACACTGTGTGAACAGTGAAAAACAGGAAACCAGTGTACGTCACATCCAGTCTCCTTTCCCGTGAGAAACTCCAACAGCAATTGACTGTGGAATGTAAACAAGCATGTGACAAGCACTTCCGCTGCACAGTGAAGAGAGCAGAAACCAACATCCTCCCCCTTTCTGTGAACATCACTGGGCAGCGTGTTCGTACAATATCAGTACAAACCCAACTTCTGCACATAGGTACAGTGTTGATCCCTTGATACAATCTTGGACAATACATCAGCAGGAATTTCATTATCTGGCATATAGGACACCGTTACGAGTCCCTTCTGAATACGTTCCCTAGCATGTTGCACCTTCAATTGCAAGTGCTTCGTGCTTTGCTTACAACCTTCAGAATTCAGCAAAGCCAAACATGCTTTGTTGTCCTGGTAAACCTGGATTGGACATTTGACAGGAATTTTCATGTCTTTGCACAATTGTAACAACCATTCACAATCTTTGAGTGAATAAGACAGTGCATTCAGTTCAGCTTCACAAGTACTTAAGCTAACTGTTGTTTGCTTCTTGCATGACCAATCAAATAGACCCTGATTGTACATGTAGCAAACTCCAGACGTGCTTTTCCTGTCTGTAGTGTCACTTCCAAAACTTGCATCTGCGTATATCTCAAGATCACCAGACTTCTGATTGTTAAATCTCAGTCTGTAATGCATAGTGCCTTTCAAATACCGCGCTATGCGTTTCAGAGCTTTCCAATCCTTAACAGTAGGATTGTTGACTTGTCTGCTTAGCAAATTACAGCTAACAGCAATGTCTGGTCTTGAACATCTGGCAATAAAGTTTAGCTTGCCTAGCACACTTCTGTACAGTGTAGTGTCAGAAAATGCTTCTTCAGTGTCATCTACCTGATAACCTGTTGTCATCGGTGTGTCTACAGGGTTAGCATCCATCAGGTTTAGTTTGTTTAATGCATCAGCAATTTTCTGTGACTGGTGTACTAGAATGTTACCATCTTGATCTCTCTCTATTTCAAGAGATAGGTAGTTGTTTACCTCACCAAGATCTTTCATGTCAAAGTGTTCTTTCAGTTGAGCTAGGGCGTTATTGTACATTGTGACATCATCCCAAAAGAATAAAAGATCATCAACATAAAACAAACAATACAATTTCTTTTGCCCCTCCTCTTTGATAAATACACATGGATCAGCTTTCCCTTGCTGAAAACCTAGAGAAAACAATACCTCAGTGAGTTTTGTGTGCCAACACCGTGCACTTTGTTTGAGACCATAAAGGGACTTTTTCAGAGCACAAACAAATCCCTGTTTTACCTGTACGCCATCAGGTGGAAGCATATAAAGTGATTCATCTAGAGATCCGTACAGAAAAGCTGTATTCACATCGTGGTGACTAATGTGTAAATTCTCCTCTGCAGCTAGCTTGAGCATAAGCCTAATGCTCTCATACCTCACTGTGGGTGAGTAGGTCTTGTGATAGTCTTCACCTGGTACCTGTGCAAAACCTCTGGCTACCAATCTGGCTTTGTGTCTGACTATCTTGCCATTTTGATCAGTCTTCGCTTTGAAGACCCATTTGCTTCCAAGCAGTTTCATTCCTGGAACTACTGGAACAAGTTCCCATGTTTTGTTCCTTTCCAAGGAATCAAGCTTAGCTTTCATGGCATTTAACCATGGCTCAGCTTCCTTTGAATCCAAATCCTGGATTTCTTGGAAACTTGAAGGTTCAAATACCTTTTTGGAGCTTTTAACAGCTGTTACTGCTATCTTAGCAAACTCATCAGCAAATCTCTTTGGAGGTTTGCCTTTTGTGGCTCTTTGTGACCTGCGAATTAGCCTTAGGTCTTCAACACTTTCCTCTTCCTTGGGAGAAAAGTGACCTATTGTGAACAATGGTTCTTCCAATTCTTGATCAGAGCTTTCAGAGGGTCGCATAGAGGCTTTCGCACTCTTGAAATCCTCTGAATCACCCGATTCAGTTTCAGACTCAGAATCAGAACTTTCATCAGTGGGTGTGGGTTGCTGTGGCTGCTTTTGACTATCCTCAGTCTCATCACTGTCATTAGGATAACATTGGAAAATTCCCACATTCTCCCCCCACTTGGCATTGTACTCAACACTTCTTGTGAGCTTAATTGTCTTTGAGTCAGTCATCATTATTCTGTAAGAACCTTTCTGATAACCTAGAAAGATACCATGCAAACCACGCTTGTCTAACTTGGAGTTTTGTGGTGAGTGAACCCACATGTCAGAACCAAAAATTTTCATGTGTTTGATGTATGGCTTTTTGCCAAACATTTTCTCATAGGGGGTACAACCAATCGCTGAAGATAACCTGCGATTATAACTGTAAACAAAACACGAGAGAGATTCGGCCCAATAACTCTCTGGAATATTTGCATCATGTAGCAAGGTTTTTAACCCTTGAAGCAATGTTTGATTTGCCCTCTCGCAAAGTCCATTCTGCCATGGCGAGCGAGGACTAGACAAATCGTGTTGAATTCCTTTCTCAGACAGAAAAGCTTCAAACTGCTGAGAAGTGAATTCCCCCCCACGATCAGTGAAAAGAATTTTTATCTTCTTACCATGCACATTTTCCAACCAAGCACAGAATTCCTTGAACCTTGGAAAAGCCTCTGATTTCTGCTTGAGATTGTACACATAAATATATCTGGAAAATGCATCAATGAGAACCATGAAGTACCTGTTTCCACCCAAAGAGGGCGCTAGTGGTCTAACCAAATCAGCATGAACAACCTGGTATGGTTCTGTAGCTTGTCTACTAGACACCTTACCTTTCGCAGCCATTTTCACCTTGTTTGCTGCGCATGCCTTGCACTTCATGTGGTACCTGCAGGGTTTAATAGTCATACCTTCAACCAAGGCAGGCATTTTAGATACTGCCTCAAAATTCAAATGACCAAATTTTCGGGGAAAATCATGAATACATTCTGCATGCAAACTTTTGTTAGAACCTGCAATGCAACAAGTGTCATCCTGCACAACATCATCATAATACAAAACATACAAACGATCAACATATTCAGCATGCAATACATAATCATTTTTCTTTGTGATGATGCACCTTTTGTTCTTAAAGGAAACGTCAATTTTCCGCTCATTCAGCTGTCCAACACTGAGCAGATTATGTTTGGCATCCGGCACATAAAGCACATCCTGTATCGATAAGTCCAAACTGTGAAGAACAACAGTTCCGTAGCCTTTACTGGGGATTGTGTGGTCATCCGCCTGGTGAATCGCACCTTCCTGCGGTGTAAAAGACACGAACAGCCGCTTATCGTTGCACATGTGGTGCGTTGCAGCCAAATCAACAACGAAGAAAGATCTAGACGTCTTCTGGACCTTTGCAACCTTTGGAGTGAAGCGTGAGACCATTGCCTTGTGCTGCGTTGTCCTGGACACCGGACCTTTGCTTTTGCTCTGGCCTTTTTAACGCAATGAGCTTTCGCTGCGCTGCTCTGTCTTGGCCCTGGGATATTTGCATTCCCTCTTCATATGGCCTAGATGTCCACATGAGTAGCATTTCACTGCCTTCAAAGCTTTGGCGCCATCTGGTGGTTCCACTGCACTATGGGATGACGTCTGTGAAGACTCCCCCTTACCCAAGCAGCTAGCACCCCGGCGGTCTGCTTCATTCAGAATCATGGCAGTAACATAGTCCACTGTCAGCTGAGCAGTTGGCTGTACAGCAATCTGAGTGGCAACAGACTCCCAACCTGAACCCAAAGATTGTAGTATCATGAAGGAATACACAGCCTCTGGAAAGTTGAGTCCTCTCTGTTGCAGCTCATGTCTCAGATTCTGCATCTCCATCAGATGTGTACGCACATCTCCACCTTCAGCAAGAGCCATATTATGCAGCTTGGTAAAGTAAAACATAGTGGATCCAGCTTCTGTCCTCAAGTGAGCCTCCCTCAAAGCGTCCCAAATTTGTCTGGCTGAGGTCTTATCACGCAATAGACAGAGCTCTTCTGGGGATACTATCAATGTAAGAGTTCCCCTTGCTTTGGAATCTTTAGCTTCCCATGCATCTGTAACTGGAGCTGGGGGGGGGGGTGTCTGTAATAACTTCAAACAGACCCTCTTTCCGCAGAATAGCCTCTGCATAGAGAACCCAGTCCGCGTAGTTTTTCTTATTGAGCTTAGGAATCCCACAAGCATCCTGAAGGGCCATCATGACTCTGTCATTAGCCTTCTGCGTCATCTCTGCTGCTTTAAATCATGCTGCGTCACTGCTGCAGCTGCTTTATTCCAAAAGCACTTTTAAAAGGTACTTTCGGTTTCCCCCAGCATAGGAGCTTGTTCTTTTGAGCCTTTTGTGCCCGGCAAAATGGCCATAAAAGTTCAGAGTCCAGCCATAAAGCCACTAATTAGGAGCTGGCAGGCTGCCCGGAGCATGAGCACATACCTCATCAATCATCTTGATGGCAGATACCGTCCGATCCATCCCTCTGCATTCCGATCCTTTTACCGGCATTCAGATGACTGCGTCTTTCTTCTGGGCCCATAACCAGGAATTGTTTAATTTGCAGTGTCCCAAGCACAGCGGAATGATGAGGAGTACGTGCCACATACTCTATATTACTTTATTTACACTTCAAAGCTGGTAGATTACAGAAAAACATCTTGCCTCTGCCGGAGCAGTGAAAGCAACCTCTCTCCTCTGAAGCACGGAGAGAAACTGTGTGAACAGTGAAAAACAGGAAACCAGTGTACGTCACATCCAGTCTCCTTTCCCGTGAGAAACTCCAACAGCAATTGACTGTGGAATGTAAACACCTGTCTCGTGACAAGCACTTCCGCTGCACAGTGAAGAGAGCAGGAACCAAACCATCTACCTTAGTATTGTCTACACTGACTGGCAGCAGCTGTCCAGGATTTTAAGCTGAAGTCTCTCCTAGCTCTTCCTGGAGTCACCAAGGGTGGAACAAGGGGCCTTCTGAGTACTACCACTAAGCTCATTCCATTCTGTTTATTTCATTTTAATAACTTATAATAACAACAGAACTTCTAAGAGGTTCACGCCATTTGGAATCATACAACCATGAGCAAAAAGCCGGCACGATACAGTAAGGAAACCACAAAAAACATTAAGGAAAACTTTAAAAGAGAAATATTAAACTATGCTGCTACAATGCTTGAAAGAAAAGATACAGTGATCCCCGTTCAAACCCTACTTCACAATCCTATGTTTGAGTTATGCACAGACGATCTGGCCATCGTTCTGCATCCTCCATAAATAGCCCAGATCAAGTGTCATCCTGGGACACCATGGGGAGAAAATGGTGGAGAATGTTTAGAGAAGATTCTGCTAAGTCAGGGGGAAGGCGTGGGCAGTGTCGGGGGGGCCATGGCCCTGAGTGCAGATTTTTGAAGGGGCATGAAGCAGGTGCCCCCAGTGCAGCATGGCCCAGAGCTCCTCTCTTGGGGTCGCTCCAGTGGGGTTGGCCAGCAGCCAGCTCCTTCACCCAATGTACCTGAAATATACTCAGTTGAGAGTGGATTTCATGCTCTTTATTCAGCTCAGAGTGGTGAGGAGGAATGAAAGTTCCCCCAGAATATCTGCTTTATAGGGGGGCCACTAGGTGGCGCATCGGAAGATGGCTGACAATAACATCTCTCCGACCCACACGAGGTAATTTGGAGGCTATGATGGGGGTAATTAGCCTCCTTAACCCCCCCCCCAGGATTATGGGGGGGGGACGGCCCTTGCCTGCTGTGCCCTATACCACCCCCAAATTTGTGGGGGTGGGGGCACTAGGCACAAAGCCCTCCTGTGGGATTTTCGGCACTCCTCGACGCCGTCCCCGATTCGCGCCGCTGGTTGCAATGATCTTTAAAAGAAATAATTTGGACATGATTAATTGCACATACATCAAGGAAAAAGGGGAGTAAATACTGCTGACAGAAGAGATCTCTGATAACAAGACAACAATAAAATACGAGAAGAACGTCAAGATACGGTAATGACTGAGGGGGGAGGGGGGAAAAACCTGCCTCTACCTTTTTATGTGATTTAACAAGAATCCCCCTCCCCTAATGAGTCAGAAATTAAGGACTTAAGCTGTGGATTTAAGGCTGTGTGGAGATAAACTTTCGATCCAAAGCAATGTTTCAAGATGAAGCTGGAAAGCTAAGAGTTTTGGAGTGACGCAGTCAGGAAAAAATGCCGTTCGTCATTTTGTGAGGCATTGTGGGAGCTCTTGGGTCTGGGAGGAGAAAGAGAGAAATAGAGTTGTTTACATATCGTGAATCAACTCCTCGGTGGGACTTAAGAGCGACAAATGCCAAAATTTACGATGGATAAAGTGATGTTATCTACAAAGGAGATATATGGAAACCATCTGGACTTAGTGAAGGAACGGGAAATCCACACAGGATTATTACACTTGCTATCGGCTTAAGGAGACTAACAGAAGAGATCGTAAAGGAAAAAGAGAAATTATACGAATGTGGCAACACCAAGATAAGACTGGATAGAATTATGAACTTTATTTGGACTGATTGGGACTGATTTGGACATTAACGCAGTAATAAGAAGATGATCTGAATTCCCCTTTGGATCTTGAAGTAAGGGTTCCCCCAACAAAATTTAAAAATTTGGCTTTGTAATTCGGAATTTATATGATGTGATTTAATTTGATGTGATTGGCCAGTTAATAAAAATTATTAAAAAAAAAAAAAACAGAATATCTGCTTTATACACATTATTTACACAATGGGCTGCATGTGATTGGCTAATTCCGGGATTCTCCTGTAGGCCAATCAGGTTGTGGATTCACTTCCACCTGGAGCTGGATTGGGTGGCTCCTGCGGACCAATCATACTGCTGCATTTTGGATCCTATTCAACTCAGTACATAACAGTACCCCACCCCTCCAGGGCGTGCACCTGCCCTGGGAGCTGTTTGCTCATGTAACTGCTGTGCTAAGTGGCCTTCTTTTTCATGGAAATTTTCTCAGACTACCAAGAGATTCTGGCTCAACTGTACTCCCATACGTTAATTGCTCTCGCAACACAAATATATTCAAGGATTTAGTGGCCTCTCCCTGTAAGAAAAGATGGCTATTGGAAGACATTTAGAAATGCAAATTGCTTTTTGTTTGTTAAGAATACTCTCCGATTTAGTTACATTTGACTGCAAGATTTCGGCTTAAAGAAAGAAGTTTCCTCAGTTTGGGAAACGCTTTAGGGAATATGACATTGGCACAACCATTTTGATGTCATGCCAGGTAAAATGTCTTGTTAGTTCTAGCAGATGAAGCAGCCGTTCTTTTTTTTTTAAAAAAAAAAAAACACGAACAAAATTCCAGCTGTATCTTTCATTACTCTGTGTTTGGGCAGTGACATTTTCATCTTGGCCTCTCCAGTTCTCTGTGATTTATCGTCACAGTTTCTCTTACTTTCTGTGGAAAGAAAATACAGAGCTCTCCTGCTTCCCTCCGTCTATAAATTAAATGTGCACCACCTTGCAGAGATTATCCTTGCACAGCAAGGAGTAGAAGTAGACACCCACCATTTTTACCTCCAAAATTTGCTATCTCACCCACCCACTACAGATGCAAAACAACACCAAAGCAAGCTGTCCAGTATTCACACTAGATTAAGGTCAGTGCATTACATATATTGTTAATACTTACTTACATAACCTAACCCTCCACATGCACACACAACTCCCATTCTAAATGTTTCCTTCCCCAGAAATTATCCTTTGTGTGTTGGTCATTATTCTACTCTTACCCCCGACGTGTGGCCTCAATTACAATGCGCTTGCCTTTCTTCCTTCAGACATATTCTCTACTTATGTACCTGCAGGGCTGATGTGGGAAACGGAAACACCAATTCACTCAAACCCTTTACTCCCAATGGCCACCAACTGGGATTTGAGAGTAATTTTCCAACCCCAGAAAGTTTTTCAGAAAACATGTGTGTTCAGGTCTTTAGAAAAACCGGCACTAGTTTCTTTGAATAAATGAAAATTGCCAACGGAAAGTAGCTCCCATGATTTTTGGAGGGGAGAGACCTGTGACTGCTTAAAGTGGTAGCATATTGATTGAAATCTGTGGTTCTCAAAGGATGTGGTGCACCACACTGCTGTACCAGGAGAGGATGGTAGGTGTGGCAGGAAGATTCAAGGACAATCAAAGAAACATTTAAATATTTCAGTGTAGTGTCGTATCAAAATACTATCACCCTGCAATGGTATCACAAAATAGTATTACCCCACGATGGAATGAGTTCCCATTGCTCTGTCCCAGATCCTGCCAACCTAGCAGTTCGAAAGCACGCTAGTGCAAGTAGATAAACAGATACCGCTCCAGTGGAAAGGTAAACGGCGTTTCCGTGTGCTCTGGCTTCTGTAATGGTGATCCGTTGTGCCAGAAGCGGTTTAGTCATGGCCACATGACCCAGAAAGCTGTCTGTGGACAAACGCTGGCTCCTTTGGCCTGAAAGCGAGATGAGCACCGTAACCCCATAGTCGCCTTTGACTGGACTTAACCGTCCAGAGGTCCTTTACTTTCAGCTTTTACCGTGTGTGTGTGTGTGTGTGTGTGTGTGTATAGCAGGAGATGGATAGACAGCTTTTCAAAATATAAGAACAAACATCACGCAAGATCAAGGACAATCCTAGTTGTGTTTTCCAATGTATTTCTTATCAATAAAAAGTTTGGTGTGATACGAGCAAATTTTATTCTGAAAGCGTGGGACAGAGAAAAATATTTGAGAACCAAACATTTGCGGGTATAAGATGGTATACAAATTTAAATAATAAATAAATAAATAAATAAATAAATAAATAAATAAATAAATAAATACCACTGTTTTAAATGTACATTGCAGATGGGGCTTTAGTCAGTATTCTGTGGACACTGAGACCACTAGGTCCTTGTTAGGCCATTTCATAGCTTTCCATCCCAGTAAAGATTTTGTGTACTTCTGCCAATCTCAGGGGTCCCCCATGAAGATGGGCAATTGAGAGAGTGCAAGCCAAGGCAATGTCTGTGATGTTTGGAATCACTTGCTTCTTTATGCTTCTTAAACAGCTGTGTTATTGAGTTTCCAGAAACTGGCGAAACATAGGACTGTTCTGTGTTGTTTGAATGTGTGTTGAGCCCTTTGGTGTTTCACCCTTACAGATCAGAGATCAGTAGGCCCATCCCCATTACTTTCTTACGGATATGGGGGATTTCCTAAGATGGAGATGCAAATGCAGAACCATATCCTGCCCCACGACTTCCCTTGCTACTCTGAGTGAGCGATGTGCAGCCTCCTTAGTCTGATTTAAATGAAGCTTACCCTCCAAGTACATGTGTACAGGACTGCAGCCTTGACGGGATACCAGGCACGTGTTTATGCACAACTAACTGACGCACAGCATTCTCACCCTGCAACACATCCTATTGGCCAAGTATATGGACTAATGGGACGATAACAAGAGCTTATAAAGAAACAGGTCATCCCTTAACCCATCAGATTACTGCCCGTGACAAGATGACAATAAGAGCTGACAGGGATGTAGCCAATAGATGTAATCTAGTTGCATTTCAAGGCAGCTTGTGAGACAAAGCTTTGCAAAGCACTGATAACAACACAATCATTAATACGTCCTGCCTTATAGGGGAAACTTTCAATTGGGTGATGGCATATTTGACTTGACAACAGCACTGCTAATGGAGAAGCAAAATGTGGCATGAGATTTGTCCCCAATTGCTTTATTAGATTATTTACCATTTTACCACTCATGCTGCTGACCAGACGGAAGAGCATTAACAGCGGTTAATTCATATATTTGACCCAGTACAGTACAAGTGGTTAGAGCAGTGGTTCCCAAACGTTTGGGGGGCACTGCTCCCTTGATTCCATAAACTCATTCCCAGTGCTGCCTATAAAAATCATTATTCAAAATAGCAATTTGCAGGATCCACCAAAGGGAAAAAAAGAATAAATTCAAAGCAATAAAAAAGTATTTGCACATTTATTCAAAATCCAATTAGAAGGATTTCATTAGCAAAACTTGATCCAGTGAGACCAGCTTTTCAAAGTCTGATAGTCATTTACAACTTCAGTGCCACCCCATTGCCTCATTGTGCCCCCTAGGTAATCCCACTGCCCCCCTCCAGGGGTCAGGACCACTACACTGAAAACCACTGGCTTAGAGTGTTGATCTGGGATCACCAAGGCTTGGGTTTAAATACTTTCTTAACCCCAAACCTCACCAGGTGACTGTCTGTATTTCTTAGTCTAATCTGTATTTCTGTCTGTATTTCTTAGTCTAATCTATTTTTTTAAAGAATTGCTGGGGGGGGGGATCTGGCATGTGTGCTACCTTGAGGTCCATAAGAGAAAGATAGGACAAAAATCATTTAAATCACTCGGCCATTTAAAAATTGAGCCAGATCATGGAGGACTCATGAAATTCAGCTTATGAAACTGTTTCCAGCATTTAAAAGACAGTATATGTTTTCCTACAACTATAAATTTATAAAATGATTACTTTTTCCTTTTCAAGATGCAGTGAGAAAGCAAAACAGAAACAAAAACAGCAGATTGTATCCCTCAGATGAATTTCCCTAGAAGTCGCCTGCTGTATTTAGAGAGTGTAGCACAACAACTGCAAATGAAAAAAAAGAAAAAGACTCCTAATGAAGGAAGGGTGCGATACTAAAAATAAGAAATTAATAAAGAAAGAAAATGAAGGGAAGACCCTGTTCTACTTTCTATATGAATAAATAAGGAGTAGATTGAAGCCATGTAGTTTGGATGAGGACGAATAGGATGCACGAACAGGGAGAAATTTGCCAAGAGGGATTACAGGTTTGTGATATGGGGAAGTAAGAAGAGACAGAAAAGAGTGTCAGGATATGCCATAAAAGACAATTTAATTTTGGTAGCATAGGCAGTTTTTCAAATGAAATCTAATACATTAAGTTTTTCCATAAATTGCTCAAAAGTAGATGTTTATAACTCTCTGTAAATGAGTCTTTTCAAATACGTACAGCAGCCACTGAGACAGCATCTCCCATCTTACTTCTTAGTTAATATGCAGAACGTAGAAATTTAGTGAATGCCAGTGTAGTGTAGCAATTATAGTGTTGGACACCCAGGTCCACACTCAACCATAAAAGCTTACTGGGTGACGTTGGGGCAGCAACTCCCTCCTTAGCCTATCTTAGAGGTTTGTTGTGAGAATACGCATGTCGCTCTCAGCTCCTTGGAGGAAGGGTGGGTTAAAAGGACATAATTTAACAAGACAGCATAAAACTGGTACCCCCAACTAACCACAAGATGCAGCATTTATGGAAGAAGAAGAGGAGGAGGAGGAGTTGGAGTTTGGACTTGATAGCCTGCTTTATTACTAAGGAGTTTCAAAGCAGCAAACCATCTCCTTTCCCTTCCTTCCCCACAACAAACACTCTGTGAGGTAAGTGAGGCTGAGAGACTTCAGAGACGTGTGACTGGCCCAAGGTCACCCAGCAGCTGCATGTGGAGGAGCAGGGATGCGAACCCGGTTCACCAGATTACGAGTCTACTGCTCTTAACCTCTACACCACACTGGCTGCTTGGAGCTTTGGAGAAGGGATGTAGCTTCAGTGGGAAGGTCACAGATTCAGCCCCTGGTGTTCCTAGATAGGAATGCGCTAGATGGGGCAACGGTCTGACTCTTATGTCAGCTTCTTATGCTCCTACATTGACGCACTAGCCTTCCCCCAAACATCCAATTGCCTAGTACTTTTCAACAGTATTAATGCAGGGAAGCTGTGCTGATGGGATAGACTGTTTATTTTGGATTCTCAGAGGGCCTATATATATATATATATATATATCAGCTTGGAGCACAATTAACTTCTAAGCTGCATCTTAAGCCTTTCTTCCAGAAGTGAGGATTTTTATTTGGGTGGGTGGGTGGGTGGCCCGATCACATTTACTAACTACTAACTAAAGTTATCTAAAATCTCTAAAAATTTGATGGTATCTAAAGTTTGTCAACAGTTGGTTGCAAAAACTTCTAACTGTTGTGTGGGATTTAATATCATTGTTTATTTGGGATTGTGTTTGTAAGCTTGTTAATATAATCTTCTTACACTGTGGCTTCCCTTTTATGAATTAATTATTTTGTGGCTTGCAGCATGTTCAGTTTAATCATGTATACTTCATCCTGCTAGGCAAGCCTTTACAATTATTTTTTTACCCCCAAACACTGCAGGGCTTTTCTGTCCTGTTAGAGTCTCTCTTTTTTTATTAGTCTGATGTCCGTTCCCTCCAGTTTTTCATTTATGCGTGTATATTTCATATCTTGTGTTAGAAATATAAGTAAATGTTTAACCAATTTCAAGTGCAGTTACAGATCTCTCATAAATTTTAGCCACCTTCACTGGGCAACTGGGACTCGTATGTCGTATTCTGTCCTGAAACTTCTGGATAAAAGGTAAAAGGTAAAGGACCCCTGACGCGAACAACTCTGGGGTTGCGGCGCTCATCTGGCTTTATTGGCCAAGGGAGCTGACATTTGTCTGCAGACAGTTTTTCTGGATCATGTGGCCAGCCGCTTCTGGCGAACCAGAGCAGCACACGGAAACACCGTTTACCTTCCCGCCAGAGCGGTGCCTATTTATCTACTTGCGCTTTGATGTGCTTTCGAACTGCTAGGTTGGCAGGAGCAGGGACTGAACAATGGAAGCTCACCCTGTCGCGGGGATTCAAACCGCCGACCTTCCAATTGGCAAGCCCGAGGCTCAGAGGTTTACACCACAGCGCCACCTGCGTCCCTTTGAGACTTCTGGATAGCATTGAACAAAACTCCACAAAGTTCTCATAGACAGATTTATTGAAGATCACAAGGCACATGTAGAAATATTTACTCACATTCCAATAGGCTGTTCTTTGGCTCTGAATGAAAGTGGTTAGAAGCTTTTTATGAAGTTCTTTGTGTAGTTATGTAAGGATGAGTGAATTCGCCCATCTTCCTAGTATGCAAGATCACTGAAACAAAGGAGGAAGGGAGGTTTCTTCCCGCTATGGCAAGAGTCAATAAAAACTAGAATCTTGCTATGCCTACATTTCCCAACCTGACTTGAGGTCTAAAAAGGGGGAAAGGCACTATCTTTTCTGAAAGGGGAAGCACTGTTATTCCTTCTACCTAATACTCAGATTTGCTAATAACTGAACCCTGTGGGGGCAGAACACATTGGATAATTAGAGTTGCCATATTTTGAACAGCACATTTGCCAACTTCTACTTTTAACTATGGATCTCTATGACAACTCTCATTTCACATACCTATGAAAAAGAGGACGTGTCCTGGAAAAAGAAGACATATGGCAACCCTAGCACCTGCTTACTGCTGCTCTGACTAGTCCCATTCTCAACACTGCACACACCAGCTTGCCATGCATGATGACTTGGTTTGCTCCATGACATCCACCATGCATAGCATGAACATCTGGAGCATGTACAAGTTATATGCAAGCATGTACAGATCTTAACACTGTATGCATGTGGTTGTAAACATAAGAGACCACAACACACAGGGGGTGGAGCCAAACATAGTAACATAGTCCAGCCCCCTGTTCTTACAGTGGCCAACTAGAGTGAGAGCACTGGTCCATCTAGAAAAGTATTGTGTATACCAGTGTTTCCCAAATTTGGGTCTCTAGCTGTTTTTGGACTATAACTCCCACCATCCCTAGCTATCAGGACCAGTGGTCAGGGATGATGGGAACTGTAGTCCAAAAACAGCTGGAAGACCACAGTTTCCCCATCACTGAAAATAAAATATGTAGCACATACGTAGTCTTTCAAAACGTTCATATCCAAGGCTTCAAGTAGCCCCTTGGGCTTAGTGGATTTTGTAGGGCAAGGG
Source organism: Podarcis cretensis (assembly GCF_951804945.1). Lineage (NCBI taxonomy): Eukaryota > Metazoa > Chordata > Lepidosauria > Squamata > Lacertidae > Podarcis > Podarcis cretensis. Next base: position 72,565,905 of record NC_137176.1, on the reverse strand, counting down.
CCAAATTGATACATTTTACATTCTCCATTTAGAACCTAACAAAAAAAGGCAGTCATTTAATTAAATGATTCTGTTGATAATTACCACACATCCATAATTACAGAAAAGTGCCACAGCCTGTACATTTCAGCCATAAGTCTGTAATTATCAAATGCTATTTATAAATTTCCTATTTACAGTGGAAACTTCATGGGTTCCACGTGGCCTATTCTGCAATATACAAAGGTGGATAAATTATAAATGTGAGCACCACTTATTAATTAAAATTTGAAGAATATCAATATGTTGAACTTGTCCCTAGCCTGCGGAAGAATCTGCTTTAATAAACGGCAATACAATTTGTCTGACTATATTACAAAACGTCCATCTGCAGGAACTTTATTGCTGTAGCAGACTCCATTAAAAAGTAAATTGTCTAGTCACTGCACTTTTCTATAATTCATGTGCCACACATGAGCTAATTTGCAGGCTCACTCTTAGCACTTGTAACCTGGGCGGCCATTTCCAAACCTGGGCTTATAGGATCAGGCCGAAGAGAACCCATCTGGTCCAGTATCCTGTTCTTACAGCAGTCATCATGGCTGTTAGTCATTGACAGATGCATTGATGGAGGATAACACTAACACTCTTTTAAAGACCATCCCAAGTTGGTCACCATAACTACAGTTATACAAGCACATCTACTCCAGTCTCCAGTCTCCAGCACTGAGAAAAGAGCACTGTCCTCTGACCGTCATTGGCCTGCATCTTATTATCAATATCATCATCATCACTGTCGTCTTTATTAAATTTATTACCTTGTCCTTCACCAGCAGGTAATTAGAGGGTGTGTTGCAACTACAGTGGTACCTCCGGTTACAAACTTAATTCGTTTCAAAGGTCCGTTCTTAACCTGAAACCGTTCTTAACCTGAGGTACCACTTTAGCTAATGGGGCCTCCCACTTCCGCACGATTTCTGTTCTCATCCTGAGGTAAAGTTCTTAACCCGAGGTACTACTTCCAGGTTAGCGGAGTCTGTAACCCGAAGTGTTTGTAACCCGAGGTGTTTGTAACCCGAGGTACCACTGTACTCAGAATTCAAGATTAAGAACAGTTAAAACAGATTAAAGTCACAAGAACAGGGTGAAATCCATATTAGGTGTCAATGAGTAAACAGCTGCATCACCTCTTCAGCATTCGTTGAAAGCTGTATAGTGAACAAGACAGACATACCTCTGAGGGGAGGGAACTCCACAATTTAGGGGCTTCTCCTGGGCCAACTCCCACCCCCTGAACTTCTGAGGAAGGTGGAACTACCAAGGTGCCCCCCTCTGCAGATCTAAATATCCAGGAGGGTCTGTAGGCAATATCACGTTTATGTTAGGGCTCAGTTGGTTAGAGCGTGGTGTGAATGACGCCAAAGCTGCAGGTTCGATTCCTGTATGGGGCAGCTGCAGATTCCTACTTTGCAAGGATCCCTTCTCACTTACCATTCTAGGATTCTATTGTTTTAGCTAGAGATGAGCTGAACTTTATCAAACTACATATTCTGAGAATTTACTCAGAGTATGCTATTTCTCACCATTCCAGGGGGGGAAATCCCTAGGAAAAAAGAAAGAAGCTGAACGATCACAGCCACTGTTAAAGGTGAGCTCCAAGGAACAAATGAACATGTGAGAATAAAAAAAAAAAGTCCCATTTTGGCATAAACATAGGAAGCTGTCTTACACCAAGTCAGACCATTGGTCCTTCTAGTTCTGTATTGCGTACACTGGCTGGCAGCAGCTGTCCAGGGGAATTCCCTAGCCTTACCTGGAGCTGCTAGGCCTCAAATCTGGGAGCCTGTGCATGCAAAGCAAATAGGTCTATCACTGAGCTATGGCCCTTCCACTCAATGGACTGGCAGCTGTGGGATTCAAACCCATATCCGTGAAGTGACTAAAGCCTCAAATCCAGTGCCTTAGAACATTCAAGTCATACTAGGCGGTAAAAGGTCCTGTGTGAGTGTCTGGAAGCGGTTGGAGGATGGATGGCAGCTAACAGATTGAGGTTGAATCCTGACAAGACAGAAGTACTGTTTTTGGGGGACAGGAGGCGGGCAGGTGTGGAGGATTCCCTGGTCCTGAATGGGGTAACTGTGCCCCTGAAGGACCAGGTGCGCAGCCTGGGAGTCATTTTGGACTCACAGCTGTCCATGGAGGCACAGGTCAAATCTGTATCCAGGGCAGCTGTTTATCAGCTCCATCTGGTACGTAGGCTGAGACCCTATCTGCCTGCAGACTGTCTCGCCAGAGTGGTACATGCTCTGGTTATCTCCCGCTTGGACTACTGCAATGCGCTCTACGTGGGGCTACCTTTGAAGGTGACCCGGAAACTACAACTAATCCAGAATGCTGCAGCTAGACTGGTGACTGGGAGCGGCCGCCGAGACCATATAACACCGGTCTTGAAAGACCTACATTGGCTCCCAGTACGTTTCCGAGCACAATTCAAAGTGTTGGTGCTGACCTTTAAAGCCCTAAATGGCCTCGGTCCAGTATATCTGAAGGAGCGTCTCCTCCCCCATCGTTCTGCCCGGACACTGAGGTCCAGCTCCGAGGGCCTTCTGGCGGTTCCCTCACTGCGAGAGGCCAAGTTGCAGGGAACCAGGCAGAGGGCCTTCTCGGTGGTGGCGCCCGCCCTGTGGAATGCCCTCCCATCGGATGTCAAGGCGATGGACAACTACCTGACATTCAGAAAACATCTGAAGGCAGCCCTGTTCAGGGAAGTTTTTAATATGTGACATTTTAGTGTATTTTTCATCTCTGTTGGAAGCCGCCCAGAGTGGCTGGGGAAACCCAGCCAGATGGGCGGGGTACAAATAATAAATTATTATTATTATTATTACTACAGAGTAAGCCTTCCACTGGTCATCTACATTTCCAAGTAGCTGACCTAAAGGTCCAAGAGGATGTTAAAGTGTGGGGCAAAAAGGGAAGGCAGAACTTGATCCTCCAGTTGTGTTCCTCCCTAGGAATGGAAATCTATTCATCCACTTTTCAAGCACAGCAGGAAAAGTAGGCAGTGGTGGAAGATAAAGGCAAAGAAGGACAAACATCACCAGAACCAAGAGGGGATACTGTGTACTAGTGTACTGTGATTTCATCCAGCTGGTTTGAGATTTTGCAGTTTGAACAGAGCAACATGCTTTTGAAAAAAAATCAAACTGAACTTCAGCAAATGTGGAGACAGTGTACCCCCATGTGAGAAAAGGAGAGCTAATGAGGGACAGGGAGGGTGACATGCAAAAAAAAAATAAAAAAATCCCAGAGTTAATTTTTCCACTAAACGACTTAGAATAATAAAAGCTACGGATGACTCATATATATGTAGGAGCACTATGACGGAAACACAGACCTTATCAATGAAATTACTTTTGAACGCTATACGCTATAATGAATGTAAGCACTTTCTACCTCCAGCAAAGAGGTTATGAATAGATGCAAAATTGCACAGAGTGAATGAACTCTACTCATTATCTTTTGCCATTGAAGCTTTTGACACCGAAGCCAGCTAATAGGCTCACGCAGCTGATGTGCACTACGGCAACGTACGTGGTTCCAAGCAAGAGAAACAGAACGCCAAAGATTCTCACAGCTATTCCTCCCACGCACTCTGCTTTTACTTTTACGCAATATGCCTTGTTAAAATTAAGATCCCACTAAGGGCAGGTTAACGCAGCCTAACTATTTCGGAGAAGCACGTTGCTGACCTCAGCTACCCAGCTCCAGTTTAAGAAACACTAAGGAATTGGGGGGGGGGGGCAAATAGTTAGGATTTAAAATCTGTAATTCTGTTAGTCAAGTTGCAAACTCCACTGCAGAGAGCAGCAGCTGGAAGGTCTAAAACACAGTTTAGTATTTAGACTACAACTCCCATCATCCCTAGCTAACAAGACCAGTGGCCAGGGATGATGGGGATTGTAGTTCAAAAACAGCTGGAGACCCAAGTTTGGGAAACAACAGTATAATCCAAACCTGACTCTGTCCATCAGTTCCAATCCGGAGTCATGGTGGCACCAGGAGAAGAAAATCAGGAGGGGGCACAGAAAGGTATAATTCTAGGTGGAGGAATTGTGTCCCACATGCTAAGATCTCTGAAAGAACGTATGTTAACAGCAGGAGTTCAGCAACTGGGGGGGGGGCTCCTTGTTTGCAGGGGGCACTCCCCCCCCCCCCCGCTGTGGTGCCAACTATGATCCATTATCAAGAGAAGTGTGTGGAAGGAACCATGGGAAGGGACTGTGGATTAGAAAGCATGTTTTCTTGTACAGAAAGTTGCAGATTCAATCCCTCCCGTCTCCTGTTCAAGTGCCAGGCAGCTATTGATGTTGAAGATCTTGGTCTGAGGCAGTAGAGCAGGGCTGAGGAATCTCAGGCCTGGAGACTGAACACAGCCTTCCTCTCTCCTTCCCTGGCCATACCAATCACGGGCACCCTGCTCAAGTGCTTTTGCCCGGTGTGAATGTGTCCTTCAGCTCCGATAATACCACTTGCTTGCCAGGATGAAGGACGGAGAAATGTGAGAAATGCACGCAAATAATTTCTGTTTGGCTGGAATATAGCATAGTACTGAACAGGGATTAAGAATCGCATCCACTCACCCGTTGCATCTTGTGGTGGTCACCACTAATTCCCCTACTGTGGCAATGGGGTCACTTTCTAAGCGTGTCCCTCTTATAAACCAATTTCCTCATTAGGGTGCTTCTGTTTTGTTTTCTGAGCAGGGGAGGCCTTCATTTTAAGCCTAGAAATATTAAGGTTAAACGCAACATCCAAAAGAAACGGCACCTGGATGCTGGGGGCAAGAATGATACATTTAGATCGCTAGGAACAAGAGATATCCTTCTCTCTCATGCCTTATTTGTGAGCTACCCAAAATTGCCACGTTGGTACAGTTGGTGGCACAATGGAGCTATAATTTAGTCAAGTGAAGCAATTCCTTGTCTAAGGCCCAGTTCCTACACTCCACACATTGGTATGGGAGTAATAGCATGTCACTAAAACAACAATAAACAAACAAACATGCAGCAAGGAAGACCGCATGAGATGCGTGAATCTCTCATGCACCAGAATAAAACAACAGAGCTGCCATGTAGAAGCAACATTCACATCACTATGGTAAGACAGGAATTTGTTGTTTAGTCATTTAGTCGTGTCCAACTCTTTGTGACCCCATGGACCAGAGCACGCCAGGCACTCCTGTCTTCCACTGCCTCCCGCAGTTTCGTCAATCTCATGCTGGTGGCTTCAAGAACACTGTCCAACCATCTCGTCCTCTGTCATCCCCTTCTCCTTATGCCCTCCATCTTTCCCAGCATCAGGGTCTTTTCCAGGGAGTCTTCTCTTCTCATGAGGTGGCCAAAGTATTGGAGCCTCAGCTTCAGGATCTGTCCTTCCAGTGAGCACTCAGGGCTGATTTCCTTAAGAATTGATAGGTTTGATCTTCTTGCAGTCCATGGGACTCTCAAGAGTCTCCTCCAGCACCAAAGACAGGAATTAGGTCTTATTAATTATTATTTCATTAAAAAAAACAAGTACTATAGCATTCATAAAAACATGTAGCAAGGCAAGGGAGAGATTTTACCTTCAAGGACACAAAGAACACAAAGTAGCTGTGGGGCAGTTTAACGAAAGTTTGGTCAAGTCCTCTAAAAACCACAAGTTCTAAACTAGTTCCAGATACTTCATCTTCCTCCCTGCCCCTTCTTTCGACTGAGTAAGAGAATCAGAAGAAAACCCCTCGGATACTTGGTAGTCATAACAAAGAATGAACTGTTGTGTTCCTTTTATATTGCTCACTTTTACACTGCTAAATTTTATTATGGCTATAATTAAGCATAGGCCTTGCAAGGCAATAAAAGGCGCAAAGAGAAATGAAGCTTTATTCCACTTTATTCCACTACATATTAAAGAATGATGTATGAACAGCTTTCACTAACTACAATTTATGAACAGCTTGGAGAACTGCATACAAACCCTCTGATAACCTGTTTCATATATCTATTAAACCCAAGAAAAAGAAAATGAAATCAATAGAACTACACACCAAAGAGTAAATAGTTATTTTCCCTCCACTACACTCAAGCCGAGAACAGCTCCCACTTGCCTTTTAGCAAAATGAATTGCTCCAGTCAAGCACTTGGTTCTAGCCGAGATCCACGTTTTCCCTTTTGGAGAACTTCTTGCAAAAGAAAAGAAATTAGGCATCGCTTAGGAGTTCTCATAAAAGCTGTGTAGCTTTCCAGGGTGCCAGTGGTAAAACCACAAGCTTGGGACTAGACCAGCATTCCATTAAAAGAATCAATTGGTCCCCACCAGTGATATATATAATTTCAAGTCATTTTGCTGCGTAATACTCTTGGGCATTAATCTGTGGTCCAGTTCAGCTCAAAACCAAAGCTTAGAAAATGCAGCCAAATGCAGTCAAGCTGTCGTCATGCTTGCGGATCTGGGCCCCATTCACACTATTCTTTTGAAGCTGTATCACACCACTTTAAATAGTCACTGCAGCACCCTCACAAAGAATCCAGGGAACTGTAGCTCGTTGTTGTTGTTGTTTAGTCGTGTCCGACTCTTCATGACCCCATGGACCGGAGCATGCCAGGCGCTTCTGTCTTCCACTGTCTCCCGCAGTTTGGTCAAACTCATGCTGGTAGCTTCAAGAACACTGTCCAACCATCTCGTCCTCTGTCGTCCCCTTCTCCTTGTGCCCTCCATCTTTCCCAGCATCAGGGTCTTTTCCAGGGAGTCTTCTCTTCTCATGAGGTGGCCAAAGTATTGGAGCCTCAGCTTCACGATCTGTCCTCCCAGTGAGCACTCAGGGCTGATTTCCTTCAGAATGGATAGGTTTGATCTTCTTGCAGTCCATGGGACACTCAAGAGTCTCTTCCAACACCATAATTCAAAAGCATCAATACTTCGGCGATCAGCCTTCTTTATGGTCCAGCTCTCACTTCCATACTTCACTACTGGGAAAACCATAGCTTTAACTATACGGACCTTTGTTGGCAAGGTGATGTCTCTGCTTTTTAAGATGCTATCTAGGTTTGTCATTGCATAGCTTGTTAGGGGACCCCTATTCCTTTCACAAGAGCTACAGTTCCCAGAATTCCAGGGGGGAAATGATTGGTGGTTAAACCACTTTTAAGAACTGAAGTTCCGTGAAGGGAATGGGGTTCTCATAGCAACGATTGGCACCATTAACCAACTACAGTTCTCAGAATTCTTTGACAGAGGACATGCTTCTTTAAAGTGGAATGAAACTGCTTTAAATGTATAGTGTAGACAGGGCCCTAGTGTGCTGACACAAGGCAACTTCCTATGTTCAGTTCTGATCAAATGGAACTGTGTGCCATATTAGATGCTCCTAGCATCAGCATCTATGATGGTAATGGGTAGAGACCAGAGGACATGGCTTGCACGCTTAAAGTCCTAACTTTAATCCCTGGCATCTCTAGTTAAAAGGACCGAGTAGCAGGTGATGAGAAACATCTAGGCCTGGAGAGCAGTACCAGGCAGTGGGCGAGATGGACAAATCTTCTGATCTGGTATAAGGCAGATTCTGATAAAAATAGATTGAGAAAATTCCAGCTTCCATCCCAAACTGGAAGCATTCATAAGCTTCCAGAAATTCACCGTATGAGCAGAAGTATGGAATCAGCCAAGAAAAGCAATATATAACACTAATAAAAGATAAATTTGTTGTCCCTGGAGCATGCAGAAGAAGCAGTGTTTACGTATGTGGATGTTACTGATTTACTTTTATCCTAGTTTGCCATGGAAACAATGAGAGTTCTAGATGAACCTAAACTTGCACACAAACATTTTTTCAAGAGACAAGCATGCACACACGCAGCTCCAAAGTGCAACTTCTACATCTAGTGGCTGATCACTGAATGGCTTACGGCCACTGATAGCTAAGGCTTAAATCCATTGAAGTCATTTGGCTTAAAACAGCCTAACTCCACAGTATTTCACTCCTTACACTTACAGAATATGGGACAACGCTGACAAACATGTCACCAGCAGTTTTGATGTGCAATTATGCCAGTGATAGGTTGACATAAACATATAAATGCAAACAGTTTGCATTAATAGGAATAAAAGCCTCCAATGCAAAATTGGAAGCTCTTAACTATTTCTGAAGGCTCAAAGGATGCATCACTTCTTCATGTCATTAAGAAATTATGAATACAACTGGTCCGAGAACTGTTTTTCTCTATTTATGGAGCTGAACTAAAGGAAACAGCATCCTTCCTGGTGCTACATACATACATAAGAACATGAGAAGAGCTCTGCTGGATCAGGCCAATGTCCCATCTAGTCCAGCATCCTGTTTTTTACAGAGGCCACCCAGAAGCCTATGGGAAGCAGGGCCAGGAGGGCAACAGCACTCTCCCCACTGAATAATAATAATAATAATACTGTTAAATATTCGGAAAAAGTCAGAAGCCCAAGGCAGTATAAGTTCCTCAACTAAGTTTATTCAACATTTGTCAGTGACAACAGCTCACTCATAGGAACACAAGAACCAAACTGACTGGACAACACAATAATAAACCCAAGCAACGAACTGACTGTTGACAATTGAAAGTGCATGCGCTTACTTGCCATTAGAACATTCATCTACCAACACTTATACGATTGGTTAAACCCAATACATAACAAATACCTTTATTGTCAATGTACAACCTGTGTACAGTAGTACCGCAGGTTAAGAACTTAATTATTTCTGGAGGTCCGTTCTTAACCTGAAACTGTTCTTAACTGAGGTACCACTTTAGCTAATGGGGCCTCCCGCTGCCGCCACCGCCGCATGATTTCTGTTCTCATCCTGAAGCAAAGTACCCGAGGTACTATTTCTGGGTTAGCAGAGTCTGTAACCTGAAGCATCTTATAACCCGAGGTACCACTGTACAATGAAATTAACCAAGCCTTCCCCCCCAAAAAAACACTCAATCTCATTGCACTCTGTGTGCTTGTCACACAACACACCAACCCTGGAAGTCCATAGCACTATATTATTTTCCATTCAGCAGCCTAACAGCCCATGGATAGAAACTGTTTTTTAGCCTGTTGGTACGACTGATTATACTTCTATATCTCCTGCCCGAGGGTAGAAGATTAGAGAGTTGTGGCCAGGGTGTGAATCGTCCCTGAGAATTTTTCTTGCTCTCCTATGGCATTGATCCCTTGTGATGTCATCTAGCAGGCTCAGGGGACAACCCATGATATCATGTGCTGTTTTCACCACCTTCTGTAAAGACTTTCTGTCCATAGCTGTCAAGCCAACGTACCACACTGTGATACAATATGAGAGGACACTTTCTACAGTGGTACCTCTGGTTACATACTTAAGCATACTTAAGCATATGTAACCTGAAGTGTATGTAACCCAGATACCACTGTATTGTGGACCGGTAGAAGGAGGTCATCAATTGTTGTTTAACATTATTCTTTCGCAAGACCCTGAGGAAATGGAGTCTCTGTTGGGCCTACCTAACCACCTGAGTTATATTGTTTTTCCAAGTGAGGTCTTCACTAAGGTAAACTCCCAGGAATTTAAAGGAAGAGACTTCCGATTCCCAGCAACTGGTATTCATAGAATCACAGAATTGTAGAGTTGGACCTCAATGGTCATCTAGACTAATCCCCTGCAATGCAGGAATCCCAGCTAAAGCATCCATGAAAAGATGGCCATCCAACCTCTGCTTAAAAACCCACAAGAAAGAAAGGTCCGCAACCTCCCAAGGGAGACCATTCCACTGTTGAACTGCTCTTACTGTCAGAAAGTTCTTCCTGATGTTTAGTCAGAATCTCCTTTCTTGTCACTTGAAGCCATTGGTTCAAGTCCTACCCTCCAGAGCAGGAGACAACATGCTTGCTCTACCTTCCATGTGGCAGCCCTTGAGATATTTGAAGATGGCTATCATATCTCCTCTCAGTCTTCTCTTTTCCAGGCTAAACATACCCAGCTCCTCCAACTGTTCCTCATAAAGCTTGGTTTTGAGACCCTTGATCATCATGGTCAGTCTCCTTTGCACACGTTCCAGCTTGTCAACATCCTTCTTAAACTGACATATTCAGAGGCATAAAAGGAAAATGGACTCACGATATCTAGGTTTATCGAAAGTAGAAGGGTTGGGTATTATTCTAGAGTAAGAGTTTTGCCTATGTTTTTAAAGCTGCTAGACAAAGAATTGGAAGTGTTTTCTTTTTCTTTTCTTCTTTTTCTTTGTTTTCTTTATTTTAATTTTCAAGTTAAAAAATGCTTGATATTTGATGTTGACCTATATATTGTCCTTTCTTTGTTTCTTTTTCATGCTTTAAAAATAGCTTTAGAGAACCACATAGATCACTTTGTGCTCACTGGAGGAAATGATAGAAATATATATTATAAATAAAAACAATACCACCAACCTCCCATTTCCTTTCCAAGTGAAGAAACACTCGGTGGTATGAAAAAAACCACAGATCCAAAAACTCTGAATTTTTGACTGGCTAGCTTAACAAACATCCATCTACTTCTTTTAAATTTCTGCAACAGCCAAAAGTTTGTGTTCCCAAAACATGAATCAGATGTACCATGTTGTGCAGGTTTACACTGAGTTGTTCTTGTTTGAATTTAAAGGCCAAGAGAGCACTCTTCTATCATGAGCAGCCCTTCATGGGAAGCTTAAAATGTTTCCTATTATGAATGTAAAAAACAAAAACAAACCACTTGCATATATTATGTTGCACACTTTAATTGAAGATGAAAAGCAGGCCTTTTTTTTGCAGAAATCAGTTGCTGAGCTACATAATATAGCTCTGTGCACCAGAGGCCACAAGCTCTGTCTGTTTACAAACAGGCAGATTAAGGCTTTGGTAACCTGCAGTCCTAAAAGCTCTTTACAAAGCAAGATTAACAGGAGGGTTTCTATTTATCATTGCGATGTGGCTATAAATGGCCTCCTGCTCAAAACATTGAAAACCAGGTTCCCTGTTTTCATCAGTACAAAATAACACAAGGGCTTACTGCACAGTTCACAGAACCACAGTCACTTGCTGTTACCACAGCAATTCTTGCCCAAAGCATAGAAAGCGTTCAAGCAACAGACCGGCAAAATTAACAACTTTCCACCAGGCTTGGGGAAGGGGGGTGGGGGCGGGAATCAGCAATGACCTCAGGGAGAGCAACAAGCTAATAAATCTCTGTCACATATATATGTTATATGTTATTTATCTTCTGCCTCTTCTAGCCATGCAGGCTGTTCAGAGCAGCTTCCAGGTACAATAAAATATTAAAATCATACTAGAATCATAACTACTCCTGCAGTAATTCAACAGAAAAAACTAATATGTTGAGGAATGCTTTGGCTGAGTTGATGTTCTAAGCCAGGACTACAAGCCATGTTATTCCAACAGCCTTCTGTTGTAAATGCCTGTACAGTGGTACCTCGGGTTAAGTACTTAATTCGTTCCGGACGTCTGTTCTTAACCTGAAACTGTTCTTAACCTGAAGCACCACTTTAGCTAATGGGGCCTCCTTCTGCCGCCGTGCCCCCGGAGCATGATTTCTGTTCTCATCCTGAGGTAAAGTTCTTAACCTGAGGTACTACTTCCGGGTTAGCGGAGTCTGTAACCCGAAGTGTTTGTAACCCGAGGTACCACTATACTCAGAATTCAAGATTAAGAACAGTTAAAACAGATTAAAGTCACAAGAACAGGGTAACATCCATCTCAGGTGTCAAAGAGTAAACAGCTGCATCACATCTTCAGCATTCATTGAAAGCTGTAGTAGTAGTAGTAGTAGTAGTAATAATAATAATAATAATAATAATAAAAAATTATTTATACCTCGCCCATCTGGGTGAGTTTCCCCAGGTAATATTTAAAGTTCTTAACCCCAGGTAATATTTCTGGGTTAGCGGAGTCTGTAACCTGAAGCGTATGTAACCTGAAGTGTATGTAACCCGAGGTACCACTGTACTGTAGAGTGGGAGAATCTAAAGCTCAAAGCTAAGAGTCGTGGACAAATTTTGAAGGGAAGAGCAGTTACTCTTAGTGGTGGACAAAAAATAGTAGCTGTACCCTCTGGAACCAAAAGGCAGTTACTTTACCCTAATGCAAATACAGACAATAATAATACAGATATAAAATCCTTTGACTCAATACACAACAGATGCTTTAGTTAAGATTCCTCCATTGCAAGGGGTTGGGGTGGATGATCCTTGGGGTCCCTTGCAACTCTATACTAAGGGCAGCCCCTCATAAAGTGCATTGCAGTAGTCATGCCTTGAGGTTGCCAATGCATGGACCTCCGTGGTCTGCCTGTCACAGTCCAGGAATGGCTGCAGCTGGCATTGTTGTTATTATTTGTTTTTATTTATTAAATTTGTATATCACCCCTCATCCATAGATCTCAGGGAGGTTCAAATTACAATATTAAAAAGAACATGAGAATAGCATAAGAAAAATAAGAAGAAAAACAAATAAAAAATAAGAAGAAAAACAAATAAAAATAACAAAAACAAATCAATAATCCCTCTCCCACAATAGCCAGAGCTGGTAAAAAAATACTCTTGGCCACAGAGTTTACTTGGCCCTGTAGTGACATATTTGGGCCAGGAAGTACCCCCAGATTACCTACTTGCTCCTTCAGATGGAGTGCAACCTCACCCATTGCAGGCAGCGGACCTATCTGCCATACACAGGAACCACCCAACCACAAGATCTCTGCCTTTCCAGGATTCAAGGTCAGTTTATTGACCCTCATCCAGTTCAACACTGCATCCAGGCACTGGTCCAGAGTTTGCAAAGCCTCTCCTGACTCAGATGTAGCTGAGATGCATCTCATCAGCGTACTGATGGCACCTTGTTCCCAAACACCTAAACAGAGCTCCCAGTGGTTTCCTATAGATGTTTAAGAGCAGTTGGGACAAAATAGTGCCGTGTGGCATCCACCAAGGGAGTGGAGAGCACACTCCCAATGCAACTCTCTGGACACCAAGCCTACATGTACGAGATGGAGCTACAACACTACAGTGCTGCCAAAATGCATCCCACAGAATCGGTACAGAAAGACAACGTAGTCATAGGTGTTGAAAGCTGCTGAGAGGTCCAGCAGAAGGAAGCAGCAGGGCTGCACTTGCCCTGACCTTCTCTCTATAAAGGTCATGGGTTGGAATTGCAGTAATCATGGTACAGTGTATACTTGGAAATAAGCCATTCTGCTTATTCATTGGAGCTTAATCCTGCACAAGATTGGATTGAAGTCTTAATGTATCTTGTAACAAGGCTGCTCCAAATGCATTTATTGCCTTTAACCAATCTTGAAAGATTACAGCAAACCAATTGGCACCAAATGCGTGATTTTTAGCAGCACATTTGCCTGCAATACCAGTGTGTCGTTCTGTTTTAAATGAAGCTGTTTTCAAAAACATCCTGGTGAAACAGGAAACTAGTCATTAAGGAGCAGCAAATGAATCAATTTTGTGGATATTAATAATAATACCTTATAGCCCAATCTTCCACATCTATTCAGAAGTAAATCTTACCCAGTTCAATCATGGGTGTAACCAAGATTTTTGTTGGGGGGCAGATTTTTATAAGGGGGAAGAACCAACATGATTGGTCAGTTAGTTATTTCTATTGTTTTACTTGATCTGGGGAGGCAACTGCCCCCTACACCCATGAGTTCAATGGGGTTTAATCCCAGGTAAATATGTATAGGCTTGCAGCATTAGCATGTAATTCCCTGCATACTTAACCAGGAGTAAGTCCCACTGAACTCAATAGGCTTTACATCTGTGTAGATATACAGAGAATTCTTTTCCTCGGCTCCTAGCACTGTATTCTTATAGGAGTTAAGCTCCCATGCTATTTATCTATGCTACTTGTTGTATCTAACTTTTCACTTTATAGTCTCCCAAAAAGGGATTTCTATCCAAAATTAATCTCCTTTTGTGGGATGGTAGTGTCTTGCTTGCTACTGCTGCCTTGGGGTTTCTATTGATCTATGATTTTACTGTAGAATTTTAACTGCATTTGGTTAGTTTCAAAATGTTTTTAGATTTATGTTGTAAATTCTGAACTTGAAGTGTACGTACCTCTGTCCTGGAATCTTGGGGTTGTCTCCAATGCTGCTGTTCTGCTAGTAACACAGATGGCTTTCCCCTCCCCTTCACCCCCTGTGCACCCTCAAAATCTTCTACAGAAGGTAGTGGGATCCCCTGGAGCAGATTTTGAGGGCGCCCAGGGTGAAGGGTTGTGTGAGTGGAACGCCATATATGCAGTGTTGGATGAAACCCTTAGTTCATATTTGCCAGCCTTGGGGACAGGCAGAATTGCTGGTTTCAAGTGGAAAAAAGTATGTGTTTTCCTGTACTGTACTTGTTCATTACTGTTTGCTGTGGAGGTGCTCCTTTGTTATTCCACCCTTCAGAGAAGTGCATTTGATGCTGGCCCGAAAAAGGCCTTCACTGTGGTGGCACCATCTGTAGTGAACCACTCTCCATTCAGCCAAGACAGTTCTCGACACTATGGGTGTTTCAGCATCTCTTAAAGATGCAGGCTTTTGCTGGTTTTGATTCCAGTGTATGGTATCAATTTGCACTGGATCGCTGCTGTATGCTATTGTTTGTGGATTTTTGCTAATGATCCTCATCATTAGATTTGCTTTCACAGTTGCACCAAGTTGGCATTTTCATCAAGCTATCCACCATGACCCCAATTTATCCGTTCTGGCTGGTCACCACTAATACAGACACCATGAAGTTATAATTTTGACTCTTCTCTTCCATTTTAATTCCAAGTCACCCAGTTTAGAGAGATATTTTTGGTGCTCCTTGCAATCTCTTTTTGTTTTCATTGCCCTATACCAGAGCTGGCCAGCATTATGGTATCAGCAGTTTTATTTTCCATCCCTTTCCTAACATGGAACTAACTTCTCAAAGCAGCTGCCCACTGATTTGACATCTTCATTCAGCTACACATTACAACCCAGATTGTCGCACAGCCCTCAATGAGTGTAGCAAAACCCAACTGTTGGTGCATCTTCATCTAGAAAGCAGGTCATCGAAGATCTCCATAAGGAATCTTCAGCACAATCGTTTATGAATATCATGGAACCTCTTTTGCGCCAACAAAATCTTCCGCTGTTCAAAACAGGAAGATTGCAAACAAATAGGCCAAGTAAAAATACTATAGAATGTTCTGTACCCTTCCTCCTCCGCCTAAGCATTTGCAAAGATTAACTTGGAAAAGAGGACAAATGACTCAGATATTAAAATCATTCCTATTCACTGTAAAGCAGATTACCAAAAGCAGAAGGTGTACACAAGACTATGGAGGCTGCTAGCCTCAGAGTGGTGAATGGGCTCAACACAAATCC
Organism: Podarcis cretensis; assembly: GCF_951804945.1. Lineage (NCBI taxonomy): Eukaryota > Metazoa > Chordata > Lepidosauria > Squamata > Lacertidae > Podarcis > Podarcis cretensis. Next base: position 72,550,511 of record NC_137176.1, on the reverse strand, counting down.
TTGCAACCTCTGTTTTATCTCATTCATAAGGTGGCAGTCCAATAAGCTAGGGGTTTGGCATGTTAAGACTTATATCTTGGTTGGTATCCTCACTCAGCCCTGAAGCTTACTTCTGCCAGTCCCCCTATCTCTCAGAAAAAGAACCATTGCTCAAAGGTACAGCACATGCTCACCTCGCATCTCCAGGTAGGATTAGGAAAGGCCAGTATCTGAAACACTGGTGAGCTGCTACCAGTCAGTGTACAACCAATAGCCCAATTCAGGGCAAAGAAGTCTCCTTTGTTTAGCCCAGGGATAGGCAAACTCTGGCCCTCCATATGTTTGGGACTCAATTCCCATCATCCCTGACCATTGGTCCTGTTTGCTAGTGACGATGGGAATTGTAGTCCCAAACATCTGGAGGCCCGGAGTTTGCCTATGCCTGGTTTAGCCTAACCAAACTCATGGTATTGTTGCAAAACTTTCCTTGGAAGCCTTGAGTAAGGCAAAGCATTTATTGGAAATGTATTTAAGTTGAATGGTACTTACTCTGATTGGGATACAAGTGACCTTATTTGTAATTCATTTATGAATGAAACAGACCCAAATGTTAAAAACACTGGTGATAATTTGCACTGCCAACATTTTACCTCCATTTCCCCATCAAATGCAGGCATCTGAGATGGCAATGATGATACCCAATACCCATGCTATCATTCATAATGCATGCAATTGTAACAAACAAACACCACGCAATTACAGTGAAAGTTGCATTTCTCTGTCAATTAACCTATTTATTTCAAAGCAGCCCCAGTCTACTGTGCTTTGGGATTAGGTAGTTTGTTGTTTCTCTGTTGATTAGTAATATTCAGCATGTTCCTGTTCTTGGTATTGATTTGCATTGTAAAGAAATGTTTATTCCTGCAGGCAGAGGACATGGCTACTTCTGAGTTTTGTGCTGTAGAACAAAGAAAAGGAAGCAGGAATGGTTCTAGCAATGCTGGGTGTCTTACGGGATAATTACAAGATGCACTATCTGACCCAGCATGTGTTAAAGGCAATTTTGTGAACCTCAGCTATAAAATGGATGGTAAATCAAGGTTTCTAGACCTGATGGTTTGTTTGTTTGTTCATTCATTCATTCACTGCATTTTTTCTCCAAGGAGCTCAAGCTGATGTGCATGGTTTGTCCCCTCCTCATTTGACCTCCACAAAAACCCTGTGAGGTAGATTAACCTGAGAGGCAGTGACTAGCGAAGGTCACCCACTGAGCTTATTGGCTGAGTAGTGATTTGAACCCGGGTCTCCTAGGTCCTAGTCCAACACTCAAACCACTACACCACACTGGCTCCCAATCCTTCAAGACTCTCCAGGTTTCTATCACAACACACTATGACTACCCATCAGTCTTCTCCCCCCTTCCTTCTATTTCTAAAAAATAAGTTCCATAAATACTGAAATAATGATGATAAAAGCATTCATATCAAACCACATTATGTTTACAAAATGCAGATTTACATAAGTGGCATACTTTGGCTTTACGCCATTTTTTAGTTTCTCGGTGGAATTTCCTAGGACAGCTTAGTGAATACCCTGAGTTCCAGGTATAAGATCACTGATGGTCTCTAGGTTTCATCCTGAAGCTTAGTAGCAGGATTCTTTTTTTAGCCAATGGAAGCTTATGTTATAACCCGTCTTAGCAGTGACCCTTAGCAGTAACGAAACAGAAGAGAAGAGCACCAGAGATAATGGGAAGAGCTATTAGTGCAAGGATGTATTTGGGTCATTAGCATAGCTGTCAACATTTCCCTTTTTCAAAGGGAAATTCCCTTATTCCGAATAGGATTCCTCGCAATAAAAGGGAAACGTTGACAGCTATGGTCATTAGTCTTTTGAAAACAGAACTGCAACAATATATCTCTACCATGGCCAGTTCATCAGTATTCCTTTAAAAAAATAAAATGAGTTTCCATGTCACTGGTCTTCAACTAGTGTGTTCGGACACTCACGTCTGAACTGAATATAAGGTGGCTCAATTCCTAGTCTCCAGAGGCAGGAAAAATATTTTTTTAAAGAGTGGAAGAGAAGTATATACATTCCATGGTCCATGGCATCAAAACAACTCCACCAATGACAGAGCAGCAGGAAGGGGATGGCCTAGAAGCAGAGTGAAATTTGCTTTTAGCATATAAGACGTGCAAGTTTTTTAAAAAATGCAAACAAAACTAATTGGAGCTCAAAAGCTGCTAAAATGCTAGGTATCAATGTACAGATGTTTTCTGTCATAAAATTAAATGCATGGACTCATGGGATTGGATTATTTCTTTGTTTTTGTCCTGCTAAACACACACTGACATATTTAAGTGTTTATCGTCTGTAAAATATTTCCATGAGTTGGGCTTTGGCTTTAGTTTGCAGGAGAGAATCTGGAGTTTTGTTGACTATTATACGAAATTTCAAACAACAGTTATAGTTTTCTCATCTGTAATGTTTTACTTTTTCAAAAAAAAACCAAATGAGCAGGTTTTAATAGTTAAAAGTCCAGGACTTCCGGAGGCGGCGCGAACGGCAATGGCGGTCCTCTTCTTTCTGTGAGGAGGAGCTCCGTGGAAACCGGGTCGTCCGCTACGGCGAAGCGGAGACCCATTCAGGAAACCCACAGGCAGCAAAAGCCTGCGGTCTCGGGACTCGGCGGGTGCCAGAAGCGGCCCCTGAAACACTGAAGGAACCCCGTAAGGGGCTCCGGAACGTGGAGGGGGTAGCGGCGCTGTGAGTAGTTTCGCAATCTGCGGAGTGAAGCCGCGCTGCTGCTGCCGGTGAGCGCTGACCTTTTTTCCTGGAAACTTCTGATTCGGAAAAGCAACAACCCGTGAGTGAAGAAGGACTTTAAAAAATTTGAGACTAAAAAATACTGAATTTGGCTGAAAGCGGAGTGACGTAAAACAGGAAGTCCGTCTTCCGCTGCCACTGAACTTCAAAGCAAAGAGCTGGAGGAGTGGGGGCATAGAAAAAACTTTTAACCTAACTGATCTGAGCACCCACTGAACTTTCCTTTAAACGAAATAAGGACTTTAAGCAATTGATTTTTTGCCCTTTATTTACTTTGTGATACCTTTCTTCTATTGGAACTACAATTTGAGTGAGAAACCCAGGTGCTGGAGCTGCCTGAGACTGAGCTGTCAGTTTGCAAGATCTGGCTACTGTGTATTAAAATTTGCAACAATCTGAGGGGGTTTGGACTTGCTATTTTGAAACATCATTTGAAACACCAGTACGCACTGTTTGAAACAATGTGGCTGTCAACACTAACTCTGTTTAAAACCTGTTATTGAAGGTTCTGGGACATTAAATTTGATTTTAATAATTTTACTAGAATTGGATTCTTCCCTGAAGACATTTTAAGCTCCCCCTAGAGGATTTGGGGATTTACAGCAGTGACATTATTCTACTTTCCTTTTCCCGACCTCCTGTTTGACTGTTTTCCTCTGGGCTGCAGCTTTCTCATGGGAACAACTCAGCTTGACCTTGACTTTTAGATAACTCTGGAATGAGTGGCGCAAGAAAGAGGGGAAGAACTAGACAAACAACTTTAACAACTTTAACCTCAGCCTTGCAGACACGTAGATCATCTGTACCTACTTTGCCTTCAGAGGAAGAAGCTGCTTCTCTGCCACAGGCAGGGGAGGGAGAAACTGAGCAGTTACAATTGGAAGATATGGCCTCAGGAGCAACTGCTTCTATTTTAGAGGAAATATATGAAAAATTGGAATCTCTGGACAAGAGAGTGGAATCTTTGGACAAGAAAGCTGATGAGCAAACAGCTAAAATTGATCAAAATACAGAATGTCTAAATAAATTAACTGGACAAGTATCACAGAACGTACAAGCAATTGGGCAGTTGACGGAGGCCACAGTAGAAAATCGGAAATTGGCTGAGGACACTAGCCAAAAACTTGAAAATTTAGAACAAGAGGTAAGACCACTCTGCAAACAAGTAGGTGAACACCAGACCTATCTTTCTATGATAGAACTGCGGAACCGGGAGAGTAACTTAAGGATAAGGGCGATACTAGAAGTGGAAGAAGGCAACTTAGCTGAGTTTTTGACTAAAGAATTTTCCAAGTTTTGGAATTTAGAGGAAAAGGACTTTAAAATTGTATCAGCTTTCAGGCTTGGAAGATTTGCAAAGAAAGAGAAGCCCAGAGACTGTTTGATAACATTGAGATCAAAGGAGGAAAGGGATAAGATTTCCGGAAGTGGCAGAGAGATATATCTAAGTTTGTCTGGCAGGGCAAAAAGCCCAGAATTAAGTTTAAGATACTAACTGATGCGAAAGAAAGAGGGGGCTTTGCCCTGCCAGACCTAAAGTTGTACTATGAGGCCGCAGCTTTCTGCTGGCTAAAAGACTGGCTACTTCTCGAAGACACTGACGTACTGGATCTGGAAGGTTTCAACAATGCTTTTGGTTGGCATGCATACTTATGGTATGACAAGGTTAAGATCAATAAGGCCTTTAAGAACCATATTGTCAGAAAAGCAGTGTTTAATGTCTGGACAAAATATAAAGACTTATTGGAAAATAAAACTCCAAGGTGGCTATCACCTCTGGAAGCTAAGGCCCGAAAAAGACCCAATATGGAGGCCAAATGGCCAAAATATGGGGAAATACTAGAAAAAGATGGAGACAATTGGAAATTGCAGAGTTTGGAGAAAATGAAGGATAAAGTGCGAGACTGGTTACACTACGCTCAGATTAAAGAAGTCTTTAAAAATGACAAAAAGTTAGGGTTCCAGGTGGAGGAATCGAAATTGGAAACAGAACTGTTAGAACCTAAGACCAAGGTACTTTCAAGAATGTATAACTTGCTGTTAAAATGGAACACACAAGATGAAATGGTTAAATCGGCTATGATGAAGTGGGCACAGGATATTGGGTATAACATTATGTTTGAGGACTGGGAAAGGTTGTGGACCACTGGGTTGAACTTCACTGCATGTAATGCTTTGAAGGAAAATGTAATGAAAATGATATATAGATGGTACATGACCCCAGTTAAACTTGCCAAAATATACCATTTGTCTGATAACAAATGCTGGAAATGTAAAGGAAATGAAGGAACATTCTTTCACCTCTGGTGGACGTGCCCTAGAGTGAAGGCCTTCTGGGAAATGATATATAATGAGTTGAAAAAGGTATTTAAGTATACTTTCCCCAAGAAACCAGAGGCCTTCCTCCTGGGTATTGTCGGCCAGAGGGTGATAAAGAAGGACAGAACTTTTTTCCTGTATGCAACAACGGCAGCAAGGATACTCATCGCTAAGCATTGGAAAACCCAAGATCTACCCACACTGGAAGAATGGCAGATGCAACTGATAGACTATATGGAATTGGCTGAGATGACCGGCAGAATCCAAGACCTGGGAGAGGAGAGAGCTGAAGAAGATTGGAAGAAATTTAAGATTTATTTACAAAAATACTGTAATTTGGTTGAATGTTAAGGAGGATGCTAGATCATAAATAATTGAGCACCACCAAATTAGGCGGAATTAGGACGATAAGTGAGATTGAGGAAAATATAAACCTTTTGGAGAATTATTAGATTATATTCAAATGAATGGGATACAAGAATTTAAACAAGATGATAAATTGCTGGCAAAATTTACAATGATGTAAGTGGGAGCGGGAGACGCGAGGGAGTCCAAAGAAGTTATGAAACTATGTTATGTTATATGTTATATTGTTTATTATTTCTGTATTTGTATTTAAAAATCTTAATATATATATATATATATATATATATATATATATATTAATAGTTAAAAGTCCAATTCTGTTTAATGGCACAGTATATTTTGAGGTGTTGAGCAATAACTTTGCTACCCACAACTAGAGACAGGTTACCGTATTTTTCGCACCATAGGACGCACCGGACAATAGGACGCACCTTGTTTAAGAGGGGGGAGAATAAGAAAAAAAATTCTCCCCCTCTCTGCCCAGCGCCCATTCAGTGAAGCGGCAGGAGGCGCTGTGCAGAGAGGGGGAGAATTTCCCCCCTCTTGTTTTCGCGCTCTAAAACAAGGTGCCGTTTAAGGTGTGTTCAGGCGGCTACCTTGGAAGCCTGGAGAGCGAGAGGGGTCGGTGTGCACCGACCCCTCTCGCTCTCCAGGCTTCAGGTTCCTTTCGACCTGCTCTTTGGGGCTGGCGGGGGGAAGCCCACCACCAGCCCCAAAGAGCAGGTCAGGGAGCAGCGGAAAGGCGCAGTGGAGAGGCTGCTACCATAGTCGCGTCACCTCTCCAGCTGGAAGAGGGTAGCGGGGCTATGGCTTCTTTAGCCCCTCATGCGCTCTCCCAGCTGGAGAGGTAGCGCACGGCTAAAGAGGATCCTGCCATAGCCGCGCGTCACCTCTCCAGCCGGGAGAGGGTCGCGGGGCTATGGCTCCTGCAGGGCTCCCCACGCTGCGGATGTCTGCTGGACGCGAGGGGCGCTGTTTCAGGGCGCCGCTCACGCCGGGCGGCAGGCTGCTATCCGCAGCGTGGGGAGCCCTGCGGGGAACTGCCGCAGGGCTGCCTAGGTTGCGGGTATGTTCCCGAAGCAGGCTGCTATCCTCCATAGAGGCTCCTTCCATAGCCGCGCGTCACCTCTCCAGCCGGGAGAGGGTAGCGGGGCTATGGCGTCTTCGCTCCATAGGACGCACACACATTTCCCCTTCATTTTTGAAGGGGAAATAGTGCGTCCTATAGAGCAAAAAATACGGTAGCTCAAATTAGATTGAGTAAGAAAACAAAGGAGCCCACCTCTGTTTTTTATGATACCGAAATGAAGAATCCATTAAAAAGAAAAAAGAAAGAACTGTGAAGAAATATGCCAAAACATTTTCAATTCAAAAATGAAGAGTATAAGAACTCTAAAGGGCATTGTGACAAAAACTCCCTCAATTTTCAGATCTACAGCAGAAAGTAATTTAATCCCTGCCTGGAAACCAAATGCCCCACACTCTGAGACATTGTCTCTTTCTAAAGCTAAGAATTACAATGTACAATGTCAGGTACACACATCAGGAAAGCTAAAAACAGCTTTTACTGTTTTTCGCTGATGAATATCTTTATAGATTGCCTTTGAACTATGAGTTGAACCAAGATGGTTTTCAAACAAGCAAACTTATTGAGGAAAAATGCTGTGGCTTTGAAGACAAAGAATATTTTGCCTACAAAATGTGCACAGTCTTTATACTTGAACATAGGGAAATTGAGAGACTGGAGAGATGTAGGTAATTTTAACTGATGTGTCTGAGCCAAAATTAACTGAATTATTTCTTTTGGAGGAATTGTTAGAATTTAATAAAAGTATAATAAAAGCCCATCATAAATCAATATCTGCAGATATTAAGCAAGTCCAGAAACACATTCTATTGTCATAGTAGCTAATCTTAACCCAATAATTCATTGCATTAAAAGCGTATACAAGTTAACATGATTATGCTGGGGGCTTTGCTGTTAATTTCTGACTGCTGTGTCAGGCTAACCAAACCAAGCTGATCAATTAATCATAAAAAGTCATTTGAGCTGTACCAGCAAGTGCCTTCCTATCAAAGCTGATTTTTACTTAACACCTTAGTACAAAGCAATATCACTCTCAATGCTATAAAAATTATTGTTATTAGAATTTATACAATTTCGAAACGGATGGAGAGAGAAGAAAGCTGGAACTTTGCAAGCAAACAACTCCCTTTCAAAGAAATAGAAAGCATAATTAAGATTTTAAAATGTGAGATATTTGTCACTATTATCTGAAGCATCAATTGAATGATGATGCATTTTCTTATCTTCATGATCTACAAGTGACTGCTCTAATATAAGAGAATTCAGGGATGCTTAGAGCCGTGCTAGCAGTGCAGCAGGGGGACTAATAAACTGGAGACTTGTGCTTGTAGATTATTTTATCCCTGGCTATTTTTATTGCTGAAGAGAGTTTTGGCCTTGCAGGTATTCTCCAGCCCAAACCAATAGTAGCAGCAGAATGTGTGGGAAGAGGGGATTGCCTTCCACTCTTAAGCTTCTCAGTTTGTCCACATGCATTATGGGTACTGGCCAGTGTCATGGAACTGAATAAGTTGTGAGGTTTATTACTGCATACCTGTCAACTGTCCTGGAAAAAGGGGACATATGATTATTATTTTTTTCTCACAAGAGGACAGCCGCCAAAATGGTTGCTGCTATTTTGGGCCACGTTCTCACCCCAGAAAAAAGCACATTTTCAGAACAGTGATCTTGCATGGCACCCCAGAACACAGGTTTTTGGGCGCCCTGCATGAAAAAAGAGCTTTTAGGGGCCCACAATCTGAAAAGGCTTTCTCCTTTATAGCAGTACAGTATAACAAACCTGTCCTAGGGAAGGCATTTGGAGAACTGCTTCAGCTAAAGAGCTTAAGAGACAAGGGAGTTGCTATAGGATTTAATGTGGTATAGTGATTCAAGTGCCGAACTAGGACCTGGGAGACTGGACTTCAAATCCCCACTTGGGTCATGAATCTCACTGGATGACCTTGGGTCGGCCACAGTCTCTCAGCCTAACCTGCCTAACTTAGCTGTGGAGATTAAATGGGGAGGGGGAAATCCAGGTATACCACCTTGAGCTCGTTGGCAGAAAAGTGGGATATAAATGTAATGTAATTAAGATCTTCAAGTGACACCTTGCTCCAGGTAACCCTGTCCTCAAATGTTAGGCAGGTGATTGCACCTTTCTGTGAAACTCCCTTCAACTTTGCCTGGTGCCATCATTACTGTCTCTCAAGTACTGCAGCAGAATTCATCCTTTTTAAACAATATGAATGCTGCCAATGTTATTTCACCAGATCTCTGGACTATTACGGTGTGTCTTTTCATAGATTTACCCAGTGTTGTTGATCTTTTGTAAGCTTTTTTACTTGTTTGCTTCCTTCAGCATAATTTTAGTAAAAATGTGTGACATATGTTTTGCTAAAGAAACACATATTTCATTGTATTAAAATGCTGTCTGTTGTTTTTAATAAGATGCACAATAGTTTTCACTGAAACAGTGCCCAAGGTTTACAGAAATTAAACGCATCAGTACAATTCTGAGATACACAAAAAATGAAGAACAATTGGTGGCGGGGGGGGGGGCGTGAAACTATAAATGATAGAGGACAGAAGGGTCTTTTTAGTTATGGTTCCTACTCAGTGAAATTCCCTTCCTAAAATATGGCTGGCTCCATAAGAAAAGGTTAAAAAATCCATCTATTTTCCCTTGCTTTTAAATTTAAAGCTTTTATTGTATAGGTTGCTGCTGGATGTAGGGGGAAGAAGTGTGTTGGCATACATTGAACTTCATTGTATTAGGCTTATTCAAGCTGGCAGAGTAGTTACCCTGAAGTACAGCTTATAAATCTTAAAAATAAATACTATTATATTTTGAATTGCCAGTTTAAAATGTTTGATTTTTATGGAACTGTATAGGTTTTTAAAACAAGCCACCCTGGGAAAGCTATGGTCTTAAAAAGTGACTTAGCTGCATCTAACATAAAATGCTGCTAATATTGTTTTACTAGCTCTCTGAAATAATATCATCTACCCTTTACAGTTCCCACCTCCCAATCGTTGTTCAACTTCCATATGCATAAGAGTTAAATGTAAATTAAATGAAAAGATTATAAAAGGGAGGGATATATGAAGTCATATCCCATGCATGTTTGCCTGAAAATAAATCAATGAATTAACTGAGAGTAGGTATACATAACACTGCAAACCTCAAATCCAAAATCCAGAGTAGTATTGCTAGTTGCTGAACTGAAACAGCTATTTCTATTCAGTCTCTGAAGAAAGCGATACTTTGTTTTCTTCCCTAATAATGAACTTAAGAACAACTTTAACTCGTCTTTTTGTTAACTACAGCAGCTGCAATGTATCACTCATCCATGTTCACATCATCAACATAGATCTTGTCATTTCATCTGAAATTAATGCACAATGCACCTTGGGATTCAGTTATCACTGCAAAGGCAGACAACGGACTGGATTAAGTTTGCAGTGGCGATATCTGTACACGACATTCTCCAGTTACACAACAGTAGCGTACCAATTGGGCAAAACAGGCTATTTGTTTTCATGATGTTAAATACATACCGTTGGATCCAGTCTTACTTCCAAGAAAGCCTTACTTCCAAGAAAGTGGGCTTAGGACTGCATCATTAGTCATGATTGAAGCAGACCCAGTGGCCTTTGACACCTAAGATGTGTGTTTTCAGGGGCCACCGTTTTCCTGTGACTGTACTTCATTTTAACTGTTTTTAATTCTGGGTTTGAAATTATTGCATCCTGCCCTGGGATCTGTTGGTGAAAGGCAGGTAATACATCATCATCATCATTATTGAATTATCCCAAGGCAGGCAAAGAAAACCAAACTCTTCTTTAGGCAACTAGGAAATTGCGAGAAGAATTCTTCCTGCTCCCCCTAAACTGGAATCAACCAAAGACCATAATGCCAATTATGAAATCTTTCATTTTAATCTTGCAGTGGCCAGAAGCAGCCCAAGCCATCACAAGACCTTCTCAAGATCTCAGAAATGTCCTTTATCAGTCTGCCACCCATTAACCCACACACTTCCAAAGGAACTAGGCAAGAGGCACCAAATCCCCTGGGTCTGGCAAGCCTCCTCTCATCTGACAGGGTTTTCCACTGGTACGAGGGATCTCTTTCATTTAGCAATAAAAAATTACAACTTTTTTATTACAATAATATAATAACATAGAAACACTCCAATAATGAATCCTTGATAGCCCAAACCTTTTCACTAAACCCATTTTGAGGGCCATATTGCCTTACATATAACTTTCTGGGGGCCACACGCCACCTGTGAGAACAGCCGCCGAAACTGGGCAGGGCCAAAGCAACATTCACACCCCATTCACAAATTCCCCACCATTCATATACATCAGCACACATCCCATTCATCTTCTTTCTTAAATGCGCTCAGCACAAATAATCACAGTACTGGCATTGGCTCATCTACAATTTAGCTTGAAAACTTTTCAGCTGTGTCTTGATGCAGACCTTCATGTTGCATCCTCATGGCTGTAATTCCAATAGGATGTTTGTCTCTCAGAAGCTTCCATAGTCTGTGTGATGGGCACAATTCTCAGAATGCTCATGGGGGAGAAAGGAGAAGTGGAAGGTGTTAAGTTAGCAAAGTGTGCTCTGCTCTGCTCTGGTCTGGCATGACCCCTTGTTAAAAACAAGCTATGAAATTCTAGTTCACAGCATTACAAAAGTGAGCCGTTTTTACCTACTGAAAATTTCTAGCCATGAGCAACCCTGCAGGGGGTGACGTTTGCTTTTGACAACACATTGCCACAAACGATCATGAATGCAATGTGAATATAGTAGAAAGAGTACTTTTAAGAAAAACAAAACCTCTGCACTGAAAAAAAGACTTGACAAAAATAGCTCACTATTCTGTTTCTCCAAAGAATTGTTACAAAAGTAATGGCGATACGACACACAGTAGTTTTCCCTGGTGTCGTTTCGCCATTGTTGCAATTTTCTGATGAAGACGTTCACCATGCACATTGCTAAGTTATTGAGGAAGAAATCCAACCGGGAATGGGAAAGCTGTTAGAAACTGGCTACCAATATAATACTTTCATGCATCTGCTTCCATGATTAAGTTGTGTAACTTTGCACACTTTGAATAGATACTTCCAAAAATTATACAGTTACTTTCTGTAGGGAGGTCTTCTTCTTCTTCAAGGAATTCCCTTCATAGGGGAGTGTTGTGTGACTCAGGTTCTCATACGCTTTGTCTGAAAAGGGCTTAATACTAGTACTCTGGCAAGTCAGACAGTAAGTCAGCGAAAGGCAAGGTCTTGATTTCAGAAAAGCCATTCATGTTTGTATATTACCATGTTTATCGTTGCGACAGGGAAGGTTTACTTACAATTGGAGGAGCCAGCAGGGATTCTGTTAAATTAGGCGATTTTATTTCACTCTAACAGCATTAACTAAAGTGGCTTTTCTTGGAAATTAATTGTGAGAAATGTTGGCACCTTGAGGCCTTTGTCTCAAGATACATAAGTTTACATAAATCTTTCATTCAACAGAAAACACGTTGTTGGTGGAAAAAATGAAGGGCCTAGCTAACTTGATGTAAAAGCTATATAATTATATAGCAACAGATGCGTTTTGCTATTAGTGGCAAACATTTTAATGGGTGGGGAATAATTCTCATAAAGGAAATAAACCTATATCTTAGGTCAGGCTTCCTCAACCTCGTCCCTCCTGATGTTTTTGGCCTACAACTCCCATGATCCCTAGCTAGCAGGACCAGTGGTCAGGGATGATGGGAATTGTAGTCTCAAAACATCTGGAGGGCCGAGGTTGAGGAAGCCTGTCTTAGGTCATACCACTCTAGGTTGTGGGAGTGGCACAGCTCACCTGACTGAATGCACCCCACACGCAAAAATGATCCCTCTGCTCTGAAATTCAGATCAGGAGGAAAGTTTCTTATCCATCATGTCTGACTCCTAAAGTGGTATCATACCATTTGAACCAGCCATGCCTATCCCAAAGAACCCTTGGGTACGTTACTTTGTTAGGGGTTCTGGGAGTTGTTAAGACACCTCTATTCCTCTCACAAAGCTACAATTCCCACAGTGGTTTAACAAACAATCCCTCTTCCTAGGATATGTTTGTTGAGCTGCTTTAATGGGCTGCAACACACACCTACTGCCTTCAAGCTATCTGGAGCACTGCAGAGACCAGTACCTGTGACAGAGATTACAACAGCCCACAGCTCCTTTCCCCAGGTTACAAACTTTAATAATACAGATGCAGTTACTGTTGGAAATAAATCAAGGCAACCTTCTTAGAAAAAGAAGTCTGGTTTTTTTGTATTTAAGTCATCCAATCCACAACTCCATTTTTTCAATCCGGTACTAGGAATGCTCTATAATAGTTACAGAGCGCTTATGCCCCCTTATTTTATAAAAAAGAAACATTGTGAGAATGAAACTAAAATAATGGTTTAAAGCAAAGGAGTGTGTGTAGAGCTTCACTCAAAACGTAAGTGTTCATAGAAGCAGAAAAATCAGAGTTAGGTTTGACAGACTGTGTAGGAGGAAACCTATGCATGAGCAAGATTTTCGCAGGTAATTGGCACCTGAAATATCAGCTATTCTCTCATATGAACGGACGACTTAGATATTATCAAAATCAAGCTCAAATTAATAAGAGCAATACTAGTGTAGGAGCTAAACATTCCCACAGGCGTGAGGGAATCTATTGAGAACATAAACATTTTTTATTGTTTCCAGGACAGCTAGATTTAAAGCCCCGTGACACCCTGGATTGCAACCTATAGAAGCAATTTTTATTCATTAAGGTTTATGAAGACTTCAGGTTCCATAGGGCAGCACAACCAGCAAGCTAATTGAAAGAGGATTTAAGGGGGACTGTTAACTCTTAAGAGTCAACATAGCGCCTGTTATTGTATTATTTTACGAGCAGCTTCCATCTAAGCTGCCAGAATCACATACATTCACCTAATTAAGGAACATTACTGAAACTGTTGCACCCATACCTCTTTTTCTATTAAAGAGGACACGGTTTTCTTCTTGTTCATGGTAAAGGACCCCTGGACGGTTAAGTCCAGTCAAACTTGACTATGGGGTGTGGCGCTCATCTTGCTTCAGGCTGAGGTAGCCAGCGTTTGTCCACAGACAGCTTTCCGGGTCATGTGGCCAGCATGACTAAACTGCTTCTGGTGCAATAGGACACTGTGATGGGTGCCAGAGCGCACTCCTTAAAAGCCAGAGGTGTTGCATCTTCTAAGTTCTCAAGTCCAGGAGGTAATAAGATGGCCTGTAATGTACGGACCTCAACTCCCCTGGAAGGAGCAGGTTCATAACTTGTGGGTGTTCCTGGACCCAACATTGGCACTTGAGGCCCAGATGGCCTCAGTGGCTAGGACTGGCTATTTCCAGCTACAGTGGCTTTTGGACAGAGATTACTTGGCCACAGTACCCCATCGCTCTGGTTAACTTCAATATTCAATTGTTTTTTGCAATTTGTGGGGCTGCCACATAAGATGATTCGGAAACATCAACTGACTCAATATGCAAAGAGAAGATTGCTGTAACGGGTTGCCTTTAGAACCCTGTTCTAAAACAGCCATTGGCTGTTAAGCTTTCAGAGCTAATTTTCAGGCCCAACTGAAGGTGCTTGTTCAAATACTTAGTGCCCTAAATGACTTTGGTTCCAAATATCTGAGATACTGCCTCCTTCTCTACAGACACCCTTCAGATCAGAAGAGGGGACCTTTTGACAGTTCCACTCCACAGGCTGTGGCCTGGGGGGAGGCATTTTCTATGGCAGGGGTCAGCAAGTTTTTTCAGCAAGTTTTTTCAGACCTTGTGGGAAGCCAGACTATATTTTGAAGACGAAAACATGAACGAATTCCTATGCCCCACAAATAACCCAGAGGTGCATTTTAAATAAAAGGACACATTCTACTCATGTAAAAACACACTGATTCCTGGACCGTCTGCAGGCTGGATTTAGAAGGCGATTGGGCCGGATTCGGCCCCCAGGCCTTAGTTTGCCTACCCATGTTCTATGGCAACCCCTATGTTCGACTGGCGGTGGAAGTTCCTGTCTGTGCCCACTCCTAAAGAAATAGTCTCTAGGTACTTTGGGCTGGGGGACACGGGTGACGCTGTGGGTTAAACCACAGAGCCTAGGGCTTGCCGATCAGAAGGTCAGCGATTCGAATCCCCGCGACAGGGTGAGCTCCCGTTGCTCGGTCCCTGCTCCTGCCAACCTAGCAGTTCGAAAGCATGTTAAAAGTGCAAGTAGATAAATAGGTACCGCTCTGGCGGGAAGGTAAACGGCATTTCCGTGCGCTGCTCTGGTTCGCCAGAAGCGGCTTAGTCATGCTGGCCACATGACCCAGAAGCTGTACGCTAGCTCCCTCGGCCAGTAAAACGAGATGAGCGCCACAACCCCAGAGTCAGCCACGACTGGACCTAATGGTCAGGGGTCCCTTTACCTACTTTGGACTGGAACAGCTATCGGCCAGTTGCCAATATTCCCTTTTTGGGGAAGGCGGTGCAGAGCAGATGCAGGCATTTGTGGGGGATGAAGCTTCTTGAGATCCATTCAAATCTGTGTTCATGGAACTGAGTCGACCTTGGTTGCCCTGCTCGATGAGCTTTGCAGAGAGTAGGATGGGGGACTTCTACCTTGCTTATGCTTCTTGTTCTCTCATCAATGGTTGATACTGTTGACCATGGTATCCTCCTGGACCAGTTCCAGGAAATGGGAATTAGGTGCACTGGATTATGGTGGTTCGAATCCTATCTTCAGGAGCAAGCCCCAAGAGCAGCATTCGGAGAGTACCTTTCGGCCCCCTGGCTACTACACTATGGAGTGCTGCAGGGGACAATCTTATCTCTGGTGCTATTTAATATCTACATGAAGTCTTTGGGAACGGTCCTTAAGACGCTTCAGGGTGAGGTGCCATCAGTATACTGTCTTGGTTAGACAAGCCTACCCAGATGCTTAGAAAGTTTAGGTAATTTTAATCTGTTTTAGTATTTTAACTTTTGTATGTTTTAAAGTATTGGCTGTGAATTTTTCTTGATGTCATTGCTTTCTCTTTTTTGCAAACCACTTTGAGGTTGTTTTCATTCCTGCTTTTAGTTATGTCTTTTATGTTTTTTTTATTTTGTAATTTCAAGTTGTGTACTGCCCTGAGATCTATGGAGTGGAGGGCAATATACAAATTTAATAAATAAAAAATTCAACATTAATTAGCTTGTTTTTGAGATTTTTATGGGCAAAGAGAAGGCAAGTAAAGGAAGGATTCTTTCATTTCAAAATGTCTAGTGTTACCTAGCTTAGGTATTTTATTTTCCTTAGGGGGGGGCGAAATATATTCAATCAGACTCTGAAATTGACACTGATTAATACAAAATGGATGTGCTTATAGATATAGCTGCGGGTCTCCAAAACTTATGAAGCATGTGAAATTTCCAATTCACCACTATTATGGCAAATGGGACCTACAACAACATACTGCATTCTTAAGTGCCTACTTTCCAACTTCTCCTATTCCAGGGATACTCCATTCCATTCCTGCCTTCTGTATGGTTTCCAATCCCCCCTACCATCATTAGTCAGCACTGTATTGCAGGGGGTTGGACTAGATGACCCTTGGGGTCCCTTCCACCTCTACAACTCTATGATTCCATTCCCACTAAACATGCCCAGTCTGCACTGGCCCGTGTTGGGATTCCTGGACATTGAGGACTGATCTTTCTCCTTTTCTTTTTGTATTGCTACAGATCTTCTGGTTCCACCCAAGCCTGGTGGCATCCCATTCTCATGCTTGGATTGTGTCATTTTCACTCCACAACGACCAACACCCTGAAAACTGAGATCAGTATTAAAATACAAATTAACATATAACATGTGGGGCTACCTTTGAAGGTGACCCGGAAACTACAACTAATCCAGAACGCGGCAGCTAGACTAGTGACTGGGAGCGGCCGCCGAGACCACATAACACCGGTCTTGAAAGACCTACACTGGCTCCCAGTACGTTTCTGAGCACAATTCAAAGTGTTGTTGCTGATCTTTAAAGTCCTAAACAGCCTCAGTCCACTATACCTGAAGGAGCGTCTCCACCCCCATTGTTCTACCCGGACACTGAGGTCCAGTGCCAAGGGCCTTCTGGCAGTTCCCTCGCTGCGAGAAGCCAAGTTACAGGGAACCAGGCAGAGGGCCTTCTCAGTAGTGGCACCTGCCCTGTGGAACACCTTCCCACCAGATGTCAAAGAGAAAAACAACTACCAGACTTTTAGAAGACATCTGAAGAAAGCCCTGTTAAGGGCAGCTTTTAATGTTTAATAGACTATTGTATTTTAATATTCTGTTGGAAGCCGCCCAGAGTGGCTGGGAAAACCCAGCCAGATGGGCGGGGTAATAATAATAAATTATTATTACTATTATTATTATTATTATTATTATTATTATTATTACAGTGGTACCTCAAGTTAAGAACTTAATTTGTTCTGTAGGTCTGTTCTTAACCTGAAACTGTTCTTAACCTGAAGCACCACTTTAGCTAATAGGGCCTCCTGCTGCTGCTGCGCCACCACTGCACGATTTCTGTTCTCATCCTGAAGCAAAGTTCTTAACCCAAGGTACTACAGTGGTACCTTGGATTACATACGCTTCAGGTTACATACGCTTCAGGTTACAGACTCTGCTAACCCAGAAATAATTCCTTGGGTTAAGAACTTTGCTTCAGGATGAGAACAGAAATCGTGCTCCGGCGGCATGGCGGCAGCAGGAGGCCCCATTAGCTAAAGTGGTGCTTCAGGTTAACAACAGTTTCAGGTTAAGAACGGAGCTCCGGAACGAATTAAGTACTTAACCTGAGGTACCACTGTATTTCTGGGTTAGCGGAGTCTGTAACCTGAAGCGTATGTAACCAGAAGTACCGATGTATGTTGATAGCCAGTTGATCTCTCATCTAAAAAACAACTTACCGGGCCAAATTTGATTTGCTTCAGCATTGGAATTGCATCATATACCTCTCATGCTATTCTCCAGGTTCCAGCAGACTGGCCATCAATGTGATGAGCACAATGTGTCTAAATATCCCATAGTACTGGCAGTAGGGGGGCAGAGTGCACAGACATACTGCTCATCTCTGGAATGCCTCTGTCAATGCAAGTCGGGCCGTCAGTCTCTGCATTTCATGAGGATGTTTCCATGCTTCAGCACTGTCTCCAAGTGAAGCGCATACACAGAGCCACACGAGTGAAGCCCAGAGTCACATTTAGAAATGCCACTGGGATAGGAAGTTAAAAAAATAAAGTTCCCCGCCTACAACTTCAAAGTCTGAGAAGCGAGTCAAGATACCCCCCCTCAAGTGTGACCTCTGTCACTATTCTTCCATAGAGCTCAATGGCAGCAACTGGGAGCTGAAGCAACTCTCCCATGCGCAGTTTACCCACTTTCATATGCATGTTTCCATGTGGGAATTCCGTTTTTCTGGTACAACATCAGAATGTGACAGAAGCCTGCACTCTATTAAATGTAGCTCCTGTAAATCCAATAACGCTCAATATAAGCATCTGCTTATAGGAGGAGCAAATGCTCTGAATAATCCAGAGACCTGAAACACAAGTAGAACTGGATCGAGTAGAACATTTGGGAGTTCCAAACAGGTATTCCTTCTTAAGGCACACTCCTAGCAAAGCAGCAAATGAAACAGCCTGCAATTCTCTTTACAAAGAGCACATTGCCATTAAATTGCTCTTTAATGAGACAGATACTTGAAGCATTACACACACAAAAACCCCAAACATATTTCAAAGGTAAAAAGAGGATTCACCTCATTTTAAACCAGACATGCCATTCTTAATCAAAGACAACTACATTTTATAAAGAGGCTGTCAACCTTAGTTACTAAGTAATTACAGCCCAACAACAGGGGGGGGAAAGCTTAATTTGCCTGGATAATGTATGCTATTTAATGTGATACTGTATATCCGTTGAATGTTAATACTTTTTTTTTTCTAAGTTAAATGTTGCCATCCCATGGCTATAGTTGGAAAACATATTTAACAGTTAATTAATCATGCAGTCACCACTATTAAATATGCAATGTTTATTTCCTGGCTGAAACAGCTCCATTTCATTACACTGACAAGCAAAGTGATGAGTTAATAAGTATACTTCGACCCTCTCCCTGAACAAATTGGAAAAATATATTAAGTCACCCCCTCTGAAAGTTTCAGGTGAACTCACCACCCAAGATGATGTGTTTATACCCTCCCACACATATATGTATGTGTGTGTAATATGTATATACATATAAACATCTTTCTCTTCTGCCCACAACTGCCCCCAGGTATCTGTTAACCTTATGCAGAGAAAACAATGAGACTTGTGGCACCCTAAAGACTAACAAGGGACGCAGGTGGCGCTGTGGGTTAAAGCCTCAGCGCCTAGGGCTTGCCGATCGAAAGGTCGGCGGTTCGAATCCCCGCGGCGGGGGGCGCTCCCGCTGCTCGGTCCCAGAGCCTGCCAACCTAGCAGTTCGAAAGCACCTCCGGGTGCAAGTAGATAAATAGGGACCGCTTACCAGCGGGAAGGTAAACGGCGTTTCCGTGTGCGGCTCTGGCTCGCCAGAGCAGCGATGTCACGCTGGCCATGTGACCCGGAAGTGTCTCCGGACAGCGCTGGCCCCTGGCCTCTTAAGTGAGATGGGCACACAGCCCCAGAGTCTGTCAAGACTGGCCCGTACGGGCAGGGGTACCTTTACCTTTACCTTTACCTTTACTACCAGCAGGAAGGTAAACGGCGTTTCCGTGTGCGGCTCTGGCTCGCCAGAGCAGCGATGTCACGCTGGCCACGTGACCCGGAAGTGTCTCCGGACAGCGCTGGCCCCTGGCCTCTTAAGTGAGATGGGCGCACAACCCCAGAGTCTGTCAAGACTGGCCCATACGGGCAGGGGTACCTTTACCTTTAAAGGCTAACAAATGAGTTGCAGCATAAGCTTTTGCAGGCATTATCCTGTGTTGCAGGTATACTGTCAACATAAGCAGACATATTTTTTGTAACTTCATTCAAATTCAAATAACTGTTTCAATCCATCTTTCACTGTGCCATGGGTTACATCATGTTTGGCCTCTTCCCACCGGAGTTTACTTCGCCCAAACAGCTCCAGTGCATTAATGATGTTAAAGTCTGCCTTCAGTAATGACAGCTATGGCACAATAGCATCACTGGTGTAGTCATCTCAGCAGATATGCATATTTCAAGAGGCTGCTCAATGGAGAAAGAATGAGCCCGGTGCAGGGGTGCATTTCCAGTGGCAGAGCAAGGCACGGAAGCTGAGCAGCTCATTGGCAAAGCAGCCTCACTCCTTAAAAAGAACCAAGGGACTGCTTAAGATGGCAAATGAATTAGGATTCAAAAAAAGAAAAGACAAAACCACCAGCACCACCCCAAAAAATTCTTGCAGACAGCTGGAGCATGCTAATTTCTTCTTAAGGGAATTAGGCTGGTTTGTGAATGGCAGCGTTGGCTGAATATTAAGGGAGGAATGAGGGAAGGCAGACAGCACCTGCATGTTCCCTCATTCATGGGGGGGGGGACCTTGACATTTCCCCAAGAAAGCCGTGAGAGAAAAACCCATGGCAGTGGAACACATGCTGCTGCTGATGTCTCACCAAAAGGCTTTCCAGACACCCACAGGCTTCCAGCCTGGCAGATATGTGCAAAAATAAACAAACGCCAAGCCTCTGAGCCAAAATCAAAAGCTTCCTCATGCACACCACCTCTGCAGTCCCAGCCTGACTCCCAAACCCATCCTTGGAAGCACTGCTGACACACAGGTACATTAAGCAGGGGGCTGCCACGCTCACTTCCCTGCAAAGAAAGGCAAAAAGCAGGCACCTCCGTGAGCCTATCCAGGTTGTGCTGGTGTTTTAGAAACATTAAAAAAAAAGTGCAGGACTGCTGATGTGCAGGACTATGCACTGCAGTGCAGGACTATGCACTGCAGTGCATGGGTAGCAGTGTCAGTAATTCATCCCTGCCTTTCACCCCTAGGTCTCTTGGTGCAAATGTTTGGGTTTGTGGGTTTCAACCAGCTTCAGTCTCCAAAAGGCAGAGAGAGATAGAAAGAGCGCACAAGGACAACAAGAGCCAGCACACTGCAAACGCCCCTCTCTCTCTCCATCCTGGCCCCCTCGGTCAACCTCTCACCACTCAGCCAGACTGCCTCTTCCCCTTAATGCCTAGTAAGTTCCCACTGCCCAAGCCTTCAATTCAGATCAGCACCATTAATCCACTTCTCCCCCTTCAGTGCCGGGTTCTAATCCTGGCCCATTCTGCTTCTGCCCCGATTCTCCCCTTGGCCCGCCGTCCTACATGCCTCCCTCTGCCCTTTTCCCCTTTCCCGGCAGGAAAGGAAAGGACGGCGGCAGGGTAGGGAGTTTCCTCCTCCTCCTCCTCTTCTTCCTCCTCCTCCCTGACAAAATAATATATATGTTAAAAAAAACAACCTGTCCAGCCCAGACTTGAAGGGAATGATCCACCCCGCGCCACCGTCGCAAGGAAGCGTCAGGAAGGACGCTCCGAGCGAGCGCCCCTGTCCCGAGGAAGCAGGAAGCAGCCGGGGCATCGCTGCGCCCTGCGGACTGGAGAGCTGGCGGCCGGCTCCCCGTCCATTGCGCCCCAGCGCCGGGAGCTTCGGGGACTGCAGGGCATCAGGAAGGCAGGATGGAGGGACCCTGAAGAAGCAGAGAAGAAACTTACTTGCCAGGAGGAGGAGGAGGCGGGCGGCAAGAGCGGGCTGCGCTCGCCGCGGCTGCTTCACTGCGCCCCGCAGAGCATGGCGCAATCGCTCGCTCGCTCGCCCGCTCGCCGGGCGCCGCCAGCCAGTCAGAGCGAGCGCGCGAGCACGCGGCGGGCCGGCTCCTTGGCGCTGAATGGGATGAGCCGAGCGCGCAGCCGGGGCTCCGGAGCCGCCGAGCAACATTCAGGCATGCTCAGTCGGCTGACCTTCTCGGTGTGGGAAGTACCACTGCGCGAGGAAGACGGGGAAACAAGGGGAGGGAGGGGGGAGAGGAGGAGGAGAGGCGAAATGGATGCTACCATCAGAGAGAGAGAGAGAGAGGCGAGCTAAAAATAGACGCAGGCGAAGATGGGTGGGAGGAGAACGAGAACAGCTGGAGCTTAAAGAGGCAGGAGCCGGTCTGCAGGAGCGCCTCTCTCTCTCTCTCTCTCTCTCTCTCTCTCTCTCTCTCTCTCTCTCTCTCTCTCTCTCTCTCCATGGGGCGGGGAGGGGGGTGGCGGGGTGGCCTACAAATGGGACACTCACAGCGACCTCGTGGAAGGGGTACTGCAAGTTAAGAAAATCGGCTCCCCGAGTGCTTAAATCGAATAATACCCCCCCACTCTCTCTCTGTCTGTTACACAATATCTTTCCTCCCTTTATTTAAACAGAAAGGCCATAGGAATTTCCTACTAACAATATGCATTAATGCAGTGGTACCTTGGGTTACATACGCATCAGGTTACATACGCTTCAGGTTACAGACTCCGCAAACCCAGAAATAGTGCTTCAGGTTAAGAACTTTGCTTCAGGATGAGAACAGAAATCGTGCTCCGGCGGCGCGGCGGCAGGAGGCCCCATTAGCTAAAGTGGAGCTTCAGGTTAAGAACAGTTTCAGGTTAAGTATGGACCTCCGGAACGAATTAAATACTTAACCCGAGGTATTAACAGCTCACTAGAACATCTTTAGCTCAATTAGCTTCACAGGCACGTAGCAAGCTGCCTGGTTACACTGTCAGGGCATTGATCCCAATATTGTCTGCACTGACTGGTAGAGGCTCTCCAGGGCTTCAGATACAGGTGGAGATGTCGAGGATTGAACCCCAGGACATTCTATGTGCAAAGTAGATGCACTTGTGCTTTGCTACACAGTTGTCACGGCACAGTTAATCCCCCGCCTTTGCTCGTGTTCAGGCAAGGTTTGAATTGTGCGCTTAATACCCCAGTCTTAAACCTCTTACATGGAAGGAACGGCCTTTGCAAATCATGAGCTTTTTGGGTGCAGATGTCGTTCATTTGTCGGAAGGGGCAACCTTTCTCACCTGCGATATTTTGGTCATTGGGAAATGCGATTCCAACCCTCTCCCTAACTCACTAGCATTTTGCGAATGTCACAGGCCCATAACAGGTGGGGATGGGGATGCTGCTGCAGCATAGATCTTTGTGGGGTGCTATTATTATTTGCTGAATTTGCTAAGTTGCTTTTATCTTGCCCAGGGCGACCCAAAGCAACTTGAAACCAGTGGCGGAGCTTCATACTCTGGCACGGGGGGGGGGCAGAGAACAGGGGGGAGTGGGGCTGGGGCACGTTCTGGGGGCATGGCTCCCAGCACAGGCGGGGGAGCAGCCACAATGGCACCCCACCGGGATCGTGCTGCCGGGGGGCGGTGTGTGTCCCCCCCCGCACTCCTCCTCTTCCGCCAGTGCTTGAAACCAACCAACCAACAGACAAAACCCTCCACATACAGTGGTACCTCGGGTTACAGACGCTTCAGGTTACAGACTCCACTAACCCAGAAGTTGTACCTCAGGTTAAGAACTTTGCTTCAGGATGAGAACAGAAATCGTGCTCCGGCAGCGCGGCGGCAGTGGGAGGCCCCATTAGCTAAAGTGGTGCTTCAGGTTAAGAACAGACCTCCAGAATCAATTAAGTTCTTAACCAGAGGTACCACTGTAGATACATTAAAACTAAGGGGAGAAAGAAAGAAAGAAAGAAAGAAAGAAAGAAAGACGCTCTGCTTCTTCTCATGGCCACCCTGACCTCAGGTAACAATGGCACAGAAAGTGGGGCCTCTGGATGTTCACTGTGTGACAACAGGACGTATCAGGTGCACAAGATGGAGCCAGCCAAAGGATCACGGCCCCATGCTACCCAGCTCTACCTCTCTTTTAAATCAGAACCAGTGAAGGCGGTGAAGGTCCTGTGTGAGTGTCTGGAAGCGGTTGGAGGATGGATGGCGGCTAACAGATTGAGGTTGAATCCTGACAAGACAGAAGTACTGTTTTGGGGGACAGGAGGCGGGCAGGTGTGGAGGATTCCCTGGTCCTGAATGGGGTAACTGTGCCCCTGAAGAACCAGGTGCGCAGCCTGGGAGTCATTTTGGACTCACAGCTGTCCATGGAGGCACAGGTCAAATCTGTATCCAGGGCAGCTGTTTACCAGCTCCATCTGGTACGTAGGCTGAGACCCTATCTGCCTGCAGACTGTCTCGCCAGAGTGGTACATGCTCTGGTTATCTCCCGCTTGGACTACTGCAATGCGCTCTACGTGGGGCTACCTTTGAAGGTGACCCGGAAACTACAACTAATCCAGAATGCAGCAGCTAGACTGGTGACTGGGAGCGGCCGCCGAGACCATATAACACCGGTCTTGAAAGACCTACATTGGCTCCCAGTACGTTTCCGAGCACAATTCAAAGTGTTGGTGCTGACCTTTAAAGCCCTAAATGGCCTCGGTCCAGTATATCTGAAGGAGTGTCTCCTCCCCCATCGTTCTGCCCGGACACTGAGGTCCAGCTCCGAGGGCTTTCTGGTGGTTCCCTCACTGCGAGAAGCCAAGTTACAGGGAACCAGGCAGAGGGCCTTCTCGGTAGTAGCGCCCACCCTGTGGAATGCCTTCCCATCAGATGTCAAAGCGATAAACAACTACCTGACATTCAGAAGACATCTGAAGGCAGCCCTGTTCAGGGAAGTTTTTAATATGTGACATTTTAGTGTATTTTTTATCTTTGTTGGAAGCCGCCCAGAGTGGCTGGGGAAACCCAGCCAGATGGGCGGGGTACAAATAATAAATTATTATTATAAAATTATTATTATGCTAGGAACTAGCTCTACAACAGTGCTCCATAAACACCAAATGGTAGACACCAGTCACAATCTGCAAACCGTAAAGTCCAGTGGACTACTACTACGACTACCCTCTTGAGATGCCTCTATAACATAACCTTAGTTTCATCTGCCCAAAGATGTCGTAAGATAGGTGGTCCAGCTGAATGACCTCCTAGAGTTCCTTCCACTGCTGAGAACATAAAGCAGCCCTGCGGATCAGGCCCACTGCCCATCTCGTCTTGCATTCTGTCCAACCAAATGCCTGTGAGAAGCCCACCAGCTGGATGTGAGCCCAACAGCACTCTGTCCGCCAGATTCCCAGCAAGTGGTACCCAGAGGCATAATGTCTCTTGACCGTGGAGGTAGAATATAATAATCACAGCTAGTAATCACTAATAATGCAATACTGTGATAAGAATTATTTAGTGCTTTTCTTCTAGGGGGAAAAGGTGCTGGTACTACATACCCTTAAGTACCCCCGGGGGGGGGGAAGCATTGGAGGTTTTTTTATATAATAATTTTTATTAAATTTTTCCTTTTACAAATTCGCCATCTCAAACATTATTCACAAATTTCCACTTTTTGGACTTCCACCAGCTTCTCCACCAATCATCCATATTTTCCATTTTTACGCATTCTCTATATTTAGTATTGCCATTTAATATTATCCTTTCAATTCTATTTCTTTTTTTACAATACATCTTTAACTTTCACAAAGCCTCTTTAAAACCCACTAGCGTTGTCTGTTCGTCACATATGCTTTTCAGATAATCTGTAAACTTTCCCCAGTCCTCGATGAACTTGTGATCCCGTTGATATCTGATCTTCCCAGTCAATTTGTCCAATTCTGCATAGTCCATAAGTTTCATTCTCCACTCTTCAAGGGTCGGTAACTCCTCTTGTTTCCATTTTTGGGCCATTAATATTCTTGCCGCTGTTACTGCGTATTGAAAAAGTTTGTGGTCCCTTCTATTTATCTCTCTTCCTATCATTCCTGAGAGAAAGGCTTCTGGTTTCTTTACAAATGTGTATTTAAACATCTTCTTCAACTCATTGTATATCATTTCCCAGAAACCCTTTACCTTCTTACATTCCCACCACATATGGAAAAACGATCCTTCTTTTTCTTTACATTTCCAACACTTATTACATATTTTAAACATTTTTGCTAACTTAACCGGTATAATATACCATCTATATACCATTTTCATAATATTCTCCTTTAACGCTGTACATGCAGTAAATTTCATATTTTCATTCCATACTTTTTCCCAATCAACCAATTGTATATTATAACCAAAGTCTCTGGCCCAATGTATCATAACCGACTTTACCTGCTCATCCATCGTTTGCCATTCCAACAACATTTTATACATTTTTGACATTATCTTATAATCATTATTTATTATCTCTGTTTGAAATTTCGATTCTTTTTCTGTATATCCACTCT
The DNA here is from genome assembly GCF_951804945.1 of Podarcis cretensis. NCBI lineage: Eukaryota > Metazoa > Chordata > Lepidosauria > Squamata > Lacertidae > Podarcis > Podarcis cretensis. Next base: position 72,524,605 of record NC_137176.1, on the reverse strand, counting down.
CTTTAAAATCCTTTTTAAACATTTCATTTACCTGGAAATAATGCAACCAATCAAACACATGTTCTTTTACTTGTTCATATGGCTTCATTTTCCATTTCATGGGGGAAGCATTGGCGTTTATGCCCCGCTTGGGTGCTTCCAGGAGGCAACTGACTGGCCACCTTCAGAACAGATTGTGGACTAGATGCACCTGATTCAGCAGGGCTCTTCCATTGTGATGGTAACCAGGATAGCCACTTCAACTAAAGCAACAGATGGTCATCCAGTCTCTGCTTAAAAACCTCCAATGAAGGAGAGTCCACAACCTCCCGAGGGAGTCCGTTCTACTGTCAAACTGCTCTTAATGCCAGAAAGTTCTTCCTAATGTTTAGCTGCAATCTCCTTTCTTGTAACTCGAAGCCATTGGTTCGAGTCCTACCCTTCAGAGCAGGATTAAACAAGCTTTCTCCATCTTTCATGTTGACAGCTCTTTAGATATCTGAAGATGGGTATCATACGTATCCTCTCAGTCTCCCCTTCTCCAGGCTAAACATACCTAGCTGCTTCAACTGTTCCTCATAAGGCTTGGTTTCCAGATCCTTGAACCTTTTGGTCACCCTCCTCTGCACATGTTCCAACTTGTCAACTTCCTTCTTAAATAGTGCTGCCCAAAACTGGACACAGGACTCCAGGTGTAGTCTGACCAAGGCAGAATAGAGTGATACTATTACTTCCTTTGACTGGGACTTGTGGATGCAGCCTGGAATAACATTAGCTTTTTTTGCTGCTGCATCACACTGTGAACTCATTGTGGTCCACTAAGACCCCTAGATCCTTTTCACATGTACTACTGGTAAGTCAGGTGTCCCCCGTCTTCGCTTGAGAAGTGAACACTGGTTTGGCTACACTTGCTTTGGGATATCCCTTATATTTGGGAGGTTTACTGATTGCTCTCTGCAGATGAACCACAATTGCTAGGAAATGTTCTGAAAGGGGCCTGCCCTTTTGAAGGAGGATACATGTGCTTAAAGGGACGCAGGTGGCGCTGCGGGTTAAACCACAGAGCCTAGGACTTGCCGATCAGAAGGTCGGTGGTTCGAATCCCTGTGACGGCGTGAGCTCCCATTGCTCGGTCCCTGCTCCTGCCAACCTAGCAGTTTGAAAGAACGTTAAAGTGCAAGTAAATAAATAGGTAGCGCTCCGGTGGGAAGGTAAACGGTGTTTCCATGCGCTGCTCTGGTTCACCAGAAGCGGCTTAGTCATGCTGGCCACATGACCTGGAAGCTGTACGCCAGCTCTCTCGGCCAATAAAGCAAGATGAGCGCCACAACCCCAGAGTCAGTCACGACTGGACCTAATGCTAAGGGGTCCCTTTACCTTTACCTTTACATGTGCTTAAGTCCTGCTTTCAGGCTTCCTAGTTGACTACTGTGAAAATAGGATGCTTGACTAGATAGGTCATTGGCATGATCCAGGAGGCTCTTCTTGTGTTCTTTCTGCCTCTACTTTTGTCTTGGGACGAGGTCCTTAAGCTGTGTGCATGAACAGCAGTTTTTGGAGAAAGGCAGGTAGAGAACAGAGTTGAGTTAGTGCTGGAAGCATCAAAGGGTGCAAACTCTTCCCTGCCAGACCTGATGTGGGAGTAGCAGACTTTGGTGTGTTTAAACTGCGTGTGGCTTGTACATTTGTAAATAACAGAAAATATTACAAAATGTCAGAAGCCTCCTGTGACCTCATTCCAAAGGACACAAGCCAGGTGAATTCTGAACCCCGAAGCTTCTTACTAGTCAGAGAACTGGGGAACTCATAACAACAGACTTGGCTTCATCAGCCCAAGAGTTGCTGTGTTACTGCATACCTGGAAAAAGCACTTTCTCTTGGGTGTCCATCACAGTCCTTGAAATCTACTGGAAATGCTCTTGGAAACAGCATCTGTGTACCAAGTTAGGCCTCAACAAAGACATGTAGAGTGGCATTTTCAATGTTAACTCCCAGATCGCAGAACACTTTCTTTTCTAAGCTCATATGGATAACCCCCATGCCCTTGCTATACTTCCACAACAAGTCATTTTGGTAAGAGCTGTTCTTAATGGCCAGAGACAAGAGGAATGGCTTGTATTTTTAGTTAATTGCAGTTTAAATTGCAACATTTTATGGTTTGGGTTTTATTTATTGATGCATTGTGCTGCTTTTTGAGCACTGGGTCAGCAGCTTTCTGATTCCAGAAAGAACAGAACAATTATTCAGCATCAGACCACGGATAGAATACTAAGGCATGCTTGCAACCAACAGGACACAGAAGGCAATCCAGTTTCAGGTCTGACCTGCTCTCTTTGTTAAAAGTATCAAGGAGTGATGTGATGCAAAAGACCTTTCTTTTGCTTGCTACCCTGATAAGAGGTGCTTCCAGTCTGAGTAGACTATACTAAGGTAGAGGGAGAAATATCTTGGTATGAAGGAGCTTGCCTATGTTATCTTATTATAGCTCTGAGATGGCAGTAAAGTTTTCGTTTTCTAGGTGCCCCAAAGTCACTTGTCAGATCTCTTGTACGCTGAACAAAGAAGTCACTTCAAAATCACCCTTGAAATGCTGCAATGGAATTCTTAGGCTTTCAAGCTAGACTCCAATCATCCTATTTCATTGTTCACGGAGGACATGATGGGCGCATCACGAAGTATCTGAAAATTGAGCCTATTCTTGGTTTTCTTCCAAAAGTCTAGACATTGTAAAGCTGTGCGCTCTGGTGTAGCATTTTGAGTTCTACCTGGAAAGTTTGGTTGACGAGGGTTTGAAGATGGGGTCTGTGTGTGTGTGTGTGTGTGTGTGTGTGTGTGTTTGGTATCTAGTTGGCAAGTAAACTGTTGCGGGTTGCAGCTGCTGCTTTGGAAACTATTACCTTTACTGTAATGTTTTCAGCACCTGCTAAAAACTTTATTAACTAATTGCTTTAAAACTGCTGGTTTTAATCACATTTTATGCCTATTTGTTTTCAAAGTTTAATCTTGTCTGTATTGTTACTGAATATACGATATAGTTATATGTAAACCACTTATGTTTTCATTGATTAAGCAGTATATAAATCTTGTTAAATAAGCAAATGAACCATGGAATAGTTCTGTGCTTTCATAATAGCATTCATGGCCATAGGAGGAATTGATGTGATTAGCCAGCTTTTAAAAGGGGATGGAGCCATCTAGCCTTGGTAGATATATGAAACCTCTAGTCTAGTTTCATAGGTGGCATAGCACTAAATACCCTTTTGGTGAAAAAGGAAAAGCAGAAGAGGACTATTGCCTTCATCCTCTACTTGAGATTTCCTAGAGGCATGTGCTTCAACAAGAAGGATGTTTCTTTCAGACTAGATGGATTCCTGGACATGCTCTTAGCTAGCACTGTTTCCACTCATGTTTGCCCCATTCTGTCAACCCATACATTTGGTAATGAATGTATATTTCTAAAGGCTACACAAGTCTTCAGTGCTCTTTCTCACACAAGGGAACTGTTATTGATCTGAAGCTTTCTACCATTTTTTTAAAAAAAGCCTATTTCTTTCCAGGCAGTATTCTAGCAAAAACAACACAATGCTAAACTATCTTTAAATGTCAGAGGCGTAGCTGAGCAAGTCTCTGGCAGCATGAACAGCCCTATGGCTCCTTAAATACTCACACATTTATTGTGGCATAAGCATTCTTGGATCAGAGCTCCATCTATTTTCAAATGTTCATGCCTGGCATTATGTAGCCAAATCAGCACCACCCTGCTGTTGGGTGTCAGCAGGCAGGCTTGCGAGAAGCCCACCTTCTGCAGAATTACCACACAAAAACCCCAGCCTTTCAAAATCCTTAACATGGGGAAAACCTCAGATACGGCTGAAGGGGTGCTGAACATGCTCACTGGCCATGGAATGTTGACTGCCTGTTGGGAGATGGGGAAACAAAATGGTGAGGACTAGTCTCCTGAAGAGCAGGCATAGGCAAACTCAGCCCTCCAGATATTTTGGGACTACAACTCCCATCATCCCTGACCACTGGTCCTGTTAGCTAGTGATGATGGGAATTGTAGTCCCAAAAACATCTGGAGGGCCGCGTTTGCCTATGTCTGCTGAAGAGCAACACTCCACATTGCAACATTTGCAGGTCCCAATTGGATGTGTGTGTGTGTGTGTGTGTGTGTGTGTGTGTGTGTCCCCTTTCTGTCTCAAGAACCACTGAGCAAAACCTACATATCTATTTCCACATATGCTACATGGATTTATGTATTTCTCTTCCTGTACGCATCTGGTTAGCCACTGTGAAAACAAGATGGCGGACTTGATGTGCCACTGGCTTGATTCAACAGCCTCGCCTTACATCTGTTTTTTCCTGACAGTGATTCCGGCAGTGCTCAGTTTTTTGTGGAAGAAGGAACAGGGGCCAAGTCTCTCCATTAAAAAAAAATCTAAAACTTGTTTCCAGGTTTCTCAAACCTGTATTTAAGAAGTCTCTCAGAAAACGTAAAGGGGCCACAATTGTATTCCCCTATTAATTTCAGCACTGGTTCCCAGTGTAAAAACCAACATGGAGTTCTGATAGATGCATAGCCCCAACTTTGATCCTAACAAAGGAACAGTTTGGAAATACTGAAATGCTTAAGACTGAAGAATAATAAGGGAATAATCCTACTTCAATTTGACAGGCTACAATGGTTATATAAGTTTTTAAGTTTCACTATCAATATTCATCAAGTGTGGCTAAAGGAAGTCTCTCGAGGCATGACAAAAATAGAAAAGTTCCATCCAGTCTTAACTCGTGACTGCCCAAATCCTTCAACTTATGCCATACTTGGAGCAGAAGTGGACCACAGAGGTCACAGCCCTTAGCCTATATTGTTATGACCACAGCTCAAAAGTCCAAAAAGCTTTGATATTCAAATGTCCTCCTCCTGTGTACCAAGGACAAGTCAATAGAAGACGCCAATGAATCTGCTTCCTTTACCTCCACTCAACTGGGCGGATGACACAATGTTCCATATGACATCATCTCCTCCTCCATCACACAATAGATAACTAAATTTTTAAATTCACTGTTACAGCATGTGATGATGCCATCTAGCTTTGCTCTGCGGGGGGCAGTGGAGGACAGGAGTGCCTGGCGTTCTCTGGTCCATGGGGTCACGAAGAGTCGGACACGACTAAACGACTAAACAACAACAACAAAGAAAACATTAGATTAGTGTATGGAGGGTTACCTCTTGTTGGATAAATCAAAGAGTCTGTATTCATCAGGCACTGCTTGCAAACAGAATGCTGAGCTAGCCATCTAGCAGATTTTTTTTAAGTCTAGCATTAGAATTTCTGAAAGAGAACATTTTCACATGGTGCAAAAAAGGCACCCCATGCTTATAAAATAATAGGTTCATTCAGACTTAGGGAGAGCATTCCAAAAACGGGGTGCATCACTGTGACGGCCTAACCTCTGGTCAGTACCCATGAGCACTGCTAAATTCATACACACTCTCTCCATGCCCCCATGACTCCTAATATTTCATTCTATTCAACTCATTAAAATACGCAAACACATAATGCCCATGGCAGCAACTCCCTTCTGGAGGTTCCTCAAGCTGGAGGTAGGGCAACACAGGCGAAACCAACCACCCCGATAGTAAACAGAGTGTTTCCCCCCTCACACTTCTTCCTCTGGAAACAGCTCCCTTATGAAGGCTCCTAGGGCTGGAGGGTAAGGCAAGGCAGGTGGGTGGGAAAAGCCATTACCTGCTGGCCCTCTGTTGCTCTGTTAGTGGCTATGCAGTCACCTGACTCACCACGATCGGGAACAGATGGACTAGATTGATAGGACTTTAACTTACTTAAGTTCTAAAAAAGCCAGTAATCATTTACTAAATCCTCCGTGTCAACATTACTCAATGGATTGGGAATAAATATATTTGCCCCTCCAAAGGGCACAACCTAGTTAATAATCTACTAAAAAGATCTGTTAAAATAACCCCTTTGTATTTTCTGTGCAAATAACACCCTAAAAATATTATAGCGAAGGTCTTCTGAATTAATAAAGCATCCATTTTGTAACACCCACCCAGAGGGCTTTAAGATTACATTTGGAAAGCAGGTGTTGCAAGATGCAATCTCTTCCAAGTACAGTAGTACCTCAGGTTAAGTACTTAATTCGTTCCGGAGGTCCATTCTTAGCCTGAAACTGTTCTGAACCTGAAGCACCACTTTAGCTAATGGGGCCTTCCTGTTGCCGCTGCGCCGCCAGAGCCCTATTTCTGTTCTTATCCTGAAGCAAAATTCTTAACCTGAAGCACTATTTCTGGGTTAGCGGAGTGTGTAACCTGAAGCGTATGTAACCTGAGGTACCACTGTATTGCCATAGCAGTTTGCCCATCAATATGGTTGGGGTTTTTTTTCTATGGTCAACTAAAAGTCAATTTACTTCGATGTTCTGTGGCTTGGATACAGGATGCAAGAAACTTGATACAGTATGGCCTGGCAATAGTAGGAAGCCTGTTTATTTGGTTGATAGGATGAGTCTGTAAGGATAAGGATAGTTTCTTTTGGGAGTCATGGCACAAAAATTGTAGGGCATAATATACCTTGTCCTTTTTCCTCACTGACTGACTTGGAATATGTTGCTGACTTTAAATATGAAAACAAATGAAGTTGAAAAACAATCAAGAGCCAACTGCAGCCCCTTCTCAGATTCCCTTTCTCTGCACATAACTTCAGAAATATCACGCTAACATAGAGAGTGCACTGTTGTGAAGAGATGTGCCTTATTTCATAACATGCAGAAGCAGCATGTGAGATGTAGGTCAGGGCCAGGTCACAGCTGTGGGCTGAACTTAATTGTTAGATGCTGGGAATTTCTTCCAGAATATCAGCCTTCACTGAATACTCAAAAGATACTGCTTTTTCTATACTAATGCTACTCCCCATAGGAAAAGAGGAGGAGGGGTACATTCTAGTAGCATAGGGCAGAGGCTGGAAGCTTGTGGCCATCCGTAGAGGATGTTAGGTTCCAAATCCTTATCAGCCCCTGCCAACATGCCCAATGCTCAGATTTTTTTTAATACTACTAATGTTGTTTTTAATACTACTTCACATTTCCAAAGGAATTTCAAAGCAGTGTACAACCTGTCTTAATAATAAAAAAGAACATTGCAAGATATCAAAATAAAACATTGCAAACGAGAAATCAGATACCAATGCAGTAATGATCCACATTTTAAAAAACAGCATAATCAAGAGGAAAACAGGACATCAACTTAAGCATTAAAAAGGAAACGTTGCAAATAGAAATCAAAGATAAATGCAAAAACAGTTCTACATCTACACATAATTAATGACAAAGCAAAATAAATGGAATAGAAGCTGCGTCCACAGTTGAACTGCCCCCATCCCTGGCAAAGCACTTTAAGCATGATTTACAACCAGCTCATTCTCCCAACCTCCAGCTAGGACAACACAATATTATGCAAACAGCAACATAACCCACCCACGTTAGAGCCAAATTCTACACCAGTTCAGTGAGCAGAATTAAGCAACTTTAGAACACGGGAACAGTTGCAAGTTCAACTCTCACTCTGGGCAGAAAAACCCCCACACAGTTCCTGTTATCACCCAATAGTACATCACTTACTGGGTCCTCTATTTTTCCTACCAGAGAAATACAAAATTAAATAGGGTGACCCCCAAGGGCCAATGCCAGAGGCATCCTGCCATAGTCCAGGGGCACTGTTCTCTGGGCTGCGAGTTGGAATGCCAGTCTCTCCTGCTCCTTCTCCAGAATCAGCTCTGACTCACTCAGCAACAGTGTCCTGGCTGGCAGGACAACTGGAAAGAAGGTGGGGGGCAGACAAGTGAAATGGCTTCTCCCTTGTCCTAGGGCAGCCTTTCTCAACCTTGAGTCCCCAGATGTTTTTGGCCTACAACTCCCATCACCCCTGACCACTGATCCTGTGAGCTAGGGATCATGGGAGTTGTAGGCCAAAAACATCTGGGGACCCAAGGCTGAGAAAGGCTGTGACCTAGGGGCTCTTGCCAGTAGCAACAGCCAGACAAAACAGGTTGACATCTTCTCAGTGGCCCTCTTGTCTGGTCCGTGGGTTGGAACACCAGTCAACTGGCAGCAGCTGTTTCCACTTTCCCTCTCCTCTGGCATCAGCTCTGACTCAAGCAACAGCATCTTGTAGTCCAACAACAATGGGGGCAGCACAGTCTCCCTGGCCCTGGCCTAAAGATCATGCAAAGTCCCACTGTTAAAATACAATGGCTTAGGCCCAACATCCATTTATGTTTATCTGCTTCATAAAACTTATATACCACTTAATTGAAAACAACAACAACAACAAAACCTCAAAGAAACCTGGAGTTTCTATTTGTTCATTTCATCATATGCCTTAACGCCAACTAAGAATTTTGAGCTGCCACCTGTATACTAATTTTGTATAGCATGGAATGGTAAGAGAACCATTCTCAGTGGTTGGATGTGACGAAAGATCGGTCTAGCACTTCTTTCTGAAGTGACCAACCAAATGCCTCTTGGAAGCCAACAAGGCTGCAAATGTGAAGCTCCCTTAAAGTAGCAAATTCATCAAAGTCTGAGCCTGAAATAAAACTTTGATTAGGTATTCTCTCCCTCCCCCCTTATTCTCTTACTGTATGCTTCAATCCCTTAGGGAAAAGATTTTATAGACAACTGAAATAAAATAGGGTCATTTCCTTGGCCTGGGATATAACCAAAATACAGACTACAATTGGGGTATCAAGTACAATACAGAGATGGGGGCACAGTTTTCCCACTGCTAATCTGGGGTCCTTCAGGCAACCTGAGCCCTCCACAGAGCTCCATATGAGAGGCACACAGAGAGACAAGCATACAGAGATGGTACAGAGAAACTTGGGTTGTTTATTCAGACAGTTATATTGCACAGGAAGGCAATGTTCAGTTTTCCATGTTTCTAACACCATCTTGTAGCTTATACATGGATCCATTTTCAAGTGATATAGTACAATTACATATCTGAGCTTTCAAGAAACAAACAACTCCTTGAATATTATTTTTTTTAAAAAAATACTTGATGGACAAACATGGGGGAACCTGGGGTCTTGCAGATGTTGTTGGTGTCCCATCCACCTATTCCCTAACACAGCCAATGGCGAGGCATGATGGAAACTGTAGTTTAAAGCACCTGGAGGTTCACAGGTTCCCCATCCCTGGTCCAAGTGGACTATAAATTTACTGTAAATGGAAACACAGTTCAAACATTGAGAAACACAGAATCATAGAGTTGGAAGGGGCCCTGAGAAGATCATCTAGTCCAACCACCTGCAATGCTGGAATATGCTGCTGTCTCATGCGGGGATCAAACCTGCAACCTTGGCGTTATCAGCACCATGCTCTAGCCAACTGAGTTATCCATTCTGTACGGCAGGCATAGGCAAACTCCAGATGTTTTGGGACTACGATTCCCATCATCCCTGGCCACTGGTCCTGTTAGGTAGGAATGATGGGAATTGTAGTCCCAAACATCTGGAGGGGCGGAGTTTGCCTATGCCCTCTGTAAAGGGCTTAATGATCCCTATAAGTAGAAACTTTTTAGTGGTTAGGTTAAGAAAGCAGCTTTTGCCTGAAAACTCTCTTCGGGAGGCAGTGAGACCTTGTCAACTTAATGCAACTTCCAGCAAGCTTTGATTACAAGAGACAACAGACCTTCCGAGCTGCACAGGGTGCTTCACAACAGCTTCCAGTATCCACTGAGCATTTTCAGCAAGAGAGTCTAGAAACCTCAGTTTTTCGGTTCAGGCTGAAGTCAGGATATGACAGGCCTTTGTATCAAATTAAAAAGATGCCTGTGCTGCAAATGAGCATTCAGATTATGACTCTTGCATATATCCTTTGACATTTTGCAGCTTCAGCAGCCATCCAGTGTTGACACTGCAGATCTGAGGTTCAACAGCAGCTAAACAGCAGCAAAGACTATGAAATATTTGCAGTCTTATTTAAAAACATTTAAGAAAACCCTACAGTGCAAAGTCACCAGAGCACGTGTGTGTGTGCATCATAGCCTCAGTGTCGGGATAAGGCATAAGCCATACCCAAAGCAGTTTTGGAGTGTGTTGTCAGCAATATGCTGATGACACTCAGTTCTACATCTGCAGCTGTGGCAGTGGAAGTGCTGGACCGATGCCTTGCATCAGTAATGGACTGGATGAGAGCCAACAAACTGAAGCTTAATCCAGATAAGACCAAGGCACTGTTAGTGGGTGGTTCCCTAGACCAGATGGAAGGGAAGTTGCTTGCTCTTGATGGGGTTACACTCCCTCTGAAGGAGCGTGTCCGCAGCTTGGGGGTACTTATGGATTCACTGCTGTTGCTTGAGGCTCAGGTGGCCTCAGTGGCTTGGAGTGCCTTCCATCAGCTTTGACTGGGTGTCCCCCAACTGCATGCTTCTTGTAGCCATTCCTGCTGCAATCTACATCAGCCCAATGTTCCTAGGAATAGCTACAGTAAGTACTTAGCAATAAATGGAAGCTGATTGGATTCTTCTGGCCCCCGCTCAAGAGCAAGACGTTTAGGGATATCTGACTTAAAACATTATTGATTGTTGTAAGGGATTTTCTAAAGCTGAGCCCATGGGAGCTGAGCTGTTTTGCGTTTAGGTTTCCTCTTAAGTTGTAAACCCAACAACTTATCTGAAGTAACTTCCACCACCGGGGCCTGTTTCTCTAAAGAGCTAGCTATGCAGCTGTTGAAACACAACATAAATTAATTTCATTACAGTGGTACCTCAGGTTACATACGCTTCAGGTTGCAGACTCTGCTAACCCAGAAATAGTGCTTCAGGTTAAGAACTTTGCTTCAGGTTAAGAACGGACCTCCAGAACGAATTAAGTACTTAACCCGAGGTATCAGCTTCATGAATTTAAGAAAGTTTACAGAGATTTTTTGGCTCCGCTATAACAAAGGGTGAAAGTCATTCGCACAAGGTTTAAAAACAATGTATTTGCATATTTATGGAATTAAAAGCAGTGACAGCAAATGCAATACTTTTCAGTGGAGTCAGCTCACAAACTCAGGTACTAGGTATCAAGTGTATAGTAATTCAATTAACAAAAGTCCTTCAGGTTTAACATGCTGTGTTAAGGGCTTTCCACATCCACTCAAAACTCCCCAATGTTCTTGGAAACTGCAGCTGTGAGTGGACATGCCCGTGTTACCTACTGGCATGCTATGATATCTCATATTATGGTTCATTCAAGTTTGATCATTAATTTGGAGCCTGGGGTCTGTCAGTCTCAGATACATCTATTCACTGGTCTAGACAGTGAGAGCCAGTGTGGTGTAGTGGTTAAGAGCGGTGGACTCCTAATCTGGTGAACCGGGTTCGATTCCCTGCTCCTCCACACGCAGCTGCTGGGTGACCTTGGGCCAGTCACACGTCTTTGAAGTCTCTCAGCCCCACTCACCTCACAGAGTGTTTGTTGTGGGGGAGGAAGGGAAAGGAGAATGTTAGCCGCTTTGAGGCTCCTTCGGGTAGTGATAAAGCGGGATATCAAATCCAAACTCCTCTTCTTCTTCTAGACACCTGGAGTCTTGCAATTGAAGCTGTCATTCAATTTTAAAAGGTAAAGGTAAAGGGACCCCTGACCATTAGGTCCAGTTGCGGATGACTCTGGGCTTGCGGTGCTCATCTCGCTTTACTGGCTGAGGAAGCCAGTGTTTGTCCGCAGACAGCTTCCGGGTCATGTGGCCAGCATGACTAAGCCGCTTCTGGCGAACCAGAGCAGTGCATGGAAATACCTTTTACCTTCCCACCGGAGCGGTACCTATTTATCTACTTGCACTTTGACGTGCTTTCGAACTGCTAGGTTGGGAGGTGCGCAACGGGAGCTCACCTTGTTGCAGGGATTCGAACTGCTGACCTTCTGATCAGCAAGCCTTAGGCTCAGTGGTTTAACCCACAGTACCACCCATGTCATTCAACTTTAAAAAGGTAAAGGTAAAGGTACCCCTGCCCGTACGGGCCAGTCTTGACAGACTCTGGGGTTGTGCGCCCATCTCACTTAAGAGGCCAGGGGCCAGCGCTGTCCGGAGACACTTCCGGGTCACGTGGCCAGCGTGACATCACTGCTCTGGCGAGCCAGAGCCGCACACGGAAACGCCGTTTACCTTCCCGCTGGTAAGCGGTCCCTATTTATCTACTTGCACGCGGAGGTGCTTTCGAACTGCTAGGTTGGCAGGCGCTGGGACCGAGCAGCGGGAGCGCACCCCGCCGCGGGGATTCGAACCGCCGACCTTCCGATCGGCAAGCCCTAGGCGCTGAGGCTTTAACCCACAGGGCCACCCGCGTCCCTTGTCATTCAACTTTACAAGTTGCCAATTAGCAGCTGAAGGTGCCCCCCCCATAAAATAGTAAAAATGGAAAGGGACCTTAAACGTCATCAGTCCAACCCCCTGCTTGTTGCAAGATACAAGTGAAGCATTACTCCCTGTTCCTTCTGGAGTACATGGAGTTCTACATGGAGAACTGATTTGCCCCCCCCCCCCATTTCTCATAACAATGGCAGACTGTGATTCTGCTGACTCAACCTTAACAAAGCACTATGACTGGGCATGGAGGTACATGCATGAATTCCATTGTTTAACTATGCACTGTGCATCCTGAATCTCCCAACACTGACTGGATGTCCTCTGAGGTCAAGCATTATGAGAGAGGTGTAAAAATACCCACATTTTCCACACCACACGTAATTTCACACCTCTCTATCGCATATATTTCTAGGGGTACATGGAATAGAAGCTATTTCGGCATGTATGTGATACATAAATGGGTAAATAACGCGACGGATAGCACATGAATAGAGTGCACAGTTGTGCCGGTTTGGCCTTAAGGGCTCCTGCTTTCTGCCGTTTGGAAACAGACGAGCCTGAGAAACCAGAGGAGCTGGAGCAGTCCAATGAGACTGGAAAGGGTTTCTTGTGAGCTCTTTCAGCACAGACTTAAGACTGTCAATAATAGATGACAGGGAGCGGTGCTGAAGGAATCTATTCCCTATTATCTGCATCAGCTTGTCACAAGGGCTTGGATCTGTTATCTAGAGGAAACTTTAGTCCTTAAGTAGACAGTAAATATGCCAGTGGACAAGTGCCGGGGGCAGGAACAGAAGCCCAGGAACTTCAGAACAATGTTGGATCTTTGATCACGTAGCTGATATCTTAAAGCCCAACTCATCTGCTCCTTTCTATTTGCTGAAAGCATTAATGGAAAATGCCCCTTCCGTTGCCAAGATTTACTTGCCTTACGAGATGCTAGTAAGGCAAGCCTCTTTGCATACATTTAGAAAAACAAAAGGTTTTGTAATCTTACAGGCATGGAGATACAGCCAGCCACTTGCTAAAAGCAACCTAGCTTCACTGGCAGGAGCCGAGCTGCTTATTTCCAGAATCAAGTTTTCCCCAGCTCAGTGCCTTCCAGATGTTTTCGACTATGACTTCCATCAGCCCCAGCCAGCGTGGCCAGGGAGGAGGGATGATGGGAGTTGTGGTCCAAAATGTCTGGAAGGCAGCAGCTGTCATAATCCAGGCTTGCACATCTGCTTTGGCATGGGATGAAAAAAGAATAATACAGCTTTATGCTGCTTTGAAGCCACTTCTGTTCACATGCCAAGGGTTAGGAAGAATTTTGACTTAACAGGGTTTATAGATGGCCACGTATTGTTTGCTGTTGCAGTACTGAGTGCTTATTAGTAGTGCCATCAGTTCCTGTGGAGCCAAGGGTTGTTTACAATAAAATAACCACCAGAGGTAAAAAGTGGTGGAACTTGGCAACAGACAAAGAGAAGGCAGGAGGATCCAGATATGAAGGGTAAAAGGCTGCAATTAATTATTATTTGGTGTAATTTCATTTAAAAACAAAAAACAAAGCAAAACCACAAACACATTTTGCCAAATGTGAAAAAAAATAGTTATCGAAATTTCATCCCTCTTTAATTATGCTCTTAATAATTATATGTTTAATCTAATGTATAATTACGTGTTTAATTATGTGTAATGTGCTGGATAAGTGCCGGGTCCTTTTAGTGTGCTATGTTTCATAAGCTTTGGTAATATTTTGATCCCTCTCTTTTTTTGCCTTATATTTCATATTATTAGATCTGCCAACATTTCCTTGGTTAACATATCTAAAAGTATTCTTTCATCCCTGCAATCACCACCAAGATCTTAGCACATTCTTTTGTTATAACTAAACACAGTTATTGTAATAACTTGTGGGCTGGTTTTCCTGCCTCTGCTCCAGAGCTCCTCGTTTTCCATTTCAAATCTACTGTCCATTTAATTTGTTCTGCTCTCTGCTGTTCCTTTACTTTCTCCTTATTCTTCCCTTTGCATTGGCCACCCATTGCCTAGTGAGTGGCTCTATTTTAAACATACGTTCCCTGCATCTTTATTTTCTTCCTCCCTCTTTTTCGTCTCTCTTATTTCAGGCTCTCATTCCCCACCAGTGTTCTGATATTGTACCAATCTTCTTGTCAAATGCTATCTCGACTTCCATTTCTCACCTGCAACCATTATCCTTTGCCACCTCGTGTCACTTTTAAAAATGGGCCTTGAAGACCTTCGTATTCTATGCTGCTTTTAACTAATGTTTGAAATGCTCTGGATTGTTTTTCCCCACTGTTACTGCTCTTGCGCTCTGATTTAAGAGACTCTTAATTGATAAACCTCATGCATGCTCTGCAATGTGTTGCCGCTGTGCCAGTGTTTTAAAACTCTGACCTGAGGGGAGGTTAACCTATAACTGTGACTAGTAGGACTGTTGGGGGGAGGACCATGTATTCAACACTGATATCTTTGGAGGACAACATAGAAATGTAATAAATGATGTAAAAAAATTACTATATGCAAATATTCTCAGTTATACAGGTTACAGAGCTGGGCCTTCCTGGTATAAAATTCGGGGCACGCTGGCATATTATTTCAGTGTTGTCGTTCAGAATACACACAGCACTGCCAGTAGCAGATCTAAAATAGATTGTTTTGCATCCCTCCTTCTGTGGAAGCAATATGGGAAGACATACTTTGCTCAGGAAGAGTTAAGTTTATTTCACTTGACTTCATATGGCGGAGTCACTTCCTTTGCCAACCCTCTTATTAAAGCTCATTGAAAAGGTCAAAAATGTGGCAACAATTTATAAACACCAAGGAGACAAGATGGTCCGTGACAGCTTCCCAATTGCAAATTATATCTATCCAGAGAAACAGGGAAAAGATGACATGCCATAAAGACTAATGAGTTTTAAAAACCAGGCTGTTAGGAGAGCGATCCTGGAGGGATTAATTCACACACACCCCTCTGCCTCCCAGTTCCAAACTTGTTTTTGCTGATTAGGTGGTGGTACAACCCAGAAGAGAGAACCAGAGGAGATGGAGCTCTGCAGGATGGCCTCAAATGAATGCAGACAGCAGTAGGCATAGGTCAGGTGGATTAAAGTGATTGATGCTCCTGCAGGAATACTGAATAATGCTTCACTCCAGAAAGATGGCACATTTATATGCAGTACCTCGGAACCGCAAAGGCAGAGAGAGGAGGGTCAAATAATTCAAAGTGAATTAGGGAAGTCTCAGATGCCTTTTGTAAGATTTGGTCCCAATGTATGCCATGAAGAATTACACAAAGACAAACTGCCCCAGCTGTATCTCAGGAAGCTCATGAGAATATTGTTTAATAAGCAAGCAATTCAAATGTCTGCTTCTTTGATGATATGTTGGAGGAGACTCTTGAGAGTCCCATGGACTGCAAGAACATCAAACCTATCCATTCTTAAGGAAATCAGCTCTGAGTGCTCACTGGAAGGACAGACCCTGAAGCTGAGACTCCAATACTTTGGCCACCTCATGAGAAGAGAAGACTTCCTGGAAAAGACCCTGATGTTGGGAAAGAAGGGCACAAGGAGTAGGGGACGACAGAGGACGAGATGGTTGGACAGTGCTCTCGAAGCTACCAGCATGAGTTTAACCAAACTGCAGGAGGCAGTGGAAGACAGGAGTGCCTGGCGTGCTCTGGTCCATGGGGTCGGACATGACTAAACGACTATACAACAACAAGTATCTAAGCACTCCAATTTTTTTATTTTTCCTTCTACTATAACCAGTGTTTTGCAGATATTAATACTGCAAAGTCTGAACTGGATGCATGAAAACTGACACCTTTTTGGAAATAAAACATTGTCCAGACCCATTAGATTGTTATTCAAAACTTTACCTTCAAATCGAAACAAAAACATCAAAGATACATCTGAACAGTTTCATAAGACATATGCCTGTCCAAGGCATCTTACAAAATATGAAATAATTCCAACAGACCTAGAAGCAGAGGTCTGTCTCTCCCCACAGTCTGCATTCTGCCCTAGGCTGTTTTTCTGGAGAGCTTTGTTTACACATCCTTACTTTTCACAGAGTCTTGGGAACAAAGAACTAGTCACCATACTTCCAAGACGGTAAATTTGCAATTCAATACTTCTCATGTGATCTAAGGTTGAACACTCACGTGTTAGCTAGCAGAAAACAACAATAGTTAATTATCAAATCAGTTAAGAGTCCTAGGCTTGTCTTCAATATAACCACATGGGGAAAGCCCATGTTCAAGCATTCATTAATAAACTAAGCCATTCCTATTTCAATGTCCATTAAACCAATTAGACTTAACACAGTAGAGTCTTGGGATGTCATAAAAATTGTTTGAGACCTTGATGAGACCCATGGGCCACCACTCCAGATTTAGGGCTTTAAATATTTAGACCAGAACTTTGAATTGTGCTCAGAAAAAAACCAGTAGCCAGTGAAGATCTATAGACTCTGCTGAGCCCCTGAGCTGTTCTAAACATTGCCATTAACACAGGTTCCATACACCCTCTTACTTGACTTTCCAGTATAACATTGATTCATTTATAGTGAAAGGAATTATAAAATGCATTTCCAGGCAAACCACTGTCTGGAACAAGGTCATGCTTCTTGGAGTGTTTGTATGGGCTGTCAGTCTTTTGCTGTGATCAAATCATTTCTTCCTTTCAAGACTCCATCAGTACTCAGCTCTTGTACACATTTGCTCTAAACTATTTGGAATCTGTCAGTAGCGTATATGCATATTTTTCTAAAAAAAAAAACTTGTGCTTGGAGTCGCCCTAACTCTGCTAAGGCTCTCAGGCAGAAGTTATTTTGCATAAAAGGAACAAGTGTCAAGTATTTTATGGTCATCTGTGAATGTGCCTTGTAAAGAAAATTACAGGGAACATGTCTGTAGGGCAGCCTACTTTAACACTGTACAGGACTTTAAATGGTTTGCAAGAGAGAGAGAGAGATTGAGAATTAATATAAGAAAGTGACTTTGTCTCCATTCCCTTCTTGAGTGTCTGATGCCCTGTTCCCCCTGCCGTGTGATTTTGTAGAGAGATAGATTTAATGGAAACTAGTGGTAAAAGGCAAAAGATTTATACGATCTGAAGAGAAACCAGAGTGGTGAGTAAATATGTTGATTTTCATTTCTCAAAATATACACATTTTTGCAAAGCAATTTTCCTCAACATAGTGTATTATCAGTACTTTTCTTTCTGGTGGTGCTCAGTGGTACCCAGTACCATCACCTTTATGAGGGGGAAGGTGATGGGAGGGCTCTTGAACCCCCTCAGAGCATCACGACTCCTTTCCTAAGTTGGGCAAACACTTCCTGGGCTCAGGGAAAGAGGTGCAAGTCCGTGTCATGGCAGAATGTTGGACGGTATGACCCTGTGGCGGAAACAGAGTACGGAAAAAGGTATGGTGTTGCAGCAAATCATTTTATTATCCTGCATCATGTAATAACTATATACTAAGATCTTAATGAAGTTCCAGTAAAACGTGTAATTGTTTTACATGTAATTGTTTTTCCTAGCCCCGAGGCAGGGACAGATTTAGGTTTGATGAGGCCCTAAGCTACTGAAGGTAATGGGGCCCTTTATGTGTCCAGCTGTCCTTTGTCAACAACAAATTGTCGCTGTTTTTTGTGTTGAATATACGCTATGTGGTAATTTATGGACCTAATAGATATCTAAAGCCATTTGAACATAACAAAATACATATTTTATCAAAGTAATTGTTGAACTGAAATACAATTAAAAAGAAGTATACTAATAGTGAAATACAATTAAGAAGTACTGGCAGGGGGGGGGCAAGAGAGTGGGGCCCTAAGCTATAGCTTGTTCAGCTTACACGTAAATCTGGCACTATCCTGAGGAAATGTTACACCCAGGGCAACCGCCCAGAGTACCAGCACCATTTTTTTCCTAGAAGCAAATCACTGTGTATTATGTATGTTACTGTCACTGGTACATGGGTGTTTTGTGGCACTCTACGCCAGTATATGCATTTTGTATGCCTCACTTGGCAACAGCATTGCAAAATTTGGAGAAGTGTGAATTTCAATGGACGGGTGTGTTTCAGGTCTCTTCTTGTTTAGGAGAGTACGATTTAGGCAGGATCACCTTTAAATGCAAGCCGATTTTACTTTCTCCTCCATCCTTCCTGGGAACAGTCGTAGAAGTAAGGCAATGGTGTTTCTGAATAACACTGTAAAAACTGTGGAGTGTGAAGGGGGGGATTTAAAGGAGCAAAAGGAGATGTTTTCACAGATTGAGAGGAGGAGGCTGTTTCAGACACAGGAAACAGGATGGTACTGGAAGACACACAAGTGTACAAGAGAGACGAGAACAAGGAGGACAGATGAGCTTGCATATAAAGGAAAGAGTAGTCAAGAGCAGAGATGAGCATAATCTTTATTTCCCTAAAATAATTGGTGAGCAACACTGAAATAGGATTTCCACAAGGGATTGAAGGATCTGTCTATTTGGTTTCTCTCTGTGTCCCATTTTTCCAGTCTTAAATTCAGTTCCCATCACCTCAACATCAGTTCCCCATTTTTAAGGGCGGGAAAAAGTTCATGAAAACCCATCAGCATTTTAGTGCAAAATTATCTGAACAAGCACATTTTTGTACGGAGTTTTGACTAATGTACAAATTTTTTTGCAAGCAATTTCCCCTACTATCTTATTTTCATCAATATATTCATTTTAATGTGCAGTTTCCCCTAACGCTTGTATGCATATTTGTAATCGTTGCCTGGCTGGAGAAGTGCATCACAAAATGCAGATAAGTGTAAACTGCAAAGTATAGCTGTGTTTTGGTTTGCATGTTGTTTCAGGAAGTGCAGATTTGGGAGATCTGCCTTTAATGTGAACTCAACTGAATTTCTTGTCCATGCTTGCTTTGTGTGGAGCTGGAAAAACAGACTCTGCTGATCATGTTCTTTTGCATTGTCGCATGCATGGTGACTGTGGAACGAGGATGATCATTCCACAATTGCATTTTAATTGCTTAACTAATTTATTTATTCATTAGATTTATATACCGCCCTTCATCCGAAGATCACCAGGCAGTTTACAGTATAAAAACACGAAGTCATAGCAATGCCCCCACCCCACAGTTTAAAAAGTCATAGTTTGTTTAATTATCCAATGGCCTGGGAGGAGCGTTTTCACCTCCCACTTCCCTGGGGATAGCATTCCACAAATCAGGAGCCACTGCAGAAAAGGCCTGTGTTGACATCCTCTGAACCTCTCGTGAAGAGACTATGTTCTAAATTGTGTATTCAGGTCTGTTGGTCCATCGCAGTACCAAATAATTCATTCGTATACACAAATGTCCTCTAATGTGAGGGTGATGCCCTTTTGATTCCGTAAGGATCCATAGCTGGAGAATGAGTTCACAATTAGTACATTATTCATTAACTGATTTGTTAAGTTGTAGGTGAACATATCAGACGACACAGCGATTCTCCAAACAGCTCTTGTTTATTCAGAGGCCAGAACAGGACTGAGCCTGCTTATATAGAGCTCTAGTACAACGTTACTGTAGCAACTTTCTAAAACTATCCAATCACTGAACGTCACCTTCGATCCTTCATTTGCATAACTATCTACAGTATCCCCCTGCTGGCCCAGGGTGAGAACTTCAGTACATAACATGATTGACAGAAGTAATGTGGCTGTCTGCGTTAAAAAGTGTGATATAATCCTATGTTGTTGGTATCCATCTGCTTCGAGAGACAATGGAGTGCGCTTCAAGGGCTGAAGTCAAATTGCTGCGTTATCAGCACTGAAGTGAGCTTCCCAGGGTGCAAGGCTGGGCAATGTGTATGGAAGTCCTGGGCTGCCCAGATGGCAGGACCCCCATCCTCTTGGCCTTGCTGACGTGGTCCAAAGGGAAGCAGAGTAATATGTTTGACACCAGCTTGGCTGCAAGAGTTGCTGGAAGGAGGCATACAAAGCGTCATCCAACTATCTTAGGGACTCCAATCCAGCTTTGTGGAGGGTTTATTCCTTTGCCCTTTTCTTCTCCAGAAGATATCCCACAAGGCAGTGGAGGTTTAGGACCAGTTTTCCTTCTCCTAGATGAGATACCATCCCAGGCTGATGAGCCCTATTTGCCCCTGTGAATGACAATAATCAAGTTTTACCAGCTACATTTGGGTTTGTAAAACAGCTGCTAGATGCATGGGAGTGGAGTGAGCTAAAAGAAAGCTAGTGACCCTACAGGTTATTCTGTCCATCTTAGAAATATTTACCCCAAAGCTACTGATCATAATTTGTAGGATACCATCAGCCCTTCAGCAAAACGAGCCCTTCAGCTTCCAGTGATCTGCCATAAATAGTAGGGATGTTTGGGCTGGCTTAGAGTCTCAAGATGTTCAGAAGCATTTATTCACCCCAGGCTGACACCTCACAAAGCATACAAAATTTATATGCCTATCCATAGTAATATAAGCAAGCCCTTTACAGCTCCTTCTGTGATACAATATCCCTACGCTCATGTGAAACCCAGGTGCAGATCAAAACAAGCAAAGACCTCGCACACATCTGCTTTTTTATCGCTGTGTGTACATGCAGAGCAAACACATACACACACATCCCCAGTCAGCTGAAGCTTCCCAGCTTCCTTAATGCAACAAAATGCAGGACAAACTAGTTGCAGTTTGCATGTGTAGTCTAGCTGGACTTTAACAAAAATGAAAAATATAAAATGGAACCCTTAAAAAAACCACCCACCACTTTTCTTGCAAACATGGCAACCTGACAGTTTGACTGCAAAGCATCACTCTTCTCTTTTTCTCCTGGGACTGCCCTGAGGCTGAAAGGTTTGTAAAAACACAGCAATTCTTGGATGAAATACATGGCTGCCCAAAGAATGTACCGAACATTATTTATTATTGATAGACAGTCATAGATATCACTAACCCTGGTGTTCCCAGATCTGATTTTAACTGTTGGTGAAACCCGTAACTCTGCTTTTACTTTTGGTACCTGATAACCTGAGTATTTTGATTTCTTTTCTTTGATGTTTATTTATATTATCTGCATAATATAAACAAACAAGTAAATATATAAATGTAACAGCAGGCTGAGGGGAACCCCAACATTTGCGGAAGTGCAGAAAAACTTGGGGGGGGGGGCAAAAACAGTCCAGTGAACTTGGACCAGGTTCAATGGGTATGTTTCAGAGAAAATGGAAAATCAGAGGGAGGAGAAATAAAATAGAGTGTCCTGGGAGAGGACATGGCTGGAATCTTGAATGGAAGCATTGTACACTGCAACTTTTAGTTGCAGGACCTACTTGTCTTCTGCTCACAGACAGTGATAACTGTCTATGGCAGTTATCGAGCGGTGTGTGAGAGAGATAAAGTAGTCAAGATATTCAGTAAAGCCTGGTGCCACCACATAGCCTAGTCAGGTTGTACTGGCCTGTCAGCACTGACTCTCACTCTGAGCGCAACATACCAAGTAACTGGGTCTGTTAAGTCACCTTTTACATGTCCAAGAATCAGGGCTGTCTAAAGCATATGCGGCGCCGGGATGCAAAGATCCACCCGGCGCACACCCACCCACCCCAGGTTGCCCAGTCCCAGGCGCGCAGGAAGGCAGAGCTGGCCGGGAGCCTCAGCGTCTCGCTGGCTCAGTCGCCCCAAACTCGCGGTGCAGAGCCACTCGCAGCAGAAGAACCCACTGCGGTGCTCCAACTGACGGGCAGGCTCTCCCCTGGATTCAACTCTCGAGTCCCGGACTCTCAGCCTGGCACCCCTGAGAGCCTGGCACCCGGGTGCCCCGCACCCCTAGCACCTATGGGTAAGACGGCCCTGCCAAGAATGCCCCAGAGTGGTGCTACTTTGGGCACTCTAGGGCACTGTGAGGAAGTAAAATGCCAACTTCCAACCGTAAGAGGAAACCCACCAGAAGGCATCTTACCCAAGGCATCCTCAAACCTGGTGCCAGCCTTGAACGTTGTGCCAAAGAATCATCTGCGCAGTCTGTTTTGCAAAGTCAGTTCAACTCTGCCTTAAATGAATATTAAAAGCAAATCTTCTTTTACTGGTACCTGAATTCAGCCCTCCCTAGCCCCTGGTAAGTTGGCCATTCTTGGCTTGCAGGTTAAGCTTATGCTTAGCATGGATATAGACAAGAACTTATGCTTCTGAATGAGCTTGTATACTCAACTGGCTCCCTTCCTGAAACATTTTCACATTGGCTGTGAAAGCTGGTTCACGGATGCTCGGTTCCTCCAATCATCTTTAGCCACGGCACCTATAAACTGCTGCTCCAATATTGTTTGGGTGTTGTTGTTTTTAAAAAGCCGGTTTTCTAAATATATCTTAAATGCATCCTGGCGTCATACATCAGTGAGTCATCAATACATTATTTATAATAAAACGCAGAGGGAGAAATCATCTGGAAAAGGAAATCAATACTGAGCATAGAAACTGACTAACAGCTGCAATGATAAGATATCATGAAGTCTTGTTAGAAATAAATTGTTCTAACTACTACATACTATTTTTAATCCCAGCAGATGTATTGTCTTGAACGGTCTTTTTTTATTTTTTTTTTAATGCATAACAGAACAAAGGTTGCCAGAATCAATATGAGTACAATATGGTCCCGAGAGCATTATATCATCCCCTATCCTAATAAACAGACACCTCACAAGTAAAAGTACAACCAAATAGAGATGTTCACGTAACAAATTGCTTCTAGCCCGACGGAACTACGGGGCTTCAGACACATTTATTTTCTGCAGCACAAGCTGCTAAAATAGTGCATATAATAAATAACCGTGAGTTGCTTAAAGCAGTGGAGATCCTATAAATCAAAAGAGAGACAATTGCCACAGGATGCAAGGAGAACTGGAGTTAGAGCCTTCAGGGATGTCAATGGAGTCATGTTTACTGATGTCTCGCAAAGCTGTGGATGCAAATACGTACTTTGCAAGGTTTGCTGTGTGTTCCACAACTGGAAAATGGTTCAAGTATGTTTCCCATCCACACATCCAAAGGTGTAGCTACATCCATGAAATGCTTTTTTTCAAGGATTTGTCTGCCAAGAACAAATATAGTTTTGGACCAGGATCTGGGGTGGACTTTTGTCTCTCTCTCTCACTCACTCAGTCTCAATAATAATTCTTATTAGTTTTCAATCCAATCATAGCCTCATTATAACAATGCCAAATTATAATGCAATTAATAATGTGATGGGATGATGAGCTGCTTGTGCGTAAAGCTTAGTCCCTCAGAGTTTGCTCAACTTAGCAAGGCTCTGTTTTTTTAGCGGAGCCCTTAAGCATGGCTCCCTCAGTTGCTGGCAGAATCCGACAGTGGGCGTTTACGGAATCTACTCCAGCATAAAAGCTCCTTGACGGAAACGCGTCGTCTAGATTCTCGGCGCAACAGTTTCCGGCGAGGAGTGGGTGTACCTATGGGAGGACCTGAGACTTCTCCGCTGTTATCGCTGGAAGACTCCCTGAGCCATTCCTTCGTCTCTCTCTCTCCCTGATCTCCCACTCTCCCCCTGCTGCTGCCTTCCGCCGCTGCTGAGTCTCTCCTGACTTCTGAGGGCCCCTCCACCTCCTGTCTTTCCGATGGCAGTTCCCTGACAAATAATACCAATCACTGGTGCCAAATTATACAATTTAGGTGGCCCCCCGCATGCTAGGACTGATGGTTTCATGAGTTACTTTGTTTCTGCGTTCCAAAATCTTATAAAATTCTATTATACTCCAGTCAAAATTCCAATCCCTTATATCGCAACTGCACTTTTAATGACTTCGTATTCGTATTGACACATTAAATGAATTCTACACCTACAGATGAAGCATTCAAACTCTCTCCTTCCTGTGTGTGGCAATTATTCTGTCTGTAGTGTTTTCTTCCTGTCCTTGTAATATATTGTGCTTCTCTTTTGTCAGTTGTTGCTGTTCCCCAGCACGCCTTGGGCAGTGCTAGTGTCCCATCGCTGTTTCAGAAGTTCTCCATTGCTCTGTCCCTGGTTCATTGTTCAACAACTCTGGGCAACCCTCCCGCCAAAAAAAGCTCAACTACTCTTGGCAATGACAATGGGTAGATCACTGCCAGTTTTTTTATACTGGGAGTAGATCACAGTCTTTTGGGAGTTGGACGTGCCTGTTCTAGAGTACGCTTTCAGCTCACGTGGGATGATAGCGAGGTCCAATAATCCCATGTAGCTGAAAGAGAAGATGGACAGCAATGGGCAACTCTTCACCGGGCAAATTCAACTACTACAGTTGATCTCACTGAAGAACCCCAGATAAGCTTCCAAGGAACCATGAAAACTATTGGTCTGGATCTCTGCAATAAAAGAACTACCAGACAGTCTACCCATACTCTGTTACTAGGTTAATGCTGCTGCAGTCCTAATGTCCCAGTGAAATCAGTGAGACTAGGAAGCTGGAAGACCAGCTAATCTTTGAATTGTAGAGCTGGAAGGGTCATCTAGTCCAACCCCTGCAATGAAAGAATCTTTTGCCCAATGTGGGGCTCGAATCCAAGATCCTAAGATTAGGAGTCTCATGCTCTACTGACTGAGATGAATCAGCTTCTGCTGCTGAATGCGATTTCTAATTCTATATTTTGGGTAGGATATATTCTTCATATACTTGAATCTTCTCCAACTTGGTGCCCTCCCATCAGCCCCAGTCACAACTGTTGTGATGGCTGAGGCTGGTGTCAGTGGTATTCCAAAATATCTGGAGACCCTCCAAGTTGAGGGAAGCTGATGTACTTCTAAAAAATATTTTAATGGTGTCTCCACAATAAATCTCTCTTACAGACTGTGTTCATTCAAATCTCTGCAGGAGATGTGACTACCTCATATGGTAGTTAGCAGTTGTGCTTTGCGGCCCAGAACCATCCATACAATATTGCAAACATATGGTAAATCCAGAAAGAAACATGACCCAGAGAGAGAGAGAAATATGCTGAGGGGTGGGGAATGAATTCAGCTGCTGATATTGGATTCTTCCTCACTCAGGCAGAACTGCATGGTCCTTCAGGTTCCTACAGTACACAAACATAGGGCAGTTTAACTAGAACTGGCTTTCCCCACCTGTCATCAAAGCTGACTAAAAGTCCAGTGTGGCCAATTGTGACTCTGTCTGCTGTATATGGTGCAAGTCTTGGTTATAACCTTTTTGGCAATATTTGGGAAGGTGGTTTGGGGTAAGAAAAACGATGAGAAAATGCTGGCGGTTTTCGAGGCTGGAGTGTCAGGCTTTGGGGAATCGGATCTCTCCCCAAGTGGCAGTAAATAAGCAGATCAAATGAAAGGAACGTCCTTACTAGTTTCTTTAATAATCACAGTGAGAGACAAAGGAATGCATATCTCTCTAAAAGTGGTGCTGCTCCCAGTAAAGATTTCCCCCTCTGTCCCCATTAATCTACGTCACTCCTACGTCGGGTAATCTGAGCTTGTTGCCACTGCACTTTCTGTTCTATCACTCTCAGAGCCTGTCTAGTCTTAGGCGAAGCAGGGTCAGGAATGCTTTCCAAATACAGGGAATCTGACAGCTGTCTCTCTCCTGGTGTTTATTATTCTAGATGTTCCTCACCCAGTATTTCCCAGCTTTTCCCCTCTGGACTATGTCCCTCTGCAAACCACTGTTCTAAATCAATACTGTCCTTCTGCCCTTGGAAAGTTTCAGAAAAAGGGGGTGGGCTCCCACCATTCCTCCTAGTCCTGTCCCTGACATAGTGGGAGAGGTGAAAAGTATAGTATCTTCAAGCCTGGGGGTCTTGTCTCCATTCTTCCCTCTAGTTCTAAACCCCGATGGATGAATTGTATATGGAAGAGAGAAAGGAGGAGCCCATTGGGCCCATCTCCTCTGTCACATCTGCATCACCTAGCTCCACAGCCATCCATGAACAGGGTAGGTCATCTCTGCAGCATGTAGGCTCCTAGCACAAATCAGATCCCTGATTGTGCTGAGTATAGTCATATCTTGGTTTCAGAGTGCCTTGGAACTCATACGTTTCGGCTCCCGAACGATCAAAAACCAGAAGCGAGTGTTCCAGTTTTTGAACGATTTTCAGAAGCCAAATGTCCGGTGTAGTTTCCGATTGGCTGCAGCCAATCGGAAGGCATGTCTTGGTTTTCGAACAATTCCAGGAGTCGAATGGACTCCTGGAATGCATTCTATTCAAGAACGAAGGTACGACTGTACTAAATTACATGGGGAGCCTGCACGGAGCCATACAACAGCAACAGCCACTAAGGTGGCTGGGACAACAGGCATCCTCCAATTTTCCCACTTATGCAATTCTCACTGAAAGGGCTCTTTGATAATTCAGTATTTGTCCACCAGCAAGTCTCTTATCATTTCTTCTACATTTGCTGACCCTTTCCCCCCTGGGGGGGTGGTTATGGGTTTTATCACATCCTGTAAGACAGTAAGCCAATTGGCAAAAAATAAAATAAAAATTGAAGTAATGTATTTGTATGGTTCAGGTCCCTCAAATGGATTGTGAATCCAAGGAAAGTTTGCAAATGGCAGGTGTGCATTCTGTAAGCAACTCGTTTCGGCCCCAAAGCACAACTTATTTATGAAATAAAGGGAATAAACAACATTGTTCTAGATTAGTTAGGCGACAGGACAAGGATGATTGCTATATCAACAGCTGGTGTTCCAAAATCTTAATAAGCAAAGTGTTTCTGCAAGACTAGATCCATTACAATCCTTCCTACTTTCAAATTTTATATGGCTCATCTGTATCAATAACGGAATCAAAAACAGAAGATAAATGGCTGGAAAATGCTGCATGTTTGCCAAAATACTTTGTATAGAATATTATATCGTTATTATTTTTTAAAAAAGATTTTTGGGATTAAAAAAAACTATTAAAACCATATATTATTTTAATGTTTATGTATGTGGTCCCTTCTTTTTGTCTCAGCTACTTGGATGGAATATGCAACCAATTGTCTAGAATACCAAACTATAATTAGGATAGCCCTTCGTCTGTTTATTCTCTACCAGTGACATTTTCAAATGAGCCTTCAGGAAGAGCTTAGGGTGAACGAACATACTGGCAGGCGTTTGAAACTTCTGCACTTGCAGACAGCAGACCAGCATTTCCTTACTAAAATGTCAATAAGCTAGACATCATATGTCATGTCACATTACCTCTGAAAATCTTTTCTTTATTTTAGGCTGGATGTTACATCCCCGGAAGAATGAATTTGTGCATATGTATGCATACGTGCACAAAGGGCATTTTGGTAGGCATGTATAAAATGGGTGAGGCAAGGAGATTGGGATATGGCAGAAAGTAGGAATTAATGGGCAGTTTTCCCAATGGAGGGATGTAGAATATGGGGTGTGTCCCCGTCCCCCCCCCCCCGCAAATACTGATATTGGGGCCTGTGTTTTTTAACTTGTTCTTTGTTGATCTAGATCGGAGTTATTCTGTTCCACAAAATGGCTAACCATTGCCGACTGAAGTTCAATAGGTAGCTGAAGAGCCCCAACTGTGGGGTGCAATGGTGTGAAAGGCTTGTCTCTTGCCGTGACAGTTATTACCTCATAATGGAGTTGGTAGTCAAACCAGGGCCTAAAAAAGATTGAAGTTGGCATGGCAGGGGGGGAATATGAAGAGAGAGGCACAGGTGGGATCAGGCAGTGAAAGGATTTTGAGATAATAATAATAATAATATTTATACCCCACCCATCTAGCTAGGCTGCCCCAGCCACTCTGGGTGGTTTCTGTTATGTACTGAAGTTCTCACCCTGGGCCAGCAGGGGGATACTGTAGATAGTTATGCAAATAAAGGATCGAAAGTGACGTTCAGTGATTGGATAGTTTTAGAAAATTGTTACAGTTATGTTGTACTGGAGCTCTATATAAGCAGGCTGACTGAATCCTTCAGTTCAGTTCTGTTCTGGCCTCTGAATAAACAAGAGTTGTTGAAGAATCACTGTGTCGTCTGATATGTTCACCCACAACTTAACAGTTTCCAACACGTACAGAAACAAAATAAAACATCAAACACTAACAACATTCTGATCCAATATAAAAAAGTCACACCTTGACCTGAAACTGGAAGTACTTGGAGGCTGAACTTGAATCCACGTGATTTTTAAACCCTGCATGTCTTTGCATTAGATATCCATTTTATAATATGTTCTAATTATTATGCATCTCAGCCAAGAGGTGTTGAACTCAGACACTTAAAACAGTAATAAACCCTTTTCATTGTAGCCTTGCTAATGATTGCTAAACAAAACAGCAGGTCTCCATACGATGTCAGCTAATTTGGGTGATAAAATTACTGTTAAAGAAGAATATGGGGTACAGTCCTAGGTTCTGGCATTCCTCCAACGTTTAATTAGACCACTGCTGTAATGCCAGTAATCTTTCTGCTTGTCTTTTATCCCCAGGTATTATATAAAATCTCCCAAAATGCTTTTTTTTTTTTTTTTTTTAAAGCAGACTCCTGCGACTTGGCTCTCTATTATGACTGTCAGTATAACTTTTTCTTTTTCTTTTATATAAGTGCCACTGTGACCAGCCACAAAAAGAAAAAGAAAAACCTGATGAGTTTCATCTCGAAGTAAGACTGCATTTTAAAAAGAGAGAAAAGAAATCTATTATACTTCAGGTCTTGCTATTGATTTCTTCTTCTTCTGATACAGCCTACCTCTCCATCCCACTCTTTCCTGATCTTGTTAAATGCCCATAACCCCAGAAAAAGTAACAGGAAAGAAGGGGAAAGGGTATCTCAATTCTTCATTGGGCCTATTTTGCAGAAGTATTCCCTCTATGACAGTGGTTACCAAACTTTATGGGACCAACACCCTCTTGGTTCCATAAACACGTATACCACTCAACTGTCCCAATTTAAGCAAGACACCCCAGAATTATAGAAGCCATTCCCAGCTTCTGACTGGACCCCAGAATGTCCTTTTTTTTAGTATATGTGCTTGCCGGGTTGGCGCCTCCGGCAATGGTGGAGTTCCTCCGACTGGGAGGAATTTGCTCCGTGGAAATCAGGGTCTGACCGCCACGGTGAAGGCGGAGACCCACTAAAATCACAGGCGGGAGAAGACTGTGAACGTGGGATTTGGCTGGCACCTTTTGCGCCTCCCCTACTCGCGGGGAGACCCGGTTTTGGGGATCCGGAGCAACATGGGGTGAGTGGCGCGGTGCTTCGAATTGACTGCTTTTTTCACAGAGTGAAGCCGCATTGCTGTTGCCGGAGAGTGCTGACTTTTTCCTGTGGACAATTTGAATTTAAACAACTACCCGTGAGTAGAACGGAAAATTGGATCTACAAAAGTCTTAATTTGGTACCGAAACGGGAAGGTTTCAAACAGGAAGTCTGCCTTCCCCTTTTGTAAATAGATTGAAGCAAAGAAGCTGCAAGCTAAGGTCTTGGAAAGCCTTATGTAAAGGATTAAACTTCCATCGATTAAAATCATTAAACCCCCCCTTGGAAGCAGGAGAAGAGGGGGAAAATTTTGGATCGTGTAAGCCTGCAGAAGAGAGTGGTAAAAATTAAATTACCACTGCTCTGAACCTGGAAACGGGCTGCCAGTAGATTGACGTTTTGGGAGAGTTCATTGACTGTGAATAAAACATGTTGACAGTTAGTTAAATAAGAGAAATATATTGTTTCCATTGTCCTCTTCTGCATTTAAAAAGGAGGAAAAGTAACTGAAAATTGAAACTAACTTTACTTTTTGAACAGTGCTTGAAAGGATTGATACAAGTGGAGATTGTTTCCCTCTAGAGGGAGCTTCGGAAACTGTTACAAGAGTGGAGCTGGGGAATCTCCAGCTGCAGGATAAGAACTGTGAGAATCAGGGATTGACCTTGGACCATTTAAGAATGTCGACAGGAGAAGCCTTAGTGACTGCATTATGAAAGATAAGCTATTTGTTGGAACAGCTTCACAAGAAGACTGATGTTATGACTACTAAAATTGATAACTTGGGACAAAAAGCGATTAATTTGGGACAAAAAGTGAGCACCAATACAGAAATTATTCAGGATTTGGTACAGGAATCTACTTTAGCAGAACAAATTGTGGAGAAGGAGAAGGAGAAAGTTGTTGTTGTCAAACCTAAAGTAATACAAGTGGGAGTCTCAGCCTTACAGAGGCAAATTGAGGACTATAAGTTGAGGCCTTTTAGGATTGAATCTAGAAAAAGTCAGATTTTGAGGATCGGAGCCCGGCCTGGACTGGAGAAGGAAAGCTGGAAAGATCCCTCCATGCAGGGATTAACTGAATTTTGGGACATGGACTTGGGTCAGGAGGAGACTGGAGTTCTGGGGGCCTTTGGATTTGGAGGAATCTTGAAACATGTCCTGAAATACTTTATGGATCTTAGCTTTAACTATGGAAATCTGACTGACCTGTCGAGGAGGAATAAAAATATTGTTAAGTCGGAGTTTTCCCGAGATCTGCTCTATAGCATTAAAGAATATGAAGAAGACCTGCAGAAGGGACTTGGAAAAGAGTTAAGAGCTTCGGACATAAGATCTCCAGGTTGATGGACTGTATGGAGTTGACGGAAGTGACTGGCAGAGTCCGAGACTGGGGAGAGGAGATGGTGGAAGAGGATTGGAAAATTTAAAGTCTGTATATAGAAATACTGTAAAATTAATGAGCGATAAAAAAATGTTGGAATGAAATTTTATGGCCTTAATAGAAATGTTATAAGGAGTTAAGCTTAAATATGTATATTAGTTTTAATGGAAATAAGATTAAAAATATGTTAAGACATTTATATGACAGAAAATAGAGAAAGATGGAAAGGAATTGCTGAAACAATTAATAGAAGTGGAATACAAAAAGGGAGGTGAGAGGAGGTCGATGAAACAAGGGAATGAAAGATAGAGTATGGAAAAGGTATGATGTATGTTTTTAAATTGTTTTTGTTTTGTTTTGTTTTGTTTATTGTGTTTAGTTTAATGTGTTAAGGTTGTGTTTTGTGTTGTTTATATATTGTACTGTATTGTTTTTTCTCTTTTTTGTTTTCTTTTCCCTGTCTTTTTTCCTTTCTTTCTTTTTTGTAAGCTTTAAAAGTAATAAATATTATTTTATTAAAAAAACAGAATGTCCTTTTTTTGGTGGGATTCAAATAGCACATAGTGGAATTCAGTAGCACAATATTTGGCGATCAGAAGGATACTGGGGGCTGCTAGTCATGATGGCTACAGGCTCACAATGTACGTTTAAAGCACTACGATGCCACTTCAAACCAACACTACTTTCCCCCAAATAATTATGGGAGCTATAATTTGTTCAGGGTTATAATAGCAGTTAGGAGACCTCTATTCACCTCACAGAACTACAATTCCCAGAGTGGTTTAGCAATCAATCCCTCTTCACAGAAAACTCTGGGAATTTTAGCCCTCGAAAAAGGAATACAGGTCTCCTAGCAAGTCTCAGCAAACTTTAAAAAAATAAAATACAGTTACTTGAATTCTTCTGGGGGAGCCATGATTGTTTAAAGTGGGATCAGAGTGTACTGAATGTATGATGTGAATGAGACCTAGACAGGCCTTCAGCCTAGTCTAGCAGGTTTCTTCATGATTTCTTAGAACGGGAAAATATTAAAACGTAGACACTGACACAAACATCCAGTGCACATTTGTATGTATTAAAGCTCGCCTTCCATTCAGCTACAGCTTTTAAATTTATTTTTATTCATTTTCGGATTGATATCGCCTCACCTTTTAGTAAATATCTCAAGATGGCTTCCAGTAAAAGAGAAAAAGCAAAAGAATCAAACAATATAGCAAAAAGGCAAAAGACTAAATCAGCAACAAAGAGGAATAAACAAAACAAAAATGTGATATAACTAAGGGGGCTGTCAAAACAATCATTCATTTAAACCAGGTAGCAAACACCATAAAAGGTACATCATATCCTGTCAAATGCCTGAGAGAACAGGGTAGACTTTGTTGTAGTAGCTATTCATCCTAAGGTCCCAGGGCAGATCACAACATTAAAGCACAATAGTAAAAAAGAAGTCACAGACAACCTCCTATCACAAAAATAAAGTGGGTCCTCACATACACCCTTAAGTGTCAAAGGCTGGGTAAAGAGGTGCATATTCATCATTCACTGGACGCAGTACAATGAAGGTGCCAGATGCACCTCTGTGGGGAGAGAGTTCATAGCTTAGGGGCCACCACAGAGAATACCCTGTCCTGGACTGCCACACCTCAAGCCCCAAGGGTGGAAGAACTACCAAGAACTCACCCTCTGCCAATCTCAGCACCCTGAAAGGGTCTGTAGGGAAGGAGATGGTCTCTCAGATATGGTCATGACAACATGAAGTAAACACCTGCTTCTTGTTTCTTTTCTCTGGGTCACAGTATCCCAAATTTACAGCCTGGACTAGGGCTGCCATATTTCCAGAATTTTCCCAACATAGCTGGAATAGTGTAGTCAGAAGCAGTGTCCTGGCAGAAATCGCTAAAAATGTCCTACTCTCAAGTCTATGGTTGCATATATTCAGGTGTTTTTGTTTGTTTGAATATGAGATCGCCTACATAATTTTTTTGCTGAATTTGTATAAAGACCTTTATAACAACAGAATAGCTGGAGCATCTTCATAACAACACAGTTATGAGAGCAGCAGAATAGTGCTGAGTGCCTTGTAAGTAATTTAGCAGCAGTTTACAGTTAATTGTTCCTGCATGCAGCCTGAGATTTGTGTCACTTTTGGAAGGCAAAAGATGGTCTTAAACTACCTTACTCCAGCTGAAGATGTGATTTTTTTAGAGTAATAATGAATATATTAACCTCTATAGCATCTTACCAAAGACACTCGGAGCACAGGTGCTTGTCTAAGACACTCTGTGCTGCAATAATCTTCTTTTCAAAACCAACTATGGCTTCCGCTCATATTATACTTCTCTTTTTTTAAAAAAATAAAAAAACCTCATTCAGCAGCAATGTTAAATGAAAAAACCCACAAGGCTTAGAGAACTAGTTCACAGGTATGTTCAAAACCATTCGGAAGCTTTTTCAAGAGGACTGTATTCTTTCACAATAGGCCTGTGTTGAAATTAATTATGGTGCTGTCTCTGGCTCTTTATCATTGTCCTCTTTTTCAGTGACCCGTCTGGAGTCAGCTGGCAAATTCCTGAATTGGATGGGATGTATTTTGCACTTTCTAACCTCCTGTTCTCCTGCTAGCTCCTTCAACTCTAAACCATATGCCCATACATTAAATAAATAAAATTGGCAGAACATAAGAGACTTAGCTAGAACACATTCTGGTTCAACATGCTGTATGAAGGGCTACAGTGCTGAGCTTAATAGGGCTGGTGCCAGGAATGGGCATGTTTGCTGTATTTGCTGATGCCCATGCCCCAATCAGGGGCCTCCTACCAGTCCCTGGAGAAGGAGAAGGAACATCTGTATAGCTTGTCCCATCTTTATGTGAGGTAGTATTGATTTGGCTAAGAGAGGCAAGCACATAGGTAGCAGGAACAATGTGGAGAGGTGGCTTGTGCATTCAGAAAGGAGGGCCTTCTTAGGGCAACTTGCTCAAGGACTTCCCAAAAGCTGGAGCCAGACGTAATTCCAACCCATCAATATTTATTTATTTATTTTACTTCCAGGAACAATTTGAAATGTTGGTTGTTAATTTATCAGACCCTAAAGGGTACTTGGAAGGGCTGCCTCTTCCCACCAGCCTGTCCATGTTTTATGTCCCAGAAGCACGTTGGGCTTAGATACAGGACATGGCCTTTTTTTGTTGTGGCACCCAAACTGTGGAATACTACAGTACCTTGTGGTTAGAGTGCTAAATGGTAACACCCACTAATGCTAACCTGGAATGTACCTTTGATTCACAGCCCCCTTCAGTGACTATTTTGGCTAGGCTTAAGTGTTGTTTATAAAGGAAGTTCAAATACAATGATTAAAAACAATGATTTGGGATTTGACTGTTGCCCGCCCAGACATGAATGCTATTGAATG
This sequence comes from Podarcis cretensis, assembly GCF_951804945.1. Taxonomy (NCBI): domain Eukaryota; kingdom Metazoa; phylum Chordata; class Lepidosauria; order Squamata; family Lacertidae; genus Podarcis; species Podarcis cretensis. The sequence goes on along the minus strand of NC_137176.1, from coordinate 72,490,253 downwards.
ATGGGAGGAGCTGGAGTGCACCCATTGCCCTTGTTCTGTCCACTGCACCCCCATTTCTGGCGCCATTGCCTTCCATCTATTGGGGAGGTGAACTTCTAAAGCCGCAAGTCCTCTGTTTGTGGTTGTCCAGGGTTCTGAATTGTGTGATGAACCTCTGTAAGTAGACTTCACAGTGCAGAAAATCAACTGAGAACTTTATCCAATACAATAAAGCATAGCTTTCACTGCCACTTGTGGAATCATTTGAGCTGTATCAGCATTTTGGTTGCGGGTTAGGTAATCTCTCAAGTCTCTTGTTTTCCTCAGGGGATCTTACATAGATAATACTTTATTCGGCTATAAGCCCACAAGGTAAAACAAATTGATAAAAACATTCTAAAATATCAACTAAAATATTTCAACGCATAATCTCCATCACACTACTTACAATCTCTAGATGTACCGTATTATGGCCTTGAAGATAAGGATGGTGCATAGAGTTTACTAGATTTTTAGTAGTCATGCAGCATTCCATGAAGTCTTTTATATGAAAGAACTGAAATCAGGAATCTAGCAACCTGTAATGTTCTATAAGAGTCAATGTCCTGGAGTAGATAAGCTAGATGTAATTCAGGTGGTTTAGCAACAATTTCCAGAATGATTGAACTCAAAATCCTTGATCGGGGAACAGTGTATAAGGGGCAATTAAACAAGATATGATAAAGGGATTCTATTGATTTGTTGTCACATGCGCATAAAACAGAGGTTTTACCGTTAGAAAATCTATTGCTCAGCACATTTGAGGGGAACACATTAAATCTGGCTCTAACAAATGCAAATCTATGCGACGCAGCCGATAAGGTAGACAGATATTGAGGTATCTGGGACATAGATGTAATGCCCTGATTTATCGGGGAACATGTACCTCCACCTGTAGTAAGATTTTGTTGCAAATCAACCTCCTCCAATCTTTGTTTGATGACCTTTTTAGCTGTAATTAGATCTAAATTAAGTATATCGGAAGGAGAGATTCCATAAGACAACAGTTTGGAATGGATTTTTGTTGCCCATGGGCTGGTGAATTCATCTCTCCAAAGGCACTGAATAAGATGGTAATTTGGCAATTTATGCCAAAGGGACAGCCAATAATTAAAGGCATGTCTCCACATCAGAATCTCTAAGGAGGGGGTCTTAAGTTCTAAGCGAATGGCAGAGTTGCTTACACAGGAGGGTAGTTTCAAAAGGCGTCTTAGAAAAAGATTTTGCAATGTCACCAGAGGCATGAGGTTTACAAAGGCGCCCCATAAAGGGACCCCATAGGCCATAGTTGCAACCACTTTTGCACTGTAAATTTTTAAGGCGGATGGAACATGCCTAGCCCCCTCAGACAAGAAGAAGCGTAATAGAGCGTAGATAAGGGCTTTAACCTTATTTTGTAAATATGTGATATGCGCTTTCCATCCCATATTATACTGAAAGTAAATTCCTAGATATTGAAATTTGTAAACTTGTTCAATTGGCTTCCCCTCGAGTTCCCATCTATACAGTTTACGACTCCTGGAAAAAATTAAGACTTTAGATTTGGAATGGTTAATAGTAAGTAGATTTGTTTGGCAATATAACGCAAAAATCTTAAGGGCCCTCCTCAAACCGATTCGAGAATATGAGAGGATCACCGCATCGTCAGCGTACAATAATAAGGGGCAGCGATAAGTCTGCAAGCCTGGGTGCATGAATGATGGTTTGGGCCTCAGCTAGGGGGGTTCTCATGTCACTGATATAGAGGTTAAAAAGATAGGGGGCAAGGATGCACACTTGTCGTACCCCCTTATTTATTGGTACAGAGTTTGTGAGATCACCCTCAGGTGTTAACCTCACCCTAGCGGCCGTCTCTTCATGTAATTTAATCATAAGCCACAACAGCCTTTTATCTATGCCCCACTTTGCCAGTTTTTCCCATAACAGCTCTCTAGAGATACTATCAAAAGCCGCCTTCAGGTCTATAAAAGCGGCACATAGAAGACCATGAGTGGGGGAAGAATACTTCCGCGCCAGATGATATAGAATTATTGCATGGTCAATAGAAGCGCGATTTGGTCTAAACCCGACCTGTTCATGGCCTATCAGATTGAAATTTTCGGCCCACTGGGTTAGTCTGGTTAGCAGGAAGCGAGTATAGATTTTCCCGATGATTGATAATAAACTGATGTTTCGATAGTTTCCTGGGTCCTCTGGTGGTCCTTTTTTATATATAGGAATTATGATGGACTCCTTCCATGATCTAGGTATCTGGCCCGTGGCATTGATTGCATCAAAGATTTTTGCAAGAATTTTGGCCCACCATGCTGGGTGTTGTTTAATAACTTCCGCCGGGATCAGATCGGGCCCTGGGGCTTTATCAGTTTTCAGTTTAGCAATTAAATCTACTATTTCCTCCGGGTCAGTATCTGGCCATATGGGCAAATGACTTGAAAGAGTATCAGAGTGAATGTTAGAGATATCTGTCTGGGAGAAATATTTTCTTAGAAATTGTTCCCATGTCGGGGCTGGGATAACCGTCAATGGGTATTTCCTCGATCTTTTGTTGATTAAATTCCAAAAACCGCGAGAGCTGTGAAGCTTAGAGGCAGCAATCAGCGCTTGCCAACATCTTAGCTGCCACTCATGCTTGGCTGACTTCTGTGCCTGTTTATAAGCAATTTTGGCCTGCAAGTACTCTGGGAGAAGAGTTTCAGCTCCAGAAGATTTGTATCTGTTGTAGATACAACAGAGAGAGAGTCTAGCTTGCTTACATTTGGAATCAAACCAAGGTGCACCGAACCTGGGTTGATCTCGGTTAACCAGGTGAGCCGGCATCGTAAAGAAGCTAGTTAAATCTGCAGAGAAGTGGGAGAACCACTCCAGTATCCTATTTGGTTCCGACAACTCCGCCATTGAAACAGTAAGGGATTCAGAGATATTCCTCTGGAAGAATTCTGCATATTTTTGGGCCTGTTTCATAGACCATTTAATGCCTCTTACTTGAGCTGCGGCATTTAAACCTACATGAATTGGGTGTGTACCGCTAACCGGGTGCCAGTCAAGCGTTAGCTTGGCCGCTAGAGGTAGGTGGTCACTGGATTGTACATTGTCTACTCTGAAATAAAAGAAGTTTGGAAATAGGTCTTCTGAAACTAGAAGGTAGTCTAGGACACTATTTGATGTTGTGCCCAAGTGAGTGAATTCACCTGGCACGTCCGGAGGGCAGTTGCCATTTAAAATGTTCAAATTCATACGAATGGCCAATTGATAAAGACGGACTCCCGCCTCATTCACTCTGTTGTCCTTAGATCTTCTTGATGTAAAAGAGATTAAATCAGATTTTGGGTAGGGGGGAGATACTCACCACTTGGCCTTAATTATCCCATCCCAGTTGGTGGCTGTACGTGCATTAAAGTCACCACCCATTATCGATGGAATATTAGGGTACATAACATAGCATGCCAGTAAATGATCTTCCAGAGAATCCCATCTATAATGGAGGTCTGATATAAGACCACCTGGAGGAAGATAAACATTGGTGATTAATAGTGAGAATTTTTCGCTTGAAATCAGACCTGTAAAAGCAAAAGGAGGAAAAGTCTGAACTAACGAGAGTTTAGCTCTCATTTTAAGCGATATGGCGATTGCAAGACCACCTCTGGACCGGCCACCTTTCTGGGAGGGGCTAGCTGGAAGTGATATCAGTTCAAAGCCATTTATATCTATTTTATCTTCTTCCCAAGTTTCTTGCAAAAGGATTATCTGAAAAGAGTTTATATAGGACAGAAATTCGGGATCTAATCTTTTCCTTTTCCAGCCAGCAATGTTCCAACTTAGGACTGCTAACTGGGGACTTCTGTGTTGTTCTTTTAACAGTCAAAACGGAGGGGGGGCAGACTCTCAGTTAAAGACAGAAGATGTAACAAAAAAATCAGTTATTTTACTTTGGGAAGATGGTAACTGTGAGGAGCCCTCCAAATTAAAATTTTTAACAATTTGGTTCGACTGTTGGCACACCGTGGATGATCCACTGAAAGTAGATCCCTGAACAGGAAGTCTCTTCATTTCGAGATTCTTGGTACAACTTGACAGAGAAATACCTAGGGAGGGAGAAATTAAGTCCGTCGGAGGAAACCCTCTCGCATATTTATCATCAGACATTAGGATGATTTTATTGATGCGTCCCATCGGGTCTTCAATCGTTTCCGACGGAGGGTCCCGAGGTGTAACATTCATATTTTCCTTTGAAGAAGGTAATTGAGGGGGCATCACGGGGGCGGGAATTGCGGAAGGCTCTCTCAGGGGCATCACTTGTGGACTACTTCTATATCTGGTCGAAACTGGAGAAGATTCTAGCTCTGGCATGGATGAGTGAGTTAAAGAGGGATTTGAGTCAAGCAGGGAAATCAGAATTTCATCCTTAGGTATGTTGGTCGATGAATGTAGATGAAGGTTCAGTGAGGATGGCCGAGCCTGATCGTCTCGTGATATAGCGTACGGGGCAGAAACAACTTGAAGATTTGAGTCTTGCCGGATGGTTTTTGTTTTCAGAGTGGGGCTGAGCTGAAGAAGGTCAACCACTTCTGTCTGGTGAGCCCAAGTGGGGTTATTTGAAACATCGTTAGTATCTTCCCCTCTATGTTGGACTTGCAAAAGCTGAGATTTAAGCGTGTCAAATCTTTGCATCATCACCGACTGTTCTTTCGGAGGGAGGGCTCTGAACGAATCAATAAGTTCCCTTTTGCCAAGGGCAGTCTGTAGATTTTCGTCCTCATAGATGGCTGTTTGAGAGGGTAACGAGTTTGGTCGGGGATGGCACGCTGCAGAGTCATCGCAGTGGGGCCTGACAGTATTTTGAAGTAAGGCAGAGTCTCTTGTCCTAATGTCCTCACCGCCAGGGCACCTATTTAGAAGGGGTTTGATCTTGCTATCTGCAAAAACCCTCGTTGCTACGATGTTGGCCATGGACAAAAGCGTTTTCCTCCTAACAATAATAGATGGTATCTTTTCAGAGTGGAACGCAAGTATCACCTTCAAGAAGTTGTTCTGCCGGAGAAGGGGCATCACAGCATATAGGTCAATCTGATGTTTCTTAATTTTTAAAAGTTTGCTTAAACAGTCTTTAGCCCCTTCTAGCGTTGACCATCTTCCTATTTCCGACCTGACAGACAGGCAACTTTTCTTGGGTTGCAGAGTTAATATCAGATTATTCAATTGGGAATTTAAGATCTATTTAATTTTAGTCTCCTTTATTTTTTCTGAATTGGGGTGAGGCAATAAGTTTTTGACCTCACAAACTGGAGATTGTGTTGTTGATTCAAGTTTTTCGATTTTCGGCAGGATATTGGATAATTGTGAAGATACCTCGTCCAGCCTTTTAAAAATACAGTGAAGAGTCTTAATTACTAAGTGTAACTGCTCACAACTGGGGAACTCCCCCATATCAGATGTTAAACCATCTTCCTGTGATGAGAGTTTTTCTTTCGTATTCTCCTTTACAGGCTTTACTTTTGAAAAATTTTGAGTCATCAGAATTGGAGTAGCTTCTAAATCAATTAGAGGTAGGAAGCGATTTTGGGTTTCCACTGCAAGGCAATGCTCGGCATGGTCACTCCCTCCTCTATTCCGGTGTGGCACCAACCTTGATAGTTTTGGTTTGGGGGATGATAGGGGCTCGTCAAAGTCTCTCAAGCGTTTTTTCTGACCCATACTTTCCTCAGGCCAGGGATTATACGATTCTTAAAATAACATAACACTTGACACACAATTAAGATAATGGCGTTCTCTTCTCTTTTAGCAGCCGAGGCCGGCCCGCTGATAAGAGAGAAACAACGAGCAGCCTGTAGCAGTCTGGAGCAGGGCCAAATCTCTCAGAGAGTTTCCATAGCATGCGGCTGCAGCAATTATAAAATACTCAAAAGCTGACTGGGTCAGTTAAGATAAAATATAAAAGAATAAAAGAAGATTAAAAGAAGTCCGAAGAGCACCGGTAAGCGCGTCTTACCTCGGCGCCATGTTGGCCCCTCCTCCTCCCTCAGGGGATCTGTTGCAATTAATGGTGTCTCTTTAAAAAGAACAGATCATCTGGCTGGATGATTTATGCCTCTCAGCTTTGCAAGAACACTGAGGATGCTAAAATATCTCAGACTGCAGTGGTGCTCCGCAAGACGAATGCCTCGCAAGATGGAAAACCCGCTAGACGAAAGGGTTTTCCGTTTTGGAGGTGCTTCGCAAAATGAATTTCCTATGGGCTTGCTTCACAAGACGAAAATGTCTTGCGAGTTCCTGCGGTTTTTCCCCCCTTCCCTCCCCCTTTTTCTAAGCTGCTAAGCCGCTTATCTGCTTATCCGCTAAGCCGCTAAGCCGCTAAAAGCCGCTAAAAGCGCTAATAGCGCTAATCCGCTAAGCCGTCAATGGGCTTGCTTCGCAAGACGAAAAAACCGCTAGACGAAGAGACTCGCGGAACGGATTAATTTCGTCTTGCGAGGCACCACTGTAATTAGAGAGGATACACGAGAGCCAACTACCAGGTTTGTGAACTCCTATTGCTGGAGGACTAAAGCTGGTAGTTGGCTCAACAACAAAACCCCTCATACCATTGGGGGCTCTGATGGCAGTTTAGAGGATGCACCAGCCAGGAAGCTAGATCACACAAGAATCAATTAAATCCAGTGCAACCTAGTGATCAAACTATATAATGACACCACCCAGGGCCCAGTTTCTTGTTGCTGTGTTTTTTTTCTTCTCTGACTACTAGGTAATATCTGGGCCCCTTGGAATCTTGCTTTAGTAAGCATCAAATAAATTGCACTCAAAAGATGTGTAAATCAAGCCTGGGTTTGGTTCATCGTTGGACTTGCCTCCTTAGCATATTTTAGGGAAATTGCTTGATTTGGGACTGATGAGGTCTTTGTAATGAATTGTTTTAGAGAGCTGAGGCACATTTGAGAACACACAGCTAATGTGGGATTGCAAATGGCTTATCAGTAGTGCATTTTAGAAATAAATAAACCTGTGACAATAATTACCAGCTCTTTCTTCTGTTGGGGACCAATATAGAACAAAAGTTTGCCCTTGCTTTTGGAAACATCTTGCAAACAGTTATTTGAGGTTTGGCCAACTACTGTCTTGCACAAGGGCCAGTCGGTATCAACAAAAAGTTATGGGATAATGTCCCATGTAATGTTTGCCATCATTTACCCTAACCCTTATTGGAGGCCTGGTTCACATGGTCATCCTGTGTTACCCTTCCAACTTCTTTTTTCATCTCTATGTACTTTTTGAGGGAGAAAAGGTAACAAAAGCAAGGTAACTTTTCTCCACACCAAGGATGGGGGGGGGGCAGGGACTTAGAGGCCAAATGGGCATTAAAGGAAGACCTCAAAGGTGCCACTACCCCCAAAGGCATTGTGTTGTTGACTCCTGGAGTCATATGTAGGTTTTGAATGCTCTTTCAATGCTTCATGAGCCTGATAGCTTTGTCCAGAGTTAATCCACCTTCTAGTAATGGTTTTACTTGTATTGCTTTTTAGTTATGGTTCCAATAAGAACCTGCCCCTTAAGAATACCATCCCTAGCTGTAAAAAGCAGGGTTAGGGAACCTGTAGCCCTCTAAATATTATTGAGCTAGAATCCCTATGAACCCAGGCAGCACGCCCAATGGTCAGGGCAGATGGAAGAACAATGCTTGGATGACCACAGCTTCTCCCATCTGTGCTGCAGAGAAACAATCACCTATCATGAACAGTGGTTGGGTTAAGAGCTCATCTGTCATTTCAGTAGGGGCCTTGGTTTGTTTCACAAAGAAACACACACATACTCTTTGGACTGTAGCAGGACTCAAACAGTGTGCTCTATCTAGCTCTTTTCTGTCCGTTTTCTAATCTTGCCATTGGAGACTGACAGTTTGAAGACATCCTTGGACCAATGCTCATTACAAAATGAGCATCTCTGAAGGCTGTAGATGGCAGCCACATATCTGACTCTGGTCCTTCCAGTCCAATTCTCTGCAGTATTTTCAGTTTCAAAAGCAGCGGAACTCTCTCTGGTCTACTGTACCTGGAAGCCATCCTAGTCTGACACCATATGTTGCACGCTAAAAAACCAACAACCCTCAGTTACTGAATTCTGGCTCCACACACCTAACTGATTTATTATTAAGCATGTTATATACAGATTTCTGGCAGGCCTTTTATCACATGCCTGCTGCAGAGTTTGTTGTAGTCCCAATTTGAGAAAGAGGAGGAAGGACCTACACTGATACTTGGTTATACTCTTGGGGACAATGCCTTGGTAATTTACTATAAAGGTAAAGGTACCCCTGCCCGTATGGGCCAGTCTTGACAGACTCTGGGGTTGTGCGCCCATCTCACTTAAGAGGCCAGGGGCCAGCGCTGTCCGGAGACACTTCCGGGTCACGTGGCCAGCGTGACATCGCTGCTCTGGCCAGAGCCAGAGCCAGAGCCAGAGCCGCACACGGAAACGCCGTTTACCTTCCCGCTGGTAAGCGGTCCCTATTTATCTACTTGCACCCGGAGGTGCTTTCGAACTGCTAGGTTGGCAGGCAGTAATTTACTATACCTGGGTGCAACACAATGCCTTTCAGTAACATGTCATGTGCCACACCCTTAATGGGACCTGAAGCACCCAAGATGGGTACACTGAAGATTTGACAGCTGTTGAATCTCCTAAGCTTTTTATTGTAGCCTAGCTTGGCTACAAAAACAAGTCACAATTAAGCAAAAGGTACAATACATTAGGGGTGCCGTGTACCACCCTGCCTCTTCTTGTCCCTGCTGGTCTGCATCATTGTCCTGATTCTTCTTTTTAAAGAAATGGGGCAGAAGCTCTACAGATGGGACATAGGCAGGTTAATGGTAAAGACTGTAGTAAAGATGTCAACCAACCCTTCCTTGAAGTCCCTATCTTCAACAGTAGCCAACATGGTATCCTCCATATGTTATGAACTACAACTACCATGATTCCTGGCCATTGATCATGCTGTCTGGGGCGCATGGGAGTTGCAGTCCACATCAGGTACGCACCATGTTGGCAACTGCTATCCTAGACATGGGTAACTTGCAGCCAATATTGAACAAAAAAAAATTCTTGGAAGTGCAAATTAAAATATAAATATTTATTTATACATACATACATACATACATACATACATACATAGCCCATCTGGCTGGGTTTCCCCAGCCACTCTGGGTGGCTCACAACAGAATACTAAAAACACGATAAAACATCCAACATTATAAACTTCCCTAAACAGGGCTGCCTTCAGATGTCTTCTTAAAGTCAGATAGCTGTTTATCTGTTTGACATCAGAAGGGAGGGCATTCCACAGAGTGGGCACCACCACTGAGAAGGCCCTCTGTCTGGTTCCTGCAACCTCACTTCTCACAGTGAGGGAAGCACCAGAAGGCCCTCGGTGCTGGACCTCAGGGTCCAGGCTGAATGATGGGGGTGGAAACACTCCTTCAGGTATACTGGGCCAAGGCCGAAGAAGAAGAAGAAGAAGAAGAAGAAGAAGAAGAAGAAGAAGAAGAAGAATTTATTATTTAGACCCTGCTCATCTGGCTGGGTTTCCCCAGCCATTCTGTGCAGCTTCCAACAAAATATTAAAATACAATAATCTATTAAACATTAAAAGCTTCCCTAAACAGGACTGCCTTCAGATGTCTTCTAAAAGTCTGGTAGTTGTTTTTCTCTTTGACATCTGGTGTGAAGGCATTCCACAGGGCGGGTGCCACTATCAAGAAGGCCCTCTGCCTGGTTCCCTGTAACTTGGCTTCTCGCAGTGAGGGAACCGCCAGACGGCCCTCGGTGCTGGACCTCAGTGTCCGGGTAGAACAATGGGGGTGGAGACACTCCTTCAGGTATACTGGACTGAGGCCGTTTAGGGCGTTAAAGTTCAGCACGAACACTTTGAATTGTGCCCAGAAACGTACTGGGAGCCATTATATAGGTCTTTCAGGAAATTTAAAGGACGGCTGTGCCTCAGTTTACATACTGTTTCTGGAAAAGTGTGAATTAATTAGGAACACCTGCCTTTAAATGCAGAGTGAACAGGATTTATTCCCAGTCCCTAGCTTCCACTCACCTTGACGGTGCAGAGCTTTCCCTAAATGGCTTCGGTATACTGGATGCTGCTGATCCAATTCGATTTAAGCCACCAGATCACTGCTGTGTGGATTCCTGTCTTGTCAGCCTCGCTTCTGTTTGCGAGAACCCATTCCCAGTTGGTCGCAGTGTTTCTCTGCCCGCATTACTGTGGCATTTCATTAGCGGCTGTGCTGCCATCTGTGCCAGGTTGCTTCTGCAGCTGACTCAGCCGTCCTTGTAATTTACACTGAAGTAGCTCTGCAGATTGTATTTATAGAGTTCAGCCTTGCAAGCTTTGCTCGGTCATCATCGACAGGAGCAAAAGGGTGGCCTGGAAAAAAAACATTTTTTTTTTCTTTTTTAAAAAGGCTGAGGCACACAAAATGAAAACTATTTTGCCCATGTTTATGCAATCGCAGCTTCCTGTGGGAGCACAGCAGAATTCAAGAGAGCTGAACCTTAAAAACAGCTGTGGCTTTTTCACTCTGGAGAACAGCACTGTGGATTCTCCTGTTTGATGGGTTCAGCAAAGAACGCCCTTCCACTTGCACAGCCCCCAGTTGCAGGCTGCGACCATGAAGGAGATTTGGTGACTTTCTCAGTGTATGTGTAGAAAGTCTAACTTGGAGGGTGGCCGGGGGGAGTGGGGAGACAGCACTGAAAGCAGCAGTGAAGGCATTTGCCCTGAGCTAATACAACTGTCAGCCAAGTGGGCAACCATATCCTCCAAAGGATATGGCTCAGTTGGAATGAGGCTATGTGACTGCACATTGACATTCCAAAGTCAATGCTGGAGAACCCAGGAAGGTACCGTATACTAAGAGAGCTGGTTCATTTATGATGGACAACGGCTGGCATCAACTGAGGTTCAGCTCCGAGGGCCTTCTGGCAGTTCCCTCACTGCAAGAGGTGAGGTTAAAGGGAACCAGGCAGAGGGCCTTCTCGGTAGTGGCACCCACCCTGTGGCACACCCTCCCATCAGATGTCAAAGAAATAAACGACTATCTGACTTTTAGAAGACATCTGAAGACATCTGAAGGGAATTTTAATGTTTGGGGTTTTATTGTGCTTTTAATATTCTGTTGGGAGCCGCCCAGAGTGGCTGGGAAAACACAGCCAGATGGGTGGGGTATAAATAAATTATTATTATTATTAAACTCTCCAGGGTTTCAACCTTGACCCTTTTGTTTGCAAAGCAAATGCTCCAGCACTATGGTGCCGCCCCAAGAAAAAACAGGAAGGTGTTATTCAGTCTCCTGAATCCCTCCCCATTTCACTCCCGAATTACAAAAATAAGTTCCAAGCTAAATCTTTGTCTCAGCACTCACATATACAGAAGTGAGGCGTTGTAATCATCATAGGGTTTTGTTCGCTTTAATTCTCTGTATTGTATTAGACCGGACAACACTGCAGCTGTGGTCCTATTATCCATAACCTGGCTATCTTCCAGGACCAGGAAACTGCCTTCCCTCACATATATCTTGGTTTCTGTATCACCTCCTCCTAAGGGGCAGAGGCAGGCACCAGAAGTTTAAGGGAATAAAATGGAATGGGAAGGAAAGAACCCTTTGAAAACATACATGTGAGCACTTCTGGAAGTTATTTGGGGTCTTGGTGGACTTGTACAGGAAGGGAGCTACACACTTTTGACTTTGTGGGCTTTCTAGAGGCATGTCAAAGGCAGCCACTGGAAATGTACAATTCTTTTAAAAAATGCACTCCCAGTTGGCTTTAAGGAGCACGAAGAAATGAAACCTTCAAGGTACGTAGAGCCGAAGCCATTGCATTTTCACAAGAGGAATTTGGATGGTCCTTAGACCAGGGATGGGGAGCTTGTGGCTCTCTAGACGTTGTCTACAATTTCCATGATCTCTGACCACAGGCCATGCTGGTTGGTGCGACTTCAAAAATGTCTAGAAAGTGACAGGCCCCTCATTCCTCCCATAGGCCAAGCTGTCCTCCATCTGTCTTGTTCCACCACTCAGACATTCATAGGAGATTGGTACTTGGAAGACAACTGCTGAAGGCCACTGCCCAAGGGTGAATGATTCTTCTAGGAAATATTCAGGGAAGCTGAGGCCCAGCAACATTGTCTATTGTCTTAAGACTGCCAACTCTGAGGCAGACTGCGTGATGACTTTTTATCTACTCCTCCAATCATATCTGAGAATTCTGAGTTGATAAGTAGAGGATTGTGCTATTAAGAGAGCAGTCTGAATCAACTATTGGAGGTTGTGTTTTTCAATTATTTGTTCACTGCTCTGGATTTCTTCTTATTTAGGACTTAATTCTGTATCTATTTTAATATTGTTTTAACTAGGAGACATGAAGCATATTTAGCAGTGAAAATGAAATTTTCAGAGTCTTTTTTTTTTTTAAGGCCATCGAGTGTATAGTAATAACTGATTAGGAAATTTCTCTGATGAGTCTACCGGTAATTGGACTTAGCCCCAAGAGATTTGGTTAATGATTTGGAGGCATTTTCCAAATTAATTCATGCTCAGAAACTAACTAGAAGCTTTTCAAGTCCTATTGTTGAGAATTTTGACATGGAACTACCAGCACAATTCTTACTCTGGACACGTCAAGAGTCTATTAAGAAATTCATCCTTACCTCTGATGGGCAACCAATGCTTGAAACATTATTTCCGGAGATTAAAACAACTGATGTCAAGATACAATCCAATGTCAGCTATTGTTTATGTCCTGATTGTCATCCCCACCTCCTCTAAAGCAAAAATAGGATACAGGGTGTGATGCCAATATGAGAATATGCTGTATTGGACATATCTCTTAATCACATTCAAAGTCATCTTCAAGATAATCCTGATTGGAAGCCTCAGCTAATTATCTTCTAAAGCAATTCTAATTTAGGTACCATGTCAGCTCCAAGTGAAACAGTCATGTTTGGGGAAGGAAGTGGACCTTGGGTTCCCCTTAATGCACCCACAGAAGGTGACTCATCATTTTCTTGAAAAAGTAATCTTGGAATTATTACTGGGGCTTCTAACAGGGTTCAAAGCAGTAGTTGTCAGTCTGATGGGAAAGCAAGCTCCGCAGGACAATGACTCCAGATCATCAACAACAACATTAAAATGTAAGTTTGAACAAATCCACATCAATACTTTATTATTTGCACCTACAACAGAGCCACCATCACTATCAATGCAGCTGTGAATGTTCTACATAACCATCCCAATCAGATGCAACCAAAAAGTCTATATTTAAAAACCATATGTTGGTATAAGAGACAGTGTAGAATTGGGAGCTCCAGATTTTTGACTGTTTTCCTTTTTGAAGATGGTGCAAGAGAAATTGTTACATCACAAAATTATATCACCAAGTTATCAAAGAGGATTAGGCTGCTACTTCCAAGGTTTTTATGTAGGATAAAGACTGGAGATCACATTGCTAGTTATGGGACTGAACTATTTGTTTCACCTTTCCAAACTGTAAAATGCATGCATATTTCTGAGAACGGTAGACTGGGTCATCTAGTCCAACCCCCCACAATGGAGGAATCTCAACTAAAGCATCCCTGACAGATGGCCATCTAACCTGTGCTTTAAAAAACCCCAATGATGGAGAGTTCACCACCTTCCAGGGAAGTCCTTCCACTGCTGAACAGCTCTTACTGTCAGATAGTTCTTCCCAAAGTTTAGTCAGAATTGTCTTTCTTGTAACTTGAAGCCATTGGTATGGGTCCTACCCAACGGAGCAGGAGTAAACAAGCTTGCTCCATCCAGGGGCGTCGCGGGGGGGAACCATGTGCCCCATGCGCCATGTCTGGGGGGCTGACAAGAAGGCACCCCGTGGGGGCTCACTCGGTGCAAGCAGCCATTGCGCCGCCGCAGCCGCATGTGGAGGATCCTCCATTCGCGGCTGCAGCTGCAAGCAGAGGATTCCGGAGCCAGCGGCAAACTGCTATGTACAGCGCATGTGCGGAATCACACACACGTGCTGTACGTAACGATGCCACACGTGAGCTGTAGATAGCAGTTTGCTGCCAGCACTGCTCAAGCGCCGTATGGACAGCGGTAGGATCCCTCCGTCACCGCTAGAGCCGTGAACGGAGGATCCTCCATTCATGGCTGCAGCTGCGAGCAGAGGATCCCGGCACCATCTGTATAGCGCTGGAGCAGCGCCGCCAGCAAACTGCTATGTACAGTGCATGTGTGGTGTTGCTACGTACGGTGCATGCGTCGTACGTAGTGATGCCGCACATGCGCCCTACGTAGCGACGCCCCGCCCTGGGTGTCACAATGCCTTCGTTTGCCCCTGGCTCCATCTTCCATGTGACAGCTCTTTAGATATTTCAAGACAGCCATATCTCCTCTCGGTCTCCTCTTTTCCAGGCTCCTTCAACTGTTCCTCATAAGGCTTGGTTTCCAGACCCTTGATCATCTTGGTTGCCTGCCTCTGTGCGTGTTCCAGCTTTTCAATATCCCTCTTAAATTGTGGTGCTCAGAACTGGACATAGGACTTCAGGTCTGACCTGACCAAGGCAGAATAGTTATACTAGTACTTCCCTAGATTGGGACATTATATTTCTGTTGCTGGAGCCTAGAATAGCATTAGGGTTTTTTTGCTGCTGTGTCACCTTGTTGACTCATGTTAAGCTTCTGGCCTACTAAGACCCCTAAAACCTTTATACATCTACTACTGGCAAGCCAGGTGTCCCCCATTTAACCTTTGTGCAGCTGGTTCTTCCTGCCTAAGTGCTGAACCCTTACATTTGTCCCTATTGAAATTCATTTTGTTTGTTGTGGCCCAGTTCTCCAATCTGTTAAGATCATACACCAACTTGCAGTAAATTGTGACCAGCTTCTACAACTATTAGGAAGGTAAGCCAGGTCATTCGTAACAGACAGTAAATGGGAAACATAAATCTCAGAATGTTTGGATACAATTCAATGTGTTATTCATCTTTAGTATTTAAGATCCTGAATGGCTTGGGGTCAAGGTACTTGCAGGATTGCCTTTTCTGATACTTACTGACTTGTGCCTTAAATTCGGGGGGGGGGGGTGACCTTCTTGTCCTACCCAATGAGCATGACCCCCTTTGCACTGAGGCGCATAAGAACATAAAAAGAAGAAAAGCCTGCCAACTGCCCACCTAGTCCATCCTGTTCCCATGCCAACCAGATGCCTGTGTGAAACCGGCAATCAGGACCTGAGCCCAAGAGCGCTTCCGCCTCCTCCAATTCCCAGCACCTGGGATTCAGAATATCCACTTCCAAACTAAGCAGAGCATAGCCATCATGCGTTGTAGCCATTGGTAACTTCATTCTCCAAGAATTTATCTAATCTTCTTTTAAAGCCATCCAAGTTGGTGGCCAAGCTGGTGCAGGAGCAAGTTCCACAGTTCAACTGTTTGTTAAATTTCAACTAAAGATCACAGGGCAGTTCACAACATAAAAATACAAAATGTGCTGCAGGGAGAAATACCTTATTTTACCTGCTGTGAATCTTGCGATGGGACAGCTCCTTCTCCAAGGCAGCACTCTCTGTGTTTTATCTCCCAGCATTGTTTCGACAACAGTTAAAGATGCATTTATTTGTCTGGTCCTTTAGGGAAGTAGCTTTAGAGCAGATGCCCTGTTATTCCTCACCTGCTGTGCTTTGCATCTTTAAACAATTCTACTGATACCATTTCATAATTGCTGCTTTAAATGTTTTAACTCGATTGGATTTTTTTCACCGCACATAATGCCATCCTGAGCTCCCACGGGAGGAAGGGTGGAGTAAAATAAATGCAATACACAACTAAATAAAATAAGTACATGCTTCAGAGCATTCTTCACCAATGACCCTTTTTTTGAGAGACTTCGCAAAGCGATTGTGTGTGTCAAGCTCAGTAGATACATCACTGAGATAATTGTGGAAATTGGAGAAAGGGAATAATTCATCCAAAAACAAAGACTTTTTATTTTAAATCTCTTTCTAAAAGGAGGGAAACATGATTACTATTAAAAACAATGAAGATTCTTGTGGCGAATTTTAAGACTATATGCTGTGACTGGATTACCTGTGTGTCCAAGCATATGTGTCCTTATTATTAAAGGTAAAGGTACCCCTGCCCGTACGGGCCAGTCTTGACAGACTCTGGGGTTGTGCGCCCATCTCACTTAAGAGGCCAGGGGCCAGCGCTGTCCGGAGACACTTCCGGGTCACGTGGCCAGCGTGACATCGCTGCTCTGGCCAGAGCCAGAGCCAGAGCCAGAGCCGCACACGGAAACGCCGTTTACCTTCCCGCTGGTAAGCGGTCCCTATTTATCTACTTGCACCCGGAGGTGCTTTCGAGCTGCTAGGTTGGCAGGCACTGGGACCGAGCAGCGGGAGCGCACCCTGCCGCAGGGATTCGAACCGCCGACCTTTCGATCGGCAAGCCCTAGGCGCTGAGGCTTTAACCCACAGCGCCACCTGCGTCCCGTCCTTATTATTAGCCTGAGGCTAATATTCAATCATATTCAATTGTCCCCTACATTCCCAACCAATCAATGTGTTCTGTAGGAGAGGGCATAATAATAATAATAATAATAATAATAATAATAATAATAATAATTTATTTGTACCCCGCCCATCTGGCTGGGTTTCCCCAGCCACTCTGGGCGGCTTCCATAGAAACCAAAAATACAGTAAAATATCACAGATTAAAAACTTCCCTGAACAGGGCTGCCTTAAGATGTCTTCTGAATGTCAGGTAGTTATTTATCGCTTTGACATCTGATGGGAGGGCGTTCCACAGGGCGGGCGCCACTACCGAGAAGGCCCTCTGCCTGGTTCCCTGTAGCTTTGCTTCTAGCAATGAGGGAACCGCCAGAAGGCCCTCGGCGCTGGACCTCAGTGTCCGGGCAGAACGATGGGGGTGGAGACGCTCCTTCAGGTATACTGGGCCGAGGCCGTTTAGGGCTTTAAAGGTCAACACCAGCAATTTGAATTGTGCTCGGAAATGTACTGGGAGCCAATGTAGGTCTTTCAAGACCGGTGTTATGTGGTCTCGGCGGCCGCCCCCAGTCACCAGCAGATACCTTCCATTCCACACAATTTCGGTCGAAATCAGGCCTTTGGTGTAGCAGCACCTACCTTTTGAAACTCCCCCCCATTGCATACTCAGACAAGGGTCTTCTCTATTTTCTTTTCAGCGCCTGCTAGAGACATTCCTCTTTCAATAAGTCTTCTTAGAATCTTTGTCCCAGTTTGGAAATCTGTCTTGGATCTGAACTAATCTGAATGTGCTGCTGTTGCTTTTATACAGGGGAACACTTGCTTATGTGGGGGTTTTGTTCCTGGCCGCCACACGCACAACTCCGTTCTGCCCCCACCCCTTTTCTGCATGTGTGCACAAGTCACAGCATGCCCATCGCACGCAAGCAGCGAGTTGCCTGTATTTGTATTTCACCTTTTTTTAATAAACGTTAACTGTTTTCATATCTATTATTATATTGTAAATCACTTTGTGGTGTGTCATGGGAATCAACTCATGAAATAGATAGATAAGGTCTACCCCAAACTTCTGCCATTTGGGTTTTTTTTAATTGTTTTTATTAAAGACTTTTCTTGGGTTACAAACTTCTTCCATGTTGTGGCAGACACCAGGAAATGAATCTGTATGTGTGAAAGCAGCTCAAAATAAATTCATATGGGAAATAATAGGGATCTAATCCAATCCCCACCCCTGCACCCCTCTACCTTTTTCAGAGAACTATTGTCATGATCAGGAAGGCAAAAGTTGTCCAGTCAC
Source organism: Podarcis cretensis (assembly GCF_951804945.1). Lineage (NCBI taxonomy): Eukaryota > Metazoa > Chordata > Lepidosauria > Squamata > Lacertidae > Podarcis > Podarcis cretensis. Next base: position 72,472,402 of record NC_137176.1, on the reverse strand, counting down.
TCTCCAGTTACTTTCTGAAGCAAGGAAGACTGCAGAAACAGCGCATGCATATATTCATGAAGCAACAGGACTTGGTCTTCAGCACCATACCCTGAACTGGATTGATCACCCTTAAGTGACTCACTCGCCGCGTTTCCATTAGCAATTTCTTTTATGCAGATTTTTTTTCTCTTCTCCTGGCATGTAGAGGCTCCCTCAAGTGGCCATTTCAGCACCTGAAGCCAAATTAATCTTAAAATTAGTCAGGAGAAAGGCTTGGGTTTTCAAGAACAGATGCAACCAAATGCAGAAATATGGTCTTCGATGGAAGAATGCAGATTTGTTTTTAAAAGTCTGGTTCAGAATTGATAAGTTGCTGCAAATGTTAATGCTTTCCTTACCAAAAGCATTTAGCTTGGATAATGAGAAACATGAAGATGCTCATAGCATTCGGTCGTAAGCTGTATCGCTTATAACCCTGGGCAGCTCCTTAATATATGGATCAATACAGGGCATGCTAGCAAAAACAGATGTTCTTCTGGTATGGAAAGAGGGAATAATATCCATCATGAAATCTTTATAAGATAATACAGGATGACACTAGGGCCAGACAATACTGAGCCACAAAGGGCAATGGTCTGAGTCAGTATAAGGTAACTTCTTGTTTTATTTTTTCCTAATGGACAGGAGATACCAGAGATCATCTTAATGTCATACAAAGATGAGGTGTGGTTTTCAGGCTCCTTCCATTTTCTGTGTCCCACACTCCTCCATGTTCATCATCCTGAACCACGGCTGGACCATGAGAGTCTGCAGCTCTCTTCATGTGTTACTTGTGGAGGGCAAGTGTGGCAAAGGGTTGTGGGGCAGTGTGGTATAGTGGCTACAGTGTCGGACTAAGGCTTGGGATACCAGGCTTCAAATCCCCCATGAAGCTCACTGGGTGACCCTGGGCCAGTCACAGCATCTCAGCCTAACCTACCTCACAGGATTGTTGTGGGAATTATATGTGGAGCGGGAGAACCACCTCAACCTCTTTAGAGAAGAAAGGTGGGATAAAAAGACAATCATCAATCCATCCATCAGTTTAGAATATCCCCCCCCCCCCCGCACACACACACACACACAAATTTTACCCCTGAAAGCCTCTCAAAACAGCTAAAGATTCTTACAATAAAAATCACATTCAGGTCTGGTATCAGGAACAAGTATAGCATTGTGTCTCTATGGTGCAAGGATTGTTTGTGTGGCATTTCCTATTCCTGGTCTACAATGGTGCCTTCCTAGACATCGGAGCCAACTGGCATCCTCGAGGGATGCAAAATGGTGTGTGTGTGTGTTTGAGTATCTGGATCTGGCCCTGTGCATGATGGAGGCAAACCGTTCATAATTTGTATTTAAGGATTAAAATAAAAAGTAGAAACAAAATCCAGAGCTTTGTTTTTCCAAGGGAAACGGGGTGTTCAAAGAGAAAGGCTGCCCCTTTTACGCCAACCCTCACCCTACAAAAACAACTGTGCTTGCTAGCAGCTTCCCTTATGCATCAGTCAACAAAAACACATCTCTGAGCATGAAGACCTGTTGGCACAGGCAGCCACTCATTCAAAAATACCATCTGTGCTTTCATGAAACTAGCAGCAGTGACAAAGTGCATGTGAATTCCCAGTATTCATAATAATCAAACAGTCTGAAAAACCCCCTTCGTAGAGCCAGCTTCCCACACTAGGAAGCTCCTTCAGTATTAAAGCCAACAGCGCCACACATTTCTGTTCCTACAGAGAAGCAGGGATTATACAGTGCTTCTGGTTCACGCATATCGCTAATCCAAACCATGGTTCTGCATGAATGTGCAACTGTGCTGGTTCTCAGAGGAAAGATGGTCGCCACTTGGCTCATCCCCTAGTCCTGCTACAGCCATGCTACCTGGGGATAAGCTTTGGTTTGGCTTTGCATTATGTCCAAACCCAAGCACATGGTTTTTTCCTCCAGACCAGTTTCCCAAACGTAGGTCTCCAGCTGTTTTTGGACTACAACTCCCATCATCCCTAGCTAGTAGGACCAATAGTCAGGGATGGGAATTGTAGTCCAAAAACAGCTGGAGACCCAAGTTTGGGAAACATGGCTTGAGACAAACCACAAGCTGTGACCACAGTTCTTGTTTTACCACGTTTGGTTTGTGTGGGGAAGGCAAACCATAAGCTCATTTTGGGATGCAACACTCAGCAAAACCTTTCTCACAGTCTCTCTCACTTACTCTAACTTAAATAAATAAACTTTTTTACAAAAACTTTTGCATGTCTGTATAACCCTCACAATTGGAAGCCACAGCAGTGGCTGTGGCAGAACGAGGAAGGAAGTTTGGGAAACACTGAAATGGCCTTATAAACAACTAGATATATATATATATTTTACCTAGAGCCTTAAAATGTAAACTGCAGCCATCTAATGGTGAAGATGGGTACTGCACTCTTCTCGTAAGCCAGCCCAAGAGCTTTTGCTGTAAAAGAATCCGATTTACACGTTGGGTGCTAATTTGTTATACGTTTGTATAATTTATCATATGCTAAGGAACAAATTCATGCTTGGGGTGCTGGCTACAGGTTCCCTCCCCTCATCTGACTAGTGCTGTTGTGCAGCATCCCAGGATACCACCTGATCTTTCATCAATCAAGGCCAGTTTTAAACGTCCTGTTGTCCATAAGTGCCATTCACGAGCAAGTCCTGGGATTCCAACAAAGAGCACTAGAAGGTAACTGGACACCCCCCCCATGCTCTTTTAATAATTGGAATGGGGATTTTATTTTATTTTTAATCATTTTTTAAACTCGTTTTGCATTTGAACATTGGTACCCACGCAGGTGGTGCTGTGAGTTAAACCACAGAGCCTAGGGCTTGCCGATCAGAAGGTCGGCGGTTCAAATCCGTGCGACGGGGTGAGCTCCCGTTGCTCGGTCCCTGCTCCTGCCAATCTAGCAGTTTGAAAGCACGTCAAAGTGCAAGTAGATAATTGGTACTGCTCCGGCAGGAAGGTAAACGGCGTTTCCGTGCGCTGCTCTGGTTTGCCAGAAGCGGCTTAGTCATGCTGGCCACATGACCCAGAAGCTGTACGTCGGCTCCCTCGGCCAATAAAGCAAGATGAGCGCCGCAACTCCAGAGTCGTCCGCGACTGGACCTAATGGTCAGGGGTCCCTTTACCTTTACCCATCGGGCATGCGTGCTTCGTGTGTTATGATATAGGAGTATATGTTAACCTCTGCAGGATAAAAGAGAGAAGAAAATGACTGAAACAATGTGATAGTATTCACACAGACACCATGGAGTGGTTACAACCCCTGTGTTACAACTCCCTCTGTCCTGGGGGTGAAGGGTGAAGAAGTCCGTTTGGAGGACCAAGACCGATTTGACACTCAATCAGAGGGGTGGTGGCGCTGCCCCCTCTCCGATCCTGCAATTGCCCTATGAGAAAGGTGGAGCACTGTCCTCTCAAGTCTAGAAGAGGTGGCTGCTGATTGCCCAGTCAGAGACCTGAAGAAGGCTGCCCATGCAAGGAGCACAGCCCTCTGAGCAGCTTGGCTAGAGCGGCAAAAGAAGACAAAGGCCCAAGAGGAAGTAAGGTCCGAGGAGGACTGAGAGGAGAAAGAAGGTGGAGGGAGGAGGAGGAAGGACTTCCCTTCTGGAAATGAAGCATGGAGATGTGTGTCTAATTTACCAGGAGCGTGGGGGACGAGGAAAGTCCCCCTGGTCCACGGACTGCATGCCACTGATCAAATGTTTACTCAAACATCTTCAACAAGTGTAAGAAGCGCTACACTTTCCTAGCTACTGCGCACCAAAACTCTCCCCCACTTTCCAAGAGTCCAAGAGTAAGGCAGGGAGGAGTAGGGAAGTGGCTATAGGAGGGAAGAAGCATTTCTACTCCCATCTTTCTACCATCCAGAAAATGGAAGCCTTGTGTCCATCACCAAGCAAACACAAAAATCCAGTGGTTCAAGTAAGGCAGATGTTTTGGGACTACAACTCCCATCATCCCTAGCTAACAGGACTAGTGGTCAGGGATGATGGGAATTGTAGTCCCAAAACAGCTGGAGCATCCCTTGAGTTTGGGGGTGCCTGAAGTAAGGTATGAACGGTTATGCATATTCAAAAGCGTTGCTGTGAAACTGACCTTGCTATCTAATTTACATACAGTGGTACCTCAGGTTACATACGCTTCAGGTTACAGATTCCGCTAACCCCGAAATAGTACCTCGGGTTAAGAACTTTGCTTCAGGATGAGAACAGAAATCGGGCTCCGGCAGCAGCAGGAGGCCCCATTAGCTAAAGTGGCGCTTCAGGTTAAGAACAATTTCAGGTTAACAAACAGACCTCTGCTACGATTTAAGTACTTAACCCGAGGTACGACTGTATTTGGAAATTGCCAGGCATGTGTATCCACTAGAGGGCCAGTGTGCCATAGTGGTAGAGTGTTGGACTACGACCCAGGAGAGCAGGGTTCAAATCCCCTCAGCCATGAAGCTCTCACTGGGTGACCTCAGCCTAACCTACCTCTTAGGGTTGTTGAGGGGATTAAATGAGGAGGGGGGAAGCCACGTATGCTATGTCAAGCTCCTTGGAGGAAAAGGTAAACTATAAATGCAATAAAAATAAAATAAAATTACAATAGAAAAGGATGTGGAAATGTCATTCTGATGGTGTCAACATTCCTGGTGCTGCTACTAATCCAGGGACGTTGCTGTTGATCAATGAAGGCTTGTGATCTGCCTAATTACTGAAGGCTGGGACGCCAAACAGCATGTTGAGACCGACTTTCCAACTGTGACATTAACTTTCTAGATGATAACTTCTTTTCTATTTGTTTTAAGACTCTGATAATTTGGGGAAAGGGAGAGAAGCAATTTCATGCCTCAGGTGTAATACAGATTGCAGCTTCTTATCCCAAACTGGCAGTAAAGCTACCAGACACATTGAAACTAATATACATTCAAAGGCTTTTGCTACTAGAATAGTAAATTATAAAGTAATTGCAACAAGGCCCAAATGTTTGAAGGCCCAAATGCTGCATTTTAATATTGCTTAAGATTCAGGTCCATAGGTACAACCTCTCTTGACCTTTGGCTTAAAAAAAGGCCAGAACATTTCCCCTCTTTTTTCTTCTTGTGCCAGTAACTGGCTGGCGTTAATTTCATTTACACCTGGCTAAGCAATGGCCTGTTGTCTTTGTCAATGGAGTTTTCTTGGCAGGGATACTGGAGTGGCTTGCCGGTTCGAATTGATGCTTTTGAATTATGGTCCTGGAGGAGACTCTTGAGAGTCCCATGGACTGCAAGGAGAACAAACCTATCCATTCTTAAGGAAATCAGCCCCGAGTGCTCACTGGAAGGACAGATCGTGAAGCTGAGGCTCCAATACTTTGGCTGCCTCATGAGAAGAGAAGACTTCCTGGAAAAGACCCTGATTTTGGGAAAGATGGAGGGCACAAGGAGAAGGGGACGACAGAGGACAAGATGGTTGGACACTGTTCTCGAAGCTACCAGCATGAGTTTGACCAAACTGCGGGAGGCAGTGGAAGACAGGAGTGCCTGGTGTGCTCTGGTCCATGGGGTCACGAAGAGTCAGACACGACTAAACAACAACAAAGCAATGGCCAAGGAAATGACACTTCCAGTGGGAGGAGGGTCCACAGCTCAACCACAGAATATCTGCTTTGCATGCAGAAGGTCCCAGGTTCAATCCCTGGCATCTCCAAGTAGGGTACAGAGCCATCTGAAACTCTGGAAAGCCGGAAAGCCACTGCCAATCAGCGTAGACAATATTGGGTTAGATGGACCAATGGTCTGACTCAGTATACGGCAGTTTTCAACGTTCCCAAAGGGGAATGTTAACAGCAGAATAAGCTACACTTTCCGCTTGCCCCCGCCACCTAACAAAAATATGCAGAGTTCATTGCGCAGTTTTTCTAAAATGCTCAGATATTAAAATAGAGCGAGATGTCAAGTACTGACAAGCCAGTTATCCCCCTATGAATTAAACATATGCTTTAGAACACAGCTCACAGTATCATTTTAATGATATATCTGTTGTTGCTTTTGCTCGTTGTTCTAAAAGCCTCGGCACGTTCTCTCCATCTTTTAAAAGCTCGTGACTGTCTGTTCCACCATTCAGTGCAGCAGTAACAGACACGTTAATTGAAATGTTTATGGTCCATTATATTCATTCCATGCCACAACATCTTCCCAACTTTTTAAAAAGAAGGGGAAGTGCTTCATTTGCCAAAGACAAGGATTATTGCTAGTCCCTTTTTTTGTAATTGCGGAGTAATCAGCACTTTACATTCTATTTACATTTCAAAGCAACAAGGAGCCCTATTCAGCAGCTGTGTAATTATGTTTCATTTGCAGATCACATTCACTCTCAAATAATATTCTCCTGGTGGTCCATGGTGTGTGTGTCACTTGTGCAATAGTATATTATTATTTCCTTTATTGATACCAGGAGTTATGCAAGAGGGCAGCACTTGACAGCAGCGGTGGATCTTTCTTTCAGCAAGTAGTCAATCCAAATTTCCAACAAAGGCATCTGTTAAGTTGAGAATGAGACAATCTGGGAGATGCTCAGCTGTAGCTGAAAACACCAGCCACCTTGGCTCAAGGCCTTTCGAAAGACCATGAAGGCCATTAAGTTGAAGGAGCTCCTAAATAAAGTTGGTTGTATCATTTCCCAGAGCCGGTGATAACGAACAGTACGTTCTTCCTAAATGTTCTTCTGTGCAAGCTTATTTAACAGGACCAAACAAGGTTTATGTGAGCTTTTGAGGGACCCCAAATGCTTTCTAGGGCTCAGTGTTCAAGAAAAACAAATTAGAAAGGGGGGAAGCAGATGTCCTTGAGTAAATGTGTAGGGTTAAACCCTTGAGGTAGGTTTGAAGATGGCAAGAGAGTTCTTTTATCTAAAGTGAAATGCATGGTGCGATCAGAGAGGAGTCTAATGTTTTTAATTGCCATCTTTCATTTGTTTGTATTATTATTATTATTATTATTATTATTATTATTATTATATCCCGCCCATCTGGGTTTCCCCAGCCACTCTGGGCAGCTTACAGCATATATAAAAACATAATAAAACTTCAAACGCTAAAAAAACCCAGAATATCTTGTATTTTTTTTACCGATGTTTCTCTCTGGTTAATCACCTTCGGAACCAATTGGTTGAAGGGCATAAAATAAATAAGCATCTAAAAACCAAAAAAACCAAAGGGCCTGCTGATTTAGGATCCCCGGTTTCACCCAGGCAAATTACAGATAAACAAATGGGTGGCATTTCCTTTGAAATCATAAAACTGATCCTCCTCCTGCCTCAGCCTATATCAAGCGTCTTGGGCTGCAGTAATCAGCCATGGCATTTTATTTGTACCACACGGCACGAGGCAAAACACTACCTGAAACATTGGATAAATATTTGGAATGGTTTAAATGTACAAACTTCCGGCTGAGTGGCCTTATCTTTTAAGCAGATAAATAGAAGCGGCCTTTTTCCTCTCAAAAATTGCCTGGTCATTCTTTTGAGGCATTGCATCCAAAATTACAGAAGGAATACTGTCAGGCAGCTGAAGCCAATGGCAGCCAACCCCGTCCTGGGAATGATGATGCTCCGCAGTGCATTGTTCCCATGGGGCATTTCATCCCAAAATGACAGAGATATTTCTGCTGGGCTGCTGAGGGCAGCTAAGGTCGCAAAGCCTCTTTCGCCCCTGCTAAAAACCAAACAATAGCTCTCAGCTGCCTTGTCTTTTAAGGTTTCTTTTTCTTATGTATTTTGTGTTTATCTTGTATTTTTATGTTGTGAAACGTCCTGAGATCTACAGGCGAAGGGTGGTATACAAATTTAATAATAATAATAATAATAATAATAATAATAATAATAATAATAATAATAATGTCTGCCAAGGGTACTTTGCCAAAAGGTAGACAGCTGCCTAGTTATGCAAAGTGATAGGTCTGAGGTATTATCTTCTTCATGAACTTCTGACTACTTTTCAACAATCACTGGATGATCCCCCCCCCTTCTTTTTTAAGATCCTTGGATCATGTCAGGCAGTCATGATTTAATCAGTTCCTGACAAATTTCCCTTGTCATTCTGCTCATTTACCTGATTTACAGCACCAGTTGGTACCATTCAATTTGTTTTTGACTCCTTCCTTTTTTAAAAGCTCCTATTTTAAGCAACCAGATGGGGGAAGAAGCGAATTATTGAAGGCTGAATTCTCACCTCTCATCTCGTGGGCTGGCTGCCGCTGTGTGAACTGTGAAGTTAAGGACAAGAATTTAATTACATTTCATAGCCTCGGGCAACCATTCTGACCACTGAGAGATACAAAACCGATAGTCCGAAAATAATATACTAATAAGATTCTGGCAACTGTGACCCTCCCCAAGCACCTTACATGCAAGAAGAAATTATAAATTTAGACTGAAAAATAGGATTAACACCAAAACGGGAGGCAGTGTGTGGCTTTAGATCTGCAGGTGCACATTTTACTGCAAGGGTGAGGAACCTCCGACCACTAGGCCAAACCTCAGCCACCAGGCCTCTCCATTTGGCCTGTGAGGTAGTTTTCATGCCCCAAACATGTGTGGGACACGCAAGGGAAGTGGCTAAAGCAAGACTGAATTCCCCATACGTCAGCTGGTTCACAGGGAGCTCAGTTCTGCTACTGTGAAGAAATCCCTGGGCTCAGATGACTCAGAAGTTTCTTGTTCTTCATGTTCACCGTATACCGGCCCTTCCTTTCAAGCCGCTTTTTGCACTTGGTGCCAGCCGGTGGACCTCAGGGTTCTAGGAGAAAGCCAATGCAGGTCCCACAAAGTCCAAGTCCTTCTGGCTCCTCAAGAGGATGGGGAAGAGTGAAGACGCGGGGGCAGTTTGAAGTAAGACCTAATGGAGACCGACCAACTAAACCAGTGGAAGTGCAGACAGCCCATTGATTCAGGCGCATGGAAGGGACTTTCTGGGGCATCACACTTTGATATAAAGAATGGGATCAGATTGAGGGACAGTACAATGTGGGGCTGGATGGATGCCAGCCTTCCAGAATGCTTTTCTTTATTAGCACAAATGTATCTGCACCACAGACAATCTAATGTGCAGGTGTTTCCGCCGTCCTGGAAAATTAATAGCACACACTGGGAAGACTGAAGATGTGTTCACATTACCTCCTTGGAGAGCATTGAAGTTTCCCCCATCCTGCAAGTTTTATATCTCTTTTCTTCCAAGCTGTTCCCATCCCCAAAGCTTCAGTTCACTTTTGTTTTGTGTACAGACCCTCCAAATTTCTGATCTGATCCTGGAATGTCCTGTTTTTCCTTAGGATGTCCCCATTTTCATTTGGAGAAGTGATATGATTTTCATTTGGAGAAATGAAATGATTTAGAGTTATGCAACCCCTGAGCCATCTGAAAGCAGCCCTGTATAGGCAAGTTTTTTAATGTTTTAAATGTTTAATGTTTTGTTTATGTTTTTATATAGGTGGAATCTGCCCAGAGTTGTTGTGGTTGTTATAGAATAGGACCTCCCTATTTTCCTCAGAGAAATGTTGGAGGGTATGTGTGTACACACACCAGGGGGTGTTGACATCTTTACCCTACACAAAGGTGCTGACATCTTGGTTTAATTAGGAACAGAAGAACTCCAAGCAGTGTGGAGCTGACTTGAGAAACAGCACATTCACAACAGTAGTATAATGAAATATAGAATACACATGCATTTTGGATAAATGTGCAAACGTGGATTAAACAAAAGCACAACACTGGAAACACAGTGAGTGCAGAGAAAACCGGAGTGGGAACTCAACTTGAATTTCCCCCTTAGGATGTTTAAAACAGACTTCTAAGTATACCGTGTTTTATATTGCAAATTTGGTGGTTTACATGATGGAACAGTCCAAGTACTGGAAGGTTTTGCTTCCAGCTTTCATTCATTCCTCTAGCCCTTTAAAAATGCTAAAGAAGAAGAGCATTGCATTTATTTTCAGGGTTGATAATGGGGAGAGAAATTGCTTCTGTTTTCACTAAACCAGAAAAAGGACTGAATGCCAGCAGCACAACCACTTTAAATCTACAGAGCTTGGCACAATCGATGCCAGGCTTTCTGCTGATGCAAGGTAAAGCGAGGGAGGAGGGAAAGAGGAAACTGCTGCAAAATAATCTCAAATGGGAAAATTTAGCTGTAATGGAATTTGACTTTGGCAGCAAACAGCAAGCGAAATTACTTTTGATGTCTAAACATCTGTCTGTCTGCCAAGCTTTAATAGATAAACAGGCTACTGCATGTTATGCTAAATTGTGTACATTAATGAGCAGGCAGTAGCCTGAAAAGCTGGATGGGTGTCTTGTGCCAATTTGCACTGTGGGCTCATGTGGGATTTCACGGATATTTAATTCTGCCTCAAAAATGGGGGAATGTTAGAGCCAGTGGTTTACCACAGATCTGTGGGCAAGCAGCCGATCTGCAATGAGGAAGTAATGAAGAAATGGTAGCTCGGCATTGGAACTTTATGGTTCAGTTGCATCTAGGCTATGGCTTAGGAAATACATGGGCCAGCATCCACAGGACTATTTCAAAGCACACCTAAGGCGTACAATAATAAAAGGGCCCTCGTAGATCATAGAAGTATCATAGATTGGTCTAGAGCATGTGTCTTGCATGCAGAGGGGTTCAGGTCTTTGGCATCTGTGGCCAGAGCTGGGAATATTCCAACTAAAACCCTTGGAAAGCCACTGCCAGTCAGTGTAGACTACAGAATCACGGAACTGCAGAGTTGGAAGGGACACCAAGAGTCCTCTAGTCCAACCCCCTGCATTGCAGGGAACTCAGCTAAGAGGGGCCAGTGGGTCTGACATCCTATGTTATTATCTTTCTCCAGTAGCTATCATAGAGAGGAGTCTGTTAAAGGGCTTTGTGGTCGATTAATCACAGGTTTTTGTGGGCAGGAAGTCAGCATAGCCCAACTTCCTCCTGGAAGTAGTAGTTGGGAAGGGGGAGGAGCCAAAGCAGTTCCTGTTCCTTTTACTTGCTCTGAATGCAGCTTTCCTGGCTCAGAGATGCACAAGATCAAGGGTCAATAAGCAGGCTCTGGTGGTCAACTAAGTGGGGACTTTCAAAGAGTTTGACAAGTGCTAGATTATGGGATGCGGGTGGCGCTGTGGGTTAAACCACAAAGCCTAGGACTTGCCGATCAGAAGGTCGGCGGTTCGAATCCCTGTGGCGGAGTGAGCTCCTGTTGCTCTGTCCCTGCTCCTGCCAACCTAGCAGTTCGAAAGCACGTCAAAGTGCAAGTAGATAAATAGGTACCTCTCCAGCGGGAAGGTAAACGGTGTTTCTCTGCGCTACTCTGGTTCGCCAGAAGCAGCTTAGTCATGCTGGCCACATGACCCGGAAGCTGTACGCCGGCTCTCTCAGCCAATAAAGCAAGATGAGCGCCACAATTGTGAGAGTCGGTCACAATTGGACCTAATGGTCAGGGGTCCCTTTACCTTAGATTATGATTACCCCTGATGCCAGCGCTGGCTTCTTATTTTGTATTCATTTGAGCTCCCGTCATTAAAAACCAAACAAATCTCTATAGATCTCTGATCAATAGTCTATTTCAGTTTTAAGTATTTACTCACTACTTTTCAAAGAAACTGAAACTTTTTGCAACTAATGTCTAGTACTATTACGCCTTCTAGCTTCATAGCAGCTGACTTTAAAACGGTAAGAGAACTCATTTCATATCCTGCAGTTAAATCAGAGCTGTGCCAGCAATCTTCTCCCCTTTCTATTGCTCCACGTGGCTTCTAAAAAAAGGGAATGTGGTTTTTCAGAGACGCTTAAAGGGTGATGCTTAATTATTTGTCCCGAAAATTAATTTTAAGCTAGTCACAATTTTTAACTCCTTGAAACGGAATTTGTTCTTGAAACGTCATATATATAGGTATTTGCTGTTGCTGTGAAATAAGCATACTTATTTACATTACAAATCGACAAGCCTTGTACTGTGCAATCAATCTTCTTACCCCACATTACTTTATACTTCTTTCTCCAAAAGGGAAAACCACCTTGTTTTTTATTCAGTAATAATTCACAATTATTATAGAATGCAATTGGAAAATTGGTGAACCTGAAGCAGCAATGGGGCACATCACAAAAGAAAGTGCTTTACACAGACTAGCACAGACTTCAGACAGGAGATAGTCCCATGGCTACCTGGAGATGCCAGGGATTGAACATGGAACATTCTGCATGCAAAGCAGATGTTCTACCACTGATCTGTGGACACTTTTCTCACTGAAAAGGTCACTTTTCCCTGGCTACTGCTTAGCCAGAAAGCATTTAAGCTCTTGTCAGAGAGTCAGCTAAGAGATGTGAAGGAAGAAGGGTGTGGGGGCAAAGAAGAGGACAAAATGGGAGAAGGGAAGGATTCCAGAGATGGCCTCAGAAAGTGACCCCACAGCATTCCTGAACTCCTTTGAATGGGTGGCCCCCAAAAGCCAGGGGTACCTGGTGCTCACACTTGTTTAACAGGACCAGAAAGCGTGTTTTCAGACAGGATTGATGGAAATCAAAAATTTGAATAAGATGTAAAAGTATGTTTAATTACTGTTGAAAATGATATGTTAAAAAAACTAATAAAAAATTATATTTTAAAAAAACAAACAGAAAGCATATTCTCCTTTATGGAGAGTATGTGCTGTGGTAGGGGCCAACACTGTTGCTGGGCAGGAGAGTTGGTCACCATTACGATTGGGCTCTTCTTATTCTTGGGGAGATTTATATGTTGCCATTTTGTGATTGACAGCTATAGGCTATATATTCCCTGCGCACAGCGTCCTCTTTTTGCTACGCACATCGGATCAATCTGAGCCCAGTGAAAGCGGACGGTTGTATTGTTTGAGCCTTTGGTTTTGCATTTTAGCTGCCTTTTTGCCTTCTTTATCCCGTTCCTGGATTCCCCCCGTTTTTCTTATCCCTCCTTACCTTAATCCCCTCCCCCTCCTCCCCTCCCCAGATTTACCCCTGGTTCTGCGTGTGGCCTGTTTTCCTGTACTCTTTGTGGGATGGGTGGGCAGAGGCCTCTGAGCAGATCTCTGGCTTCACATTGCCAAGGGACAGAGGCCCGGACTTCTGCCACTTTTGGTAGACACATGAACTGGCGTGTAAGGTTCCAGCCGCCCGTTCAGCTCCTGGGCCGTTTGGAGGTCTGCGTAGCCTCTTCCTGTGTGCGGCTGGGGGTTGGGGGAGCAGACACTTTTCGCCACTCTCCAGCCGCTCCCAGCGGCATTTGCTACCGCAGCGGGGAGAGCGTCTTGTGTCTTCTGCCCTGGTTGCTGGGAGGAGGGGGCTGCTGGCACCAGCAATTGCTGGTTTTTTGCTGCTCCTGGATCATCTCTGGAACCTTGGCAGCAATTAGTTTTGCAGGGAGTAGCCCCGTCCATTTCTCCTTCCATGCTTCAGTCTTACAAAAAAGCTTGGACTGATTTTTTTTAAGTTTCTGTCATCAGTCTTTATCAGTTGAAGTTAGGTCATCTCCTTCTACTTCCCAGGTGCTGCAGTTTTTGGCACCCCTTTTTCAATTGGGTCAGGTGGCTAGAACCCTTAGGATTCAAGCTGCCGCAATTTCATTTTTCTGTAAAGCTTTCTTTAACAAAGATTCTTATGACAAGTTTGTGGTGCGCAAGGCCTTGGAAGGTGGGGGCAGGCTTTGCCCTTTGCATCCTGTGGGAAGGAGGCCCATCACTTTTGATTTGTTGACCAGGATGCGTGCTAAATGGTGGCGCATCTACTGGTCAAAATATGAGGCCAGGCTTTTTCTGCTGCTTTCTCCTTAGCATTTTTCAGTGCCCTGAGGGTAGGTGAGGTGGTCCTGGAAGTTTTTTGGGAAAGGAACTGCAGGGGTTTGCTATTGCAGGACGTCACCTTGTCTCCCTCGGATATGGTCCTCTCCATTAGGAATTCAAAGACCGACCACTATTTGGCTGCCTGCTACCCGGAGTCATGATCCTTGCCCGGTGAAGGACACCTCCAGGTATTTGGCCTTCAGGCCCCTTGGGGATGGCCCTTTGTTAATTCGTGAGAATGGCATCCCATTGGCCAGGCATCAGTTTGCAAAAGTGATGCGCAAGGTAATTGCAGCATGTGGCTATCCTGCATTGGATTATGCCCCTCATTCTTTTCGTATAGGTGCTGCTACTACTGCAGCTCATTGGGGAATGTCTGCAGAAAGAATTAAGAATTTGGGTCGATGGAAATCCGATGCATTTAAAGGCTATGTACGGAAATGGTGTTGAACTGTGTGTACTTATATTTGCTTGTCTTCACTCTTGGGTGTAACTGCTGTTCGTATTTGGATTGTCGACCACAGCATTGTCCACTGGGCCGGCATCAGAGCAAGGGAGTCTGGACTTGGAGTTGACCTTGGCCTTCCCCATCATGTCCAGACGTGGAATGCTGTGGACCGAACTGCTCCCAATTGTGCTGCAGCTGGGGGAAAATGATTTGCCTGCCACTGTCATGCAATTCAAAGAGACTTGGGGGAATTAGCGGCCTTTTTGCCAGGCGTAAAAATATTTTGTTCGCAATTACTGCAGAGGCGCTCGTGGCGTGGTAGTCGTACCCCAGCTGCCACCGAGCAAGCCAGAAAGCGCACTAATAAAGCGGCGGTAAAAAAAGTTCTTGCATTAGGTGGTTCCATGATTTTGCACCCTGCAATAACCTTCAAGGCGGCTGCCCTTTTTAGACCTGGTGGGATTCAAAGCTGCCGCTTTGCCGTGCGTTTGTGGGGAGGGCTCTTCCCCCTGCTAGCCCATTCTCCATCTTGGGCTTGGGGACGGGCCCATACTCCACCTCAGCGTGAAGGACTCCAAGGAGGCCCGGGACACTGCTGCTGCCGCTTTGCCGGTGAGTCTTGGGGAGGACCGCTCCCCCTGCAAGCCCATTTTCCATCTTGGGCCTGGGGGCGGGCCCCAGACTCCACCTCAGCATATAAGGCTCCACGGAGGCCTCGGAACATCGCTGCTGCCGCTTTGCCGTGCGTTTGTGGGGAGGGCTCTTCCCCCTGCAGGCCCACTCTCCACCAGGCCAGGGGGCGGGGCCCACGCTCACCACCGCCGCAGCCTCGGGGACACTGGTGCTGCTGCAGCGGTTGTTGGAAGTGTTCTTATATGTTTTAAACTGTTTTTATTTTTTTGCTTTGTTGTACCACCATAAGCGGTGGTTTTTATCCATGTACTTTTATTTTGTTTTGATTTATTTTGGGTTGGGGTGGGGTGGTTGGGGAGTGCGGTGGGGATTGGTTTTGTTTTCATGTAATTGTTTTTGTTTGCTTGCTTTTATATTCTGTAAATGGAGGCAAGTATGAGGCTTGGGATTCCTACTGTGGAGGGGCGAGGGAGGTATGGCGGTGGGGGCAGATGTCATAGGCGAAGGGGATCGAGATACGGATATGCTCGTACCCCTTCCAATCTGCGCCCATTCCCGAGAGACGAGGGTAGGGTGAGCAAGGATTACTCACCTCCGTCACTGGTGTTGTGCAATGCCAGGTCTATAGGCAACAAAACCGCCACCCTGCGAGATTTCTTCACCTCGCAGGGGGTTGACCTGGCATGTGTGACTGAAACCTGGGTGCGCGAAGGGGATACTGTTACCTTACGAGAGATGGCGCCCCCGGGTTTCTCCGTCCTTCACCAGTCGCAGACTGTGGGCCGGGGGGGAGGGGTGGCGTTATTAATCCGGGAAGATTGTTCTTTCAGGGCTCTACCATCGCCATCGATCCCCGGCATTGAATGTGTTGGCCTAGTGTGGGGCTCCGAGGTGAGCTTGGCTGTCTGGCTGGTGTACCGGCCACCTAGCGCACCAGCAGCCACCCTGTCAGGCCTGCTGGAGGCGGTGGCCGGCTGGGCCTTGGAGTTCCCTAACCTATTGGTATTGCGGGACTTCAACATCCATGCTGATGCCACTCCCTCCTCACAGGCTCTGGACCTGGTGTCTTCCATGGCGACACTAGGGCTCTCCCAGTTTGTTTCGGGCCCCACACATCAAGCAGGCCACACGCTGGATTTGATCTTTGGCGTCGGTATAGATGTGATCATGTTTCCTTCGATGAAGGTGCCATGGTCTGATCACTATGCTCTGAAAGCCAGGATTGACGTTCCACCCCCACCCTGCTTGGGTGGCGAGCCAATTTGGGCTCGCCCGCAGAGGCTGATGGACCCTGATAGATTCCGTCAAGCCTTGCGGGACCTTTCTCCCCCTGGCGACTCATTGACTGAGCTTGTTGAGGCCTGGAATACCCAGCTCCTGGCAGCCATCAATGAGATCGCACCTCAGCGCCCTCTGCGACCCCGCAGAAACCGGGCTCCCTGGTTTACCGAGGAGCTCCGGAAAATGAAGCGGGACCTCAGACGGCTAGAGCGAGTATGGCGGGGTGCCCGTGACGGAGCCTCAAGAACATCTTATAGGGTTTTTATGAAAACCTATGAGATGGCAGTGAAGGCCGCTAAAAAGTCCTACTTCTCGGCCTCCATTGCATCCGCTAGCTCTCGCCCGGCGCAATTATTTAGTATAATTCGGTCTTTAACGTCCCTCGAAGGACAGCCAAATTTAAATAGCAATTTGACACACAGCTGTGAGGCATTTGCGAGCTTTTTTGCGGAGAAGGTCTTGTTGCTCCGCCATGACCTCCCTGCCAATTTGGATACAATAAAGGAACTGGAGGCCCCTCGACTGTCCTCGGGTTCAGTATTGGACCACTTTGACTGGATATCCCCAGCTGATGTAGACAGATTCCTCCGAACTGGAAAGCCCACCACCTGTCCTCTCGACCCGTGCTCGTCCTGGCTGATTAGAGCGTGTCCAGACGAGGTGCGGGCCCCCCTGGGGGATATCATCAATCTGTCCCTTGGCACCGGGACATTCCCAGGGGAACTGAAGGAGGCAGTGGTGCGCCCGCTCTTAAAGAAAACATCATTAGATCCCTTAGATCTATCCAATTACCGCCCGGTCTCGAATCTTCCATTCCTGGGTAAGGTGATTGAGAGAGCGGTTGCTGAACAGCTTGGTAGGTTTCTGGATGAAACATCAGCTCTGGATCCATTCCAGTCCGGCTTCCGCGCTGGTCATGGGACCAAGACGGCTCTGGTCGCCCTAACAGATGATCTCTGCAGGCAGCTGGATCGAGGCGGGTCGGGGCTGCTGATTCTTCTAGACCTGTCAGCAGCCTTCGACATGGTCGATCACGAACTCCTGGACCACCGCCTTGCCGACGTGGGGATCCAGGGCACAGTCCTTCAATGGCTGCGCTCGTTTCTCTCTGATCGGGGACAGAGGGTGGCGCTTGGGGGGGAATTGTCATCCCGCCACTCCTTGGTGTGTGGTGTGCCTCAGGGTGCAATACTCTCCCCGATGCTTTTTAACATCTTTATGCGCCCCCTCGCCCAGCTTGTCCGGAGTTTTGGGCTGGGCTGCCATCAGTATGCTGATGACACCCAACTCTATTTGTTGATGGACGGCCACCCGGACTCGGCCCCAGACACACTGATCAGATGCTTGGAGGCTGTGGCTGGATGGTTACGTGGGAGCCGGCTGAAGTTAAATCCTTCGAAGACAGAGGTCCTCTGGCTGGGACGGGACGACATGGGACTGATGGGGCAACTCCCATCTCTTGCGGGGGTGCAATTAGTGCCAGCACCGTCCGTTAAGAGTTTGGGTGTAATCTTCGATACCTCCCTCTCCATGGAGGCGCAGATTGCAGCTACAACAAAGGCGGCATTTTTTCATCTCCGCCAAGCTAAGCAGTTGGCTCCTTACCTCTCTCGCCCTGACCTAGCCACTGTGATCCACGCAACGGTCACCTCCAGACTGGATTATTGTAACTCGCTCTACGTGGGGCTGCCCTTGAGACTGACCCAGAAACTCCAGCGGGTGCAGAATGCCGCAGCAAGACTCCTTACGGGGTCTTCGCTTAGAGATCACATTCATCCGGTGCTATACCAGCTGCACTGGCTCCCGGTGGAGTACAGGATCAGGTTTAAGGTGCTGGTTTTAACCTTCAAAGCCCTATACGGCCTAGGGCCCTCGTACCTACGGGACCGCCTCTCCTGGTATGCCCCACAGAGGAACTTACGATCTTCAAATAAAAACACCTTGAGGGTCCTAGGCCTCAGAGAGGTTAGGCTGGCCTCAACTAGAGCCAGGGCTTTTTCGGCTGCGGCTCCAACCTGGTGGAACGCTCTGTCACAAGAGACAAGGGCCCTACAGGACTTGACATCTTTCCGCAGGGCCTGCAAGACAGAGCTGTTCCACCTGGCATTTGGTCAGGGCGCAGCCTGACCCCCTCCTCTGGCAATCTTTACAAAGCTTTAGTTTATGGTTGCCATCAATTTTGATTTTAATTCATTTTTATAATGTTTTATAATGTCATACTGTTTTAATGTTGTTAGCCGCCCTGAGCCCGGCTTCGGCTGGGGAGGGCGGGATATAAATAAAATTTATTATTATTATTATTATTATTTCCCCATTGGGGAATGACACCTGGCTGAATACTATTGCGTTGGGTTTGAAGGAAGGGTTGCAGTTGTGAGTGGCTGGCGGTGAGCTTCAGTGCTCGATTGGCGGTTAGGCATTGGTTTTATGAATTGGTTTGTGGAGGGGTATGGACTGGCTGTGCCTGCCCCTCCAATGCTGCTGCTGCAAGGGTATTCCGTTAAAGGAATTTGCGGGTGTGCGAATGTCAGTCTGTCCCTGTGCTGGGTCAGATAGTTGCAACCAATGCCTAAGCAACCACTCACATTTCCTGTATTTTAATAAAGTTGTGGCCAAAATTATGCCAAAAACCTTAAACAAAAATTCTGTGTGAATTGTGTTATTTAAAGTGGCTTGGGGACCTCAACACGCAACAGAATGGAACAGATACCCAGCCTAACAATACCTGAAAGTAAATGAGGCTGAACACAGTCTGCACATGAGCAAAACTACCAGAAATTTTGCCATTAGGCAAAATGTATGTCTTGAGACACATCCCTGCACCTTGGGGCAAAATAAATAAATAAAAATAAAGCAAACTGGCTTTGGTGGCTCAAAGCAGCACCGGTCAGCTGACCACATGTTAGTATTATTTTAATGTACATTTGTACTTCTGCCAACTGCATGCAACTACATTGGCATAATTCGGACCAATTTGTCTTTGTTCCAAAAAGCTACTATTGCAGATCCAGAGGATTATTTGGTGTAATTGAACAGCAAACTCAAAAAATACCTCTTTCTCTTTTAGACTTACTTAAAGCCTTCCAATTGTGTTAACCATAAATTTCTGCTGAATTCTCTTTCAAACTTCTGTCCCTAATTTAAAAATGCACTGTTCCCATCAAGTGCTTGAATTAAGAGCATACAATTTGAACTCGCAATCAATCAAGTTATACAGAGACAAGGATGTCCACTATGTCCCATATTACTTATTTTTTAGCAACTGCATGTTTAGCCTCCAAAGATTACAGGCCCAGATATTCAAGGTAAAGAGCATCTGATCACCCTATATGCAGACAGCATGATGTTGATGTTAATAAATCCATTAGGTGCAATACCTGGATATATTTTTTTTAAAAGCAAAATTTCAGGAAGTAGCAGGCAGATAAAAGAAAGCTCTTCTTCATGCAGAGCTGGGAACTCACTCCCATAGGAGGCAGCAAGGGCCATCGACTTGGATGACTTTAAGAGAGTTAGACAAATTCATGGAGGATAAGGCTCTCAATGTCAACTAGCCATGATGGCAATGCTCTGCCCCTCACAGCTGAAGGCAGCAATGCTTCTGAATACCAGTTTCTGGAGAATGCTCTTGCGTTCCGGTCCTGCTTGCAGGTTTCCCATAGGCATCTGGATGGCCACTGTGAGAACAGAATGCTGGACTAGATGGGCCATTGGCCTGATTCAGAAGGCTCTACTTACATTATTATGTTGCACATAATCATTTCTCTCTGTGTAAGCACCAGAGCAAACATTTCATATGAGAGTTCACAGCTGGGTAAGGAGAATGTGGCCCATTACAGTCCATTCTGCAAAGGCCCATGACGGCCTTGATTTTAGTCACACAAAACCCTGGATCTAAATTTATTCTAACTTGAACTATGCTAGGCAGTATCACAGTTAAATTCTCCTTTTTGAATTGTCTCGGCCTGTTGGGGTTTTGCTTAAATAAAAAGCCTATTGTTTTCTTCTTAAGACACTTTTATTTCTGTTCCTTTTCATAAGCAAGCAGCTGGTGCACGCCAGGAGATTTTAACCAAATACAAAGATGCTGCAGGATGTAATTTCAGTTAAAAGATATGCTGAAGGCAGAATAAAGCTAGCCTCCGTTCAGCTATTTGTGGGTTTTGGATAGCTGAAATAAACATTAGCTATAAAGCAAATATCCTGAGGTTCAAGGAGACTTGCTTTGCTGAGCTACATACTTTTTGGCCTGCTAATGTTTTTGGAAGCTGCAATCCTTTAGCAAACTGCTCTGTGATTCTGCGCAGTGCCATTTTATTGAAAGATAATTCTAACTCAAGCCTTCAGATAACATACTTTCCTTGGGCGTACATGGCTGTGACATCAAACAAATAAAAATAGCAGATATCCCAAAGCTTCTCCTCACTTCAGTGGGTCAAACATGAAAGGATAGGGAAAGTCAGCTACCCCTGTGCCATTGACTATTAATTTGAAGCCTCTCTTGTGTACACATGCTGTTCACCCCAGCACACACAAAGTGTGTTTTGCAAAAATGAAGCCCTAAGAACTTATTTGATGGCATGACCACACAGGCAGCAGGGTAGGGACTTCTCTGTCCATATTGACCAGCCTCCTGTGTGAGGGATGATGGGATGGTAGTTTGTTCAACACATCTGGACGGTATCAGGTTGTGAAATGCTGCTTAATGTGCTTCTCCCAGAAGGATTTGCCAGACCCTTAAGGAAGGAATAAGCCACTCTTGTTGGTGTGCACACACCTCCCAAAAAGCAGACAGAGCTTGATTATTAAATGTTCTCCAGCCATAACAGATTCCTAAGAACATAAAAAGAGCCTGCTGGATCAGGCCAATGACTCAACTACAGTTATTTACTTGAATCTAATGCACACCGTTTTTGGCCAAATACTGTTGCGAAAATTAATTAGATTTGATGGCACATTAGATTCGATCCCCTAGATGGGGTGATGAAGTCCTGCTGGGTCTGCTTTTCTTCGTTTGGGCACCATGAAAAAGTCAAACTCCTGCCAACCTGCAGGCCCCGCCCTGCCCCTGCCACAGCTGGATGTGTGTGTGTCAGCCAGATGGGTCCACAGAAACCACAGGAGCCAAATGAAGCGAGTCGGGGGTTCAGTGCATGTTGCGAGGCTTCGCTTGTATGAATGCATGGACATCCTACTTGCCCCGCTCAGCGCACTGGCCACTGGCTGAAGATTGTGCCCCCCTCCCAAGAACAAGGACTTGACCTTACCAGAAAACAAGGTGAAGTGTCGCAGGAACTGGCATTGTCCCACAGAAAAGAGTCTGGCTGCAGGTGTGGGCACAGTGGCCCATTCTCGCAGAGGTGGTATTTGAGACGGAAAATGGCGGCTCTCAGGAGAGAAGATTGAACAGGCCTCGGACCCTGAACGGCCTCTCCTGGAGATTGCCACCTTTGTCCTTGAACAACCAAGACTTGCAAATCTGCTTCTGCTGCCGTTTAGCACGCCCTCAGGTTTATTTATTTTTTTAAAATTGACACTTAATTTTTAAATGTCCTCTCTTTGTTTTGATCTTTAACCTTAACTCAAATCCAGAGTCTGACTTCTTGCCTTTTTTGGATTTACTAAAGAATACTAAATTTTATATTGCAGTTTCGCTAGCAGTTCGATGCCTCAGTTTGACTCCTGATTTTAAACTCCCTGTTTTGCTCTGATTTTTATATAGTTTACTCCCCTTGCCCTCCTTCTTTCTTTTCCCACCCAGTAACTCATCATTTGTCATCTATAGTTTTGAGGAATAATAATAATAATGTTTATCAAAGAATAGAAGGTGGATTTTTTCTGTAAAAGTGAAATCATAAAAAAACCTCATTGTTGTAAAGAGCGCACTTTTTTCTGATGCATATGACATTCGCCAGCAAATACTTTTGTTGCTGTTTCAAGGTTCTGAAAATTGAGGTGCGCGTTAAGATTTGATGGGCATTGCTTTTGAGTAAATATGGTAGGCCAGCATCCTGCTCTGACAGTGGCTAAGCAGATACCTGTATGAAATCCATAAGCAGGATCTGTGCACACAAGCACTCTCCCCTTCCTGTGGCCTCTAGCAAGTGATATTTTGAAGCATTGAGCATGACTACAATAACTAGTAGCTATTGATAGCTTCCAGCTCCATGAATTTCTCCAATCCTATTTTAAAGCCATCAAGTTTCCATCACTCCTTCCTGCAGGAGCAAGTTCCAAAGTTGAGCTATATGGTTTATTGGCAGGCTTCTATTAATAATTATACATTGCAAAAAGAACAGTAAACATTGAGCAAAACTGAAGACAAAGTTATATTTAACACAGATCAGGAAAACACATCATTCCAAATGTTAAGTATGGGCTAGACATACCCCTATGGGTGCACACACACACATAAACACAGCTGGCTATTTAAACAAACAACAATCCATGTAATTTCTAATTGACATGACATGCAGTTAGACTGTTAAGACACCCTTCTTTAATAGGACAACAAATGTTCACGCCACCTAGTGGCTAAACTGTAAACAAATAAAATCTCTAGATGAGAACGGACACATTTAAAGGCTTTTGCAGTATGGAACAGTGCATTTCTTCCCACAACAAGCAGATGATGCACTTGCACTAAATGGCGGCATATTTCTGTGTCTCCAATTGCCCTGAGACAAAATCTAAGCAGAGTCGATCCTACTGACCTCTAATCAAAATGTTTAATATAGTCTCAACAAGGTGATGATCCAAGGAATATGGAGACCAAAAAGCGAATCTTGAAAGGTTAGATCTTCATGGAGAAATAGTTGGGAGCTCTGTCTGAGGGCTTCAGAAGAGACCTCAGACACGAACATGACTAAAGGCAACATGAAGGCCCCCAAAGGCGGGAAAGTAGCTGCAATAATGGAGGAGGACAGAAACTCAGAAGAGTACATTAATAAAGTAAGGCAGGTACTGGCCTTGGAGAGCAGCCCTGGCATCGTTTGAGCAGAAATTTGATATGCTTTCTAACCAACTTTCAGATTTTCTATTTCTAAAACAGCAAATGATACACACAATCTTGCTTGAGTCTAACCAACCAGTCTGAGATCCAGCTCTTATAAATGATGACTGAAGGTTTGGCGAGGAACTGGCGGAACAACTGGACAGGGATGGGGGGGGGGGAATCATCTATGAGGCCCACTGGAGAACCAGTAAAGGGGAAGGGGGACATAGTTCAGTTCATTATTTATTGGATACTCTCCCTGAATTTAAACATACCATGATCCCCCAATAACATAAAAAGAGCTCATTGGATTCCAGGATGCAGAAGCAGAACTGGGGAAGCTCCAAGAGATGTGGTAATTCACTTTGAACATTATAGGCTCAAAGACTCAATTTTCAAAGCACTACAGAATGTTAGAAACCTAAAATACTGCGAAGGTGGGGAGGAAAAGGAGACGGGCAACTTTGCTTTTACCAGTAAACAGAAGTAAGAAGAGGGGTGAGTACTTATCCAACATCCCAGGATGTCAAAAACCACCTATAATTGGTCTAAAAAAAACCAAATCACTGAGAAATTACTTGGTGAAATCGGACCAACTTACATACCCGGAAACATCAACTAAAGGTCACTACAAATGTGGTAGATGCAATGTATGCAAATACGCACTACAAGTAAAGGAATTTGTCAACATACAGACTGGCTTCAAGTTTCAGATTGAACATTTTAGTAACTGTAACACGAAGAATAGCGCGTAAAAATGGATGTGCCCATGCCACAAGATATATATAGGCAAAAGCACCAGATCAATTAAACTACTCATAAACGAACATCGGTCACGGATCCGCAACAGAGTGCTAGAAGCCCCAATGGTGGAACACTAAATACAGCAAAAACATACGGAGGATGATTTTGTCTTCTTCATTATCTGGAAACCAAAAGTAGATTTATATACCAGGAGAAACATTGATAGACTATTGTTACAACAGGAAGCACGATATATTCATCTGTTTGAAACGATGTCCCCCAAGGGCTTGAATGAACATCAAGACTACAATTCTTTTCTTTAAAAAACCACTATAGATGACTGTGGACTTTATGTCTCCTCTCTGTCTACACCTTTAAGAAGGGAGAGCCTATCCTCCTCCCCCACAGACACACATATAAGACAATGATCTCACTCCCTAATAGAAAACGCACAGAGAAACGCAAGAAAATTTGGATTCATTTATCCAAGGTGAGAAAACACTCATTTGATGTCCGTTTTTCACAAACAATAATAATAATAACTCTTGTAAATTCTCATTTCTAGACGCATGTTGAAAAAGAAACACAAAAGAATTGAATGATACAGACTTCCAACAGATTTATATTCCTTAAAAAACCGAGGTATGGAACCAAATATCATGATATGCGTTAATACACTTCAGAATGTATATACTTCATTATATTTATGATTTATGGTATTGGAGAACCTTGATTTATTTTGACATATTATTTGATATTACCAGCTGAAGAAGGCATTTACTCCGAAACAGGGCCCTGTCCTGGTCACCACTACTGAGTCGTACATCTAATTCATACTCCGGATACTTCTTTTTGGCCCTATTTGATTCTTTATTCTGACTTTATATAACATGGACTCTTTTTGACTGCCATTGAGACTTGTATAAAACAATTGTGGTGTACTGGCATTTTATGTACCTTTATACTATATCACTGCATATTTGAAACTACATTATTTCTGCACTTAAACGTTGTGTTTAAATTTACTATTATTTTAAAACTGTCGCACATATACGTTGTGTTCAAATTTACTATTAGTTTCAAACTGTTATTCTTAGCAGAATATACACGTTTTTCTTTTCAACTCTCGAGTAGGAATTATTCCTTGTATTGAAACCTTTGGCCAGAGCTCTTGGTATATCCTTTTCAGGGGCAGATCACCGGCAAGGGGCCCCAGTGCCTGGGAAGAGGAGTCAGCCTTTCCCGAGGGGGCCGATTGCCAACAGGAGCCTCAGGCGGTGACAGAGGACAAGCCGTCAGGGAAAAGACACACAAAGAAAAAGCATGTTTGCAAGAAAAACAAGTCGAAGGCTGATGACACAGACGATGACACAGGTAGTTCCTCAGAGTACGACAGTGATGCCTCCCTTGGCTCTTATTGGGGTAGAGGGGAGAAGTTTTTGGGGCTCCCAGATTGGGCTCTCTCCAGGAGACCTAATTCCCACCGTAAAAAGTTCAGGGGAACTCAGGAGTGGAAGAATGGGGCCCTAGTTAAAGATTCGACTACTTCCACTACTGCAGATGTCATCCCGGGGACCACTTTTCACCAAAAATGCGGGCTAAGATTTTGAACGGGGAGTTCATTGACATGTTCTAATTGGTTCCCCCAGCTGAGGAGTTGGGGAGGGGAGAAAAAAGGCCCTCTTATGTTAAATGCAAAAGCAAGCACCCTTTAGTCCCAAGGACTTTTGAAAACTGGCTAGATGGTTTTCAAGCCTACATGGGGACAATTGTACCTGCTTATCCTAAACGAGCAGTTCATCTGGTGGCCTATTTGTCACACATCAGAACGGCCTACACCCTTTCTGGGGAGGCCACTGCTATTAGCTACAATAAGAGATTTCACAGAAAGGCTTCTAGGATTCCTCTGGCGTGCTGGGATCAGATCGAAAATAGCATTTGGTTGGTAGCGGTTGGACCGTATGTTGAGAAAACACCAGTAGATGCCTATCACTCGGCAAGGTTGGACATAAGGAAGGATCCTAAACGCAAGGTGTGCTGGGAATTCAATAAAGGGTCATGCCAAAGGCAGTCACGAGTGTGAGAGATGTGCCGGGACCCACCCAGCCATTGCATGTTATAAGGGAAAACAGCCCTTTCGTGGAGCCCGGGGGTTCCATCACTCCAGTTCCAGAGGAGCCCCCGTGGCAGGGAACAGAAGATAGCAGATCTTTGGGTTTAGTCTTTTCCCCGACCAAGCTGTCTCCTCTCTGCAGCCTCTTATCCTATTACCCGGATAAAAGCGCGGCTTCTTATCTCTGGGAGGGTTTTCTGAAGGTTTCCAAATCCCGGGAACAGGCCCCTTAATAGTGAGGGACTCTCCCAATCAGAAGTCTGTTAGGGAAAGGCCTGAGGTAGCAGAGAGCAAAATAGCTAAGGAAGTAGACGCAGGGAGAGTAGCAGGCCCATTTGCTCACCCTCCTATTCAGAACTTGCACTTATCACCCCTAGGTATCGTACCCAAAAAGGTCCCTGGAGAGTTCAGACTAATCCACCATCTTTCCTATCCCAAAGGGGGCTCCGTAAATGATACCATTCCACCGGAATTGTACTCAGTAAAATATGCCACCTTCGATCAGGCAGTAAAGCTTATCCAGGGTTTTGGTCACGGGGCACTTTTGGCAAAATGTGATATAGAATCAGCCTTCCGTTTATTGCCGGTTCATCCTAATGATTTTCAGTTGCTGGGGTTAAAATTTCAAGGGAATTATTACATTGAGAAGGTTATGCCGATGGGCTGCTGTAGCCTGTTCGGCTTTTGAAACATTCAGCACCTTTTTAGACTGGGCCTTGCGCTTCAGAACCAACTCATCTGGGGTGATGCATTACCTCGATGACTTTCTACTCGTGGGGAAGGCAAATATTGGAGAATGTGCCTCCCTTCTGGAGGCCTTTTCATTTTTAGCTCAGGAACTGGGTGTTCCCCTTGCAGCAGACAAAACCGAGGGCCCCACCACGCGACTCACCTACTTAGGTATAGAACTTGATACAATAGCTCAATACTCCCACTTGCCTGGGGAGAAGATAACTGCCCTTAAGGAAACAATCCTTCAAATTCTCCCATTGAAAAAGGTCACCCTTAGGCAGATCCAATCCCTGCTGGGCCACTTTGACTTCGCGTGCAGAGTAGTTTCACCGGGCCGCCCCTTTTTCTCCCGCTTAGCCAGGCTGTCAGCAGGCTTCAAGCATCCGCACCACAGGGCAAGACTCCCTAAGTCAGTTAAGGCAGACCTTGAGATCTGGATTATGTTTCTGGAACACTACAATTGAGTCTCCTTATGGCAGGAAATCCTCAACTTGTCCTCAGATTTCCAGGTTCACTCTGATGCCCTTGGGTCCCTGGGCTTTGGCCTGTTCTTTAGGGGACATTGGTGCGCTCAACAATGGCCAGCAGATTGGCAGGGCGAGGCTATCACGCGGGATCTCACTTTTCTGGAGTTTTTTCCCATAGTTGTGGCTGTTCATATTTGGACTGAGGAGTTCCAGAATCGCTGGGTGTGCTTCAGAACTGATAACCAGGTGGTGGTTAACATACTGGCTAAGGAGTCACCGCATTCTGAGAGGGTGTCGCACCTACTTCGATCATTCGTCCTCCGGTGCCTCAAATATAACATTGGGGGGGCTAACCAGGGGTTGATAATGATATAGCGGATGCCTTATCTCATTTCCAGATGCATCGCTTCTGATTGTTAGCACCTGGGGCTCAGCTGCTGCCAGAACCCTTTCTGGAGCACCTGTGGAACCTTAGAAACGTGAAGTGATTAAGGGAGTATTAGTGTTTGTCGCACACTCTACGCTTAGATCATATAATAAGTCTGATGCAAGGGGACTTCTGGGTTAGCGCCATTGGCAATGGCGGAATGCCTCTGATCCAGAGGAACCCGCTCCGCGAAAATCGGGTCTTGGCACCGCGGCGAAGGCGGAGACCCTTTAAAAATCCCAGGCGGAGGAAGCCTGGGAACGTGGGATTCGGCTGACACCAGGAGCGCCCCCCCTACACGCAGGGAAACCCGTTTTTCAGGGATCCAAAGCGACGTGGGGTGAGCGGCGCGGTGTTTTGAATCGACCGCTATTTTTGTGGAGTGAAGCCGCACAGCCGGTGCCGGAGAGAGCTGACTTTTTCCTGTGGACAATTGGACTCTAAACAAGTACCCATGAGTAGAACGGAAAATTGGGCTAAGAAACATTTTAATTTGGCACCCAAACGGGAAGGTTCTAAACAGGAAGTCCGCCTTCCGCTTTTGTAAATAGCCTGAAGCAAAAATTGTGCAAGCTAAAGTCTGGAAAGTCGTACATAAAGGTTTAAAATTCCTCCTGTTTTAACCATCTAAACCCCTCTTGGAAGCAGGAGTAAAGAGGGGGAATTTTGACTGTTTAAGCCTGCAGAGGAGAGAGTAAAGAAAGATAAATTTCCACCGTCTCAAACCTGGGAACGGGGTGTCAGAGACAGAGATTTTTGGTGAAGTTCATTGACTGTGAAAGGAGCATCCTTTGAGAAGAGAAACAAATTGTCTCCAATGTTGCCTTTTGCATTTAAAAGAAACAAGAAATCTGAAAAATGAAAGTAACCTTTTTTTGTTGGATCTGCTTTCAAAAGATGGATACAAATAGAAATTGTCTCCTCTAGAGGGAGCTTGTTAAATTGTCGCTGGAGTCGATCTGGGGACTCTACAGCTGCGGTGATAAGGATCATGGGATCAGACTGTGACCTTGAACAAAAATGTGTTTGGAATAAATCTTGGTGCTTGCCTTTTGCAAGACAAGCGCTTTGTTGGAGCAGATGCATGAGAAGATGGACTTGATGACTGTTGCAGTCAAAAATTTTGGAAAAACAGCGAATACTTATACAGAAACCATTCAGGAGCCAACTCAAGAACCTGCTTTGACAGAGCAAGTGCAAACGCAGAAGATAATGGAGGAGGCTACTGTTGAACCTCAAGTAATACAAATGGAGAAGCCCGAGGCCCTACAGGAGCATAAGCCGTTGTTGCTGAAGGTTGAATCTGGAGTGGGCCAGGGGGGGTCTGGAGTTGTGGGGGCCCTTAAGTTTGGAGGGACTTTGAAACATGCCTTTAAATATTTTCTGGACTACACTGTTGATTGTGGGGAATGGGACGGTGGGGAATGGGCTGATCTGCTGAGGAGAGACGGAGATATTTTTGATTTGGAACATCCCCGAGACCTACTTCTCAATGAGAAAGGAAAGGAATTAAGAAAGAGATCAACAAAAGATAAGGTAAAGTGCAAGTACAAACAAGAAGAAGATCTGCAGAAGGGACATGGAAAAGACTTAAGAGCCTCGGACATAAGATTACCAGGCTGACGGACTAGATGGAATGGACAGTAAGGACTGACATAACCCGAGATCAGGAAGAAGAGACGCTGGAGGAAGACTGGAAGAAAATTAAAAAAAAAACATATTGGGAATTAGTGTAAAATTAATGAGCATTAGGAAAATGTTGGAATGAAAATATTTGGCTTTAGTAGAAATGATATAAGGAATTATGTACAAATAAATATTAAGTTTTAAGCTTTAAGGTATTTTATAGAAAGATAAGGTTAAAATAATTTAAGGTAAATTGAATGACAGAATATAGTGAAAGATGGAAAGGATTTGCTGAGTTAACTAATAGGTTAGACTGTTAAGACAAATTACTCAATAAAAATTGAGAAAGATGGAAAGAATTTGCTGAAACAAATAACTAAACTAGAATACAAAAAGGGAGGTGTGAGGTGGTCGATGAAACAAGTAAATGCCATCACATTCTTTAGTAGAGCCATGTTTTCCATCAATCTGTGCTGCGACTTCATGGTCCGCAGGGCAATCAAGGATTGGAGTAGACTGCAACCTCCGAGGAGCGAAGGCCGTAGGCCTATTTCTTACGAGTTGCTCTCCAAAATTCGTATGAAACTTAGGTCAATTTGCTGGTCCAAGTTCGAGGCCCGGCTGTTCTCCACGGCATACGCTATCGCCTTCTTTGGTGCCTTTAAGGTTGGCGAGGTTGTAGCAGAGGCTACCTCAGGTGGTACAACACACAGCCTCCTCTTGGAGGACGTGCAGTTGTCCAGCTCAAGTGTGACGGTGCAGGTACGTCAATCTAAGACTGATCAGGGTTGTAAGGGCACCTTAGGCCAACTCACAGCTTCCGGTCAACAGGGCCCATGCCCGGTAAAGGACACCAGATGATATCTTTACCTAAGACCTTCTGGCTCTGGCCCACTCCTTATTCACGAGGATGGATCCTGGTTGATCAGGCACCAGTTCACTAGGGTACTTCGTAAAGCTATAGATGCTTGTGGTTTCTCTTCCAAGGACTACGTGGCACATTCATTTAGGATTGGCGCGGCTACAACGGCTGCACACAGGGGCCTCCCAGCAGACAGGATTAAA
Source organism: Podarcis cretensis (assembly GCF_951804945.1). NCBI lineage: Eukaryota > Metazoa > Chordata > Lepidosauria > Squamata > Lacertidae > Podarcis > Podarcis cretensis. Next base: position 72,442,021 of record NC_137176.1, on the reverse strand, counting down.
GAAATGGGTTGTTGGAAATCTGATGCGTACAAGGGTTACATCCAATAGTATGCTTCGAACGCTCTGCTTCTCTTTACTCTTAGCTTTCTTCGGTAGACAAGTCTGGATCTGCGGCCACAGTATTGTGCATTGGGCATGCATCCGGGCAGCAAGTTGCAGCTTCAGTCCTAATTTGGGACTACCATCGTGGGTGCGAGTTTCCTGGTTTTCAAGACGTGGCATGCGATGGGAAGAACTCATGCCACTGCTGAAGGGAAAAGCCGCCGTGTTTGGGCCCCCTAATGTTCTAATCATTCAGCTGGGGGAAAACGACCTGGCCAACAGGAAGAGTGTGGACTTGTTGTGGAGCATGAAAAAGGACTTGGACGAGTTGGTTGCCTTATTTCCCAGAACAACCTTGTTCTGTGTAGGAAAATGGTTGTTTGTGCCTATGTGGCAAGATGGGCGCATGGGTGGAAATTTACTGCAGCCTGACCTTTTGGCAGGGCAGGCTGTGCTGGGCATGATGAGCGCGTGAACACCTCATGCTAGACTAATGATTGGTCCACATAGTATAGCCTGGTGATGGGGTGACACCCGTGTATGGTATTGTCTTTATCTGCCAGGTTGATACAATGTTGTAAGTTTTTTACTGTTCATAATAAATGTTGGGCTCCAGCAGCCCTTGAGTTGGTTAGGCTCTTTCAATCCATCCTGGCGTGAGACTGATTATTTCTGATGACGAGCAGGCCCTCGTCATTTGGTGCCCCATGTGACTAACTTCGGACTCCACGTTGTTTCTCATTGTCCAGCGCTCACCTTGCCCGGCCAGGGCTTCAGACGCGTCTTTCATCCACTTCGGATCCCGGTGAGTGCTCCCTTTCCTTCTGCCATTATGGGGCAGTCTCTTTCGGCGCCACGAAAGAAATTTTTTGATGAACTTAAGTTCCTTCTTACCAGTAACAACCTTGTTGTACTTGATGCTGATCTCAAGGCGCTTATTCAAGCTTTGGACACTCATTGCCCCTGGTATCCTCAGGATGGCACTTGGGATTTAAAAGACTGGGAAAAAATAGGACATTTTTTCCACAACCATCCTCAAATTGATATCAAAGTTTTATATGCCTGGTGTAAAGTCTACAAAGCTATGTCGAGCTTAACTCCTGCAAATATCCTCCTGGCTGCCTCGTCGCCTGTCTCACCTGTCCTTTTGGCTCCTCCGTCTCTGCATCCCACGTTGCCTTCTTCGAATCCTCCGGTTTATGTACCTCCTAAACCACCAGATTTCTCTCCTTCGGCTCCTCCTGTCCCACCACTGCCTCCACCACCTTCTTCGCTTTCTGCACCGTCCACTACCACTCCTCTTCAAGAATCTCTTCATGCCGCTGCTCCGTTGCTGGCTTTTGATTCTGCCACCCCAAATCTTTTCCCTGTAATTGTTCCTGCCGCCCCGGGGGGAGGCCCAGCCCGGCATGAGCAGTTTGATTTGAGATTCATAAAGGAACTATATTCCTCTGTCAGGGACAATGGCTTGCATTCCCCTTATACCTTGGGACTTTTTGGTACTCTTTTTCAACAGAATCTGGTACCAGAAGATATTAAATTGTTGGCCCGTACTGTAATGCAGCCTCATCAAATGATTTTGTTCATACAAGCTTGGCACTGGGCTTGCCAACGTCGCGTTGACGGTATTTGCAACAATCTCAACAACACTACACAGGCAGCTCACCAAGCCGCGATTGCCGTCGCTGGAGCTGCACCCCCAGCCCGTTATGTTGACCCATACTGTTTTTGACGGGTTGACGGGTGGGGGCAATTTTCTTACCATCGCCCAGCAGCTAGCCCTTGATCCCATGTATTGGGAAGCCACTACCGCTGCCGCTCAGGAGGTCCTGCCTGCCGTGCCTGATGATAAGACCGAGCACGGTGGGCGTTGGGGCAGCGTCCGCCAAGGCCCTACAGAGCCGTATGGACAATTTGTCAATCGCTTATATAATACTCTTAAGCGGCAAGTTCAGGACGTGGCGGCCCAAGAAGTGATTGTCCACCAGCTTGCGTTTGATAATGCAAATGAGGACTGTAAGCAAGCACTGTGCCCTTTGATGACAACGCCAAATATAGCCATTGCTGATATGCTTAAAGCCTGCCAGTCAGTGGGCACTGAGACACACAAAGCCCGCCTTTTAGCCACAGCTTTGTCCTCCACTGTGTCCCAAAATCCTGCAAAGGATAAAACTTGCTTTGGATGCGGCAAAGTAGGCCATTTTCGTGCGCAGTGCAGATCCACCACACAGCAACGTCGCCCTAGCACGAAGTGCCCCATTTGTAAGAAGGGTTTCCACTGGGCCAACCAGTGCCGCTCCGCCGCATCTCAGCATGGTCAGCAAAATCAGCTAGACCAGAGAAACCAGCCGTCGGGAAACCGGCAGTCGGGCCCACCCCGGGCCCAGGCACAACAATAGGGGATCCAGCGCATTCTCCGGTCATCCCACCTCTGGCTTTACCTCGTCTCTTTTTAACTCAGGACTTATGCCTGCCAGTTCCCTATGTGCCACAACAAGTTCGAGTGTCAGTAGGGGCTGGTTTTTCTTCTTCAGCACAATGCCTTGTCTTTCCATTGTCAGAGGTCTTGCGGCATAGGGTCCACCTTGTTCCAGATGTTTTACATGGGTTACAACAAAATGACCCCTATGTGACTGTTTTCTCTGATCGTCCAGCGCATCTGCGATCTGGCTCTCCTGTAGCAAAATTCATATGCGTCCCGGGGTCAGCCCAGGATCATGACCTTCTCATCGCCACTACCTTTTCAGTCACGGAGGTGCGACCAAAGATCCAGATGACCCTTGGGGGTCACACAATTGACGGTGTTTTGGACACGGGGGCGGACTGTTCCGTGATTGCCACCAAGGATTGGCCCCCCGCCTGGCCCACCGAACCAGCTTCTTCTGTTGTCGGCGTTGGAGGCTCTGCCTCGGCCCGCCGCAGCAGGAACCCTATTTTGATCCAAGGCTCACAAGGTTTTGAGATGACCATCCCACCTCTGGTCCTGGACATCCCTGTCTCCCTTTGGGGGCGAGATCTGCTTGCTGCAGCGGATACCACCATTTCTACAAATTTATGTTAAGGGCTGCCCCTGCCATGCCCTGGACTGCGCTTTCTGTCTGCTGGAGCACAGACACCCCCGTGTGGGTAGATCAATGGCCCTTGCCTAAAGAAAAGCTTGCAGTGGCAGCCCAGTTAATTTCGGAACAACTCGAACTGGGGCACATTGAACCTTCCACCTGATCTCAACCCGCACTGCAGCTGGAGACATCGCCACATTGATGTGCCCTGGATAGAGTCACCTTCCACAGCTGTTCCAGTGTTTCCTGGCACGCTGAAAGGCCATCTTCGTCCCTACCGCATTGGCCCTCCTCCCCCCTGGGAAGCCACCGTGACTACTAATCACCCCTCTGTGGACACTGTGAAGCGCTGTCTTCATCGTGCTGCTCTTTTGCAGAAGGTCCGGAGGCTAGAACATTATCATCAGATTTGGAACAACAATACCTATGTTAGGGACATAAATCATTTTGCTTCTATACTTAATCTTTCTGAATGTTGGGTGTGTATGCATATTCCTCCTCAATCAAATAGATCTGGTATATTATTGCATGGTATTCCAGTAAATGCTTCATATAAGATTAGTAATAATATGAAGGACAATCGTACAAGTTTACCCCCCGTGTTTTTGTCGCTTGTGGAAATAGCGTCTCATTGTTTTCTTTTCAATCATAATAGTAACTTTTTAGGTCATTATCCATATTGTAATTGGACCTATGAGTATGTCAATGGATCTTCTTGTTTTCTTAATGTTACCACTATGAGTGGTAGGCCAAGAGTTTTAGTTAATAATGTCACGACCAACATGACTTATGAACAACAGGCTGCGTGTAGAGATTTTTATGTTTGGTTTGATTGGATGAAGAAGAGCAGCAAATCTATATGTTTGCTTCAATCTGACTTATGGTTATTCTGTGGCACAAGAGCCTACAAAGAAATCCACCTTGTATAAAATGGATAAGCTCCCAGCGGTCCGTTTGCGTAACAGAAGGGAAGTGCAATCACCTATTTCTCGATATACAGGGACAGCCATCTCTAGGTCCCTTCTGCCCTCTTTAGGTGCAGCTATGAATTACCGTGATCTGCATAGATTGGCAAATTGGACTGAAGCCTTGTTTAATTCTACCATCTTGGCTTTAAAAATAATTAATAATGAAATGTCAGAAATAAGAGAAGTTGCTTTACAAAATCGTTATGCTTTAGATGTAATCCTTGCCTCTAAAGGTGGAGTTTGTGCCTTGATTCATTCTCATTGTTGTATGTATATATCTGATCAATCGGCCAATATTTCTGCTACTATTGATTATATGGAACAAATGATAGCCCATAATCCTTTGAATCCACCCGAAGGTTTTGATCCATGGGAATGGTTGTCTTCCTGGTTACCTAATAGAGCATGGTTAAGAAAACTTTTGCTAATTGTAATTTTGCTTGTTGCAGGATTCATTGTGTTGTGCTGCTGCATTCAATGCCTACCCTCTTTGTTTGCCCAATGTACTACGTGGTGGTACAAACTGCGACCCGCCACAGGGATGACGAGAAGAATTTATGTTGCAAGATATAAGCGTTTAGGAAATGAGACAAATGATTCTGCATAGGTTTTGTTAGGAAAAAATTTACTTTTCATGAAACAAGTAAGAAAAGAGGGCATGTAGGAAAATGGTTGTTTGTGCCTATGTGGCAAGATGGGCGCATGGGTGGAAATTTACTGCAGCCTGACCTTTTGGCAGGGCAGGCTGTGCTGGGCATGATGAGCGCGTGAACACCTCATGCTAGACTAATGATTGGTCCACATAGTATAGCCTGGTGATGGGGTGACACCCATGTATGGTATTGTCTTTATCTGCCGGGTTGATACAATGTTGTAAGTTTTTTACTGTTCATAATAAATGTTGGGCTCCAGCAGCCCTTGAGTCGGTTAGGCTCTTTCAATCCATCCTGGCGTGAGACTGATTATTTCTGATGACGAGCAGGCCCTCGTCAGTTCTGGTCCTCACTCTTGAAGAGAAGGGTTTGGCATGGTGCCCATAACATTATGGCCATTGAGAAATCCAGGAAACTCTTAAATCGCGTGGTAGCGCGCAAAGTATGTTTTATGAATGGCCTAGTTATCTCTTATCATGATATCCGGATTGGCGACCAGGCCTTATTCTGGGATGATGGTGTTCATCTTTCAGATCAGGGAAACGACATATGGTTGACTAACATCACCAATAGTCTTAGGGATTGGTTGCAGCTATGAGGGTATTGGCGGCAAGCCTCATGGGCTCAGATGGCGGTTAGGCATTGGAATGTGTTGTTGGTGTGTGGAAGGGCAAGGTGTGGCCATCGCCTACCCCTTCAATTTTGGGTATTCCGGTAAAGGAATTCGACGGTCGCGGATCCTGTCCAATGCTTATGTGGCAGGGGGCCATGGCACGACCCTCGGTGACATCAGGGGAGAGCTTATAGTTGTATTAGCATCAACAGGCTCCCCAGACTGGTGGTTAACCCCTCTTCAGACTCACCCCTCTCCGAGTGGGTGGAGTCAAGTTTTCCGTGGTCCAATGCCTAAGCCCAATACCTTCTCACATGCTGTAATCAATAAAGTTGTGGCCTTTTCTTGCCCATTAACCTAATATACCGTGTCCACATGTTTTTATTCACCAAGCGGGGATCGGGTCCTCGAATCACAATTACAGCAGCAAGAAACACAGTTTATTTTCATGTTTAAAACCATTTATCCAGGGGGCCTTGATTGTTTCATTTGATTATTTGTATTTTGTCTGTTACTTTGTACTGCTCCTTTTTATCCCAATCTTCTTGTATTTGTATTGTTACTCTGCACTGTACCTTTAAACTCAACCTCCTTGTTATTAGCACCACCCAGAGTTGGCTCTTTCAAAAAATGTTTTTCAAAAAATATTGTTAGTAGCAGTGACTACATTACATGAGTACTGTTCCACAGCATTTGATATTTTCATTTACATACATTCATTCGAAATAAGATGGGCTATGTACTCTTTTTCACTACTGTTTGAATTATAGTTTATAATTTTTGTAAAGTGATATGTCATGCAGGTCGTCTGTAAAATTTTATGTTCCGTTTATGAAGCAATTCTATATCCTCCCACCACGCTGACGAAGAATTATATGAAACAGTAGTCAATATCCGGAATCACTGTTCAGTGTTGGATATCATATTTGCTGAATACACAAAGCTTCACAGCTTGTCTTTCATCGTACAAAATCTGGTACCTCGCTTCATTTAAAGATTTTCAGAGATTTTGAGACTAAAGATTTCATTTTGTACTTTCTATAAAGATTGTATATGGTGATCGTGTTGCCTAGACATTGTTGACACCCTAAAAGTCCAGCAGAAAAATTGAGTTTCTTGAAAAACACCATCTTTAATAGAGCAGGAGTTGATTACCTAGGAATTAACTTTCTCCTATCCACAACTTCAACAACACATTTCAAACCATTTGGGTCCTTTTTTCCGGGAAATCTACAATTTTAAAATCTTTATAATTAGAGAACTGAACATTAAATAAAGAAACTCTTCATGAACCATATGTAAATATCCTGATTGACTTGAGAAGAATCATTAAAAAAACAAGTTTCAAAAACATACCTCTATTGAATTAAAGTATAACCGTTTACATATCAGTTCTCATATCTTAATATAATGAAAACATAATGCATACACTCGACACCTTTCATCAGCAGAATAGGTATTACTACAGGTGCCACATACTACCTTGCGTTTCTAAGAACTCGATTGTTTAATATAGCAGCACCTGCACTTTGGGGTTGTGATTTTTTCTTGATTTTCTTGTTTTAGCTTTTTATCAACAACTTTGAGGTTGGGGGGGTTTACTATCAAGTGGTGCATAAATTTTATGGAAATAAAATAAAGACAGAATACAATGACTGTACAAAGATCAGAGTTGTGGCCTTAACTGTAGAAATTGACATGACACACATGAACACATGTAAAAAGAGTCAACATCTGGGCTCTTAGCACACAATATTATGGCACAAACGATGCTGTGAAGTTCTGGCTTTGTGTACTTCATGTGGGAATTGAATTACAATTGTAACCCACAGGGTATACAAGGTACACGAGAGGAAGTCCTGTTATGAAGTCTGCAGCAATTAGAAACAAATAAAGCTGCTTGCTTCTCCAAATGCCTTTAGGACATTGAACATATGGAAGTTGGATGTTCACTGTTTATTCTGCCCTGAAATTCTTTTACAAATAAAGGGGGGGGGGAGTCATTAAACAAAGCGCACCCCTGGGTTTAGACAAATACTCAAGCAGAGTCCTTCCAATTTGTACAATTCAACATATTTTATCTTCCTTGGAGTGTTTTTTAAAACAACAACCCACCATTGCCTAGATTTGCTGTTTCAATCAAACTCCATTAACCTTGACACTGTGCATTATGCTCTTTTTATTTATTAGGCAGACTTTACAAAGATATAATATGGATTTCTATTTATTTCATATACACCCCTCCAAGTGCAAATAAATACTAATTTTTCAGAATTAATAAATCTGACTTCCTGGTTTGGATGGCCCAAGGATGAGCAAAGCTAATCACAAGTTTTTTAGAAAATCTTTCAGAATGTTCATCAGCACAGCCAGTAAATAAGGTCTCTTAGGTGTTTAATTAAGTTACTTTAGTTGGGGATAGTTTCTAAAGAGAAATTAGCTTTTAGCGCATCAGGAAAAAAAAGAGTAGGACTAGTGAAATTACTGAGAGACAGAGTCAATTCCTGGGAAACCACAGAACTTAGAAGTAAGCATGAAATAGGATATTAGGTGGAAATGTTTTTAACTTCTCAACTTACCCCCATTTGCTTGACAATATTAGATGTGCCAGAAGATGTGAAGGGGGTTGGTTCTCACTAGCGTAGCTAAGGTGGGGGTGGACGGCTCTGAGCAGAACGGTTTTTGGGGGGAGCACCGCAGCCATGGCTGGCAACCCACTCAGGCAGCGCTCCCACAGCCACTACCTCTCTGCTGCTGAGCTGGAAAGCCACCAAGCCCTTCTGCCAGTGTGCATCATCTGGGACACTGGAGGAGGCTCTGACCAGAGGCAACATGGCGGACACCGCGGTGGCAAGCAACTCCTGAAGCCAGCCAGAACCAATTACGCTGCCTGGCCAGCTCCTGGGCTGCTGCCACCAGCACCACTACCAGAGGGGAACCAGGGGTGCCTGGTGTGTCAACCAAGGGAGCTGCAGTGCCCCCCCCCGGGCGACTGAAAACACCCAGACAATGGCTCAGCAGAGCTCTGGGGCCAGGTGGACCCTGGAGCCAACGCAGAAAAAGAAAAAAAGAGCCCAACCTTACTGCTGCCACAGGGGAAGAAGAGGAGAGGTAGGAGAGCACCGAGAGGGCAAGGGAGGCTGCGAGGAAATGCGTGGCCAAGCCCAGGCCCAACCCGAACCTACCTCCCCAGTGGCTAGCGTGCCAAGAGCAGGCTGGGGCACAGAGGGAGGCTGTGCGATGGAGGACACCACAGAAGAGAAGAGAATGCAGCATGGTCACACACACACACCCGGTGGAAAAATATACCGAAAACCCCTCTTTTTAATTCCATTTTATCTTCTTTTATTTTTTAATATTTTAAAGACTTTTTTTTAAGGGGACCATTGCAACTACAGCTATCTTTTACTTATATTTTTACTTTTTAAGTCTTAATTCCTTTTCCAAAATTACTATTACTACTATATTTTTTAAAAAAAAATACTTAAAAACACATTTTCCACCCCCTTTTTATTTTCCCGCAAATTCTTCACTTAAAAAATAAAATGGCGGTGCCTAGAAGAGAGCCCTGAACCAGCAAATGCCATTCCCTTGAATCGCCACTTCACCCAAGACTCTCTGCTATTAATTAATTAATTAATTAATTAATTGCTTTTAATTCTCATTTTTATTTTTTAAAGGAGGGGAGAATAACAAAAATCCGAGTCCCTTTTTAGTTAGTTTGTTAGGTTGTTAGGTACTATCACCATCCTCTTTTAAAACTTTTTCTCCCATTCAATGGCACAAGACACATCCATATGTATATCAAAGTGTGATTGGCTAGCTGCTATCGCATGGTTTTCTCTCAAAATGGGATTGGCTCCCTGCCAACATGCACTTGTTTTCACATCTCACTTCCATTTTCCTCTTCTATTCTGTTGCTTTTTCCAGTGTGGAGTGTTTGTTTTTAGCAGTATTGGCAGTTTTTTAACACATCCACATGTACTTTTTGTAATTTATATTGTAGTTATTGAAGCTAATACGATGTCAAAGAAATGAAAATGTGTGGTTAGTGATTTGATACTAAAGGATTTTCCATTTATCAGAAGAGGAGTGAAGGAACATTCTGCATTTTGTTCACTATGTGAAGCAATTTTTACTGTTGGAAGTGGCCGGTGAACCTCAGTCGTTGAACATGTTACAACTAAGAGACATAAAAGCTCAGTGATTCAGGAAAGTAGCAACACAAACGTATCAACATACTTTAAGAAGATTCTGCCAGATCAAAGTGAAATAAACATTGCCCTTCAAGAAGGAACTTTCGCATTTCATACCATGAGGCATTACCACAGTTTCAAGTATACAGTCTGTACTTCTGGCTTGATTAAGAAATTCAATGAATCGAAATTCACGTGCTCCAGAACGAAAGTTGCAGCCATTGTCAAACACGTGGTTGCTCCCTGGGCGATTGCTGAAGCTGTAGTAGAAAGTAATGGTGCTTCTTTTGTAACTATACTTCTAGATGCTTCAAATCATTGGAATACAAAATTGCTACCAATTATTGTTCACTATGTACACGTGAATGCTGAGAAAGCTTTATCCATCCATAATAAACTTGTGGACTTTGTTCAAATTACAGGGGAAATAATATACATGGCTTCATTTCAAACAATCAAGGATCTTGGTTTGGAGCACAAAGTGGTAGCAATTTCAGCAGACATTACAAACACTAACTTTGGTGGTCTGAAGAGGAAAGGTTCAAACAACCTGAAGGTTCAAACAAAATGAAGGAAGGGTTGGGAAAGAATATTCTCATCTTGGGATGTAATGATCATATGATACATAATAAATCCAATCCCTGTTGATGTTGAAAGACTTGTAGTAAAGATTTTTTGTTATTTTCACATATTTACAGTGAGAGTAGAACATCTAAAAGAGTTTCGTGAGATAGTAGGACAGGAACACAAATTTCTGCCCCGGAGGACTCCCCTGCTTGAGTGCCTAAGGGCCCCCATTCCTGCCACACACCATCTGGCCCAGGGCGGGGCCTGACAGGCCTCATAAGGACAGTTGCCACTGCTGCTGCCCAAGAGGACTCAGAACAGTGCAGAGTTCTTTTTAAAATGCTTTTCAAATTTCTTTTTTTCCTTTTATTTATTATTTTTTGGTGGTGGGGTGGGATGGATGTTTAGTCGGGTTCGGGAATTTGTTTAATTTTGGTATGTTTGTAATTTTTACTGTTTTTTGTTTGTTTTATTGTATTGCTTTATTGTGTGTATTGTTGCTTTTTAGGTTTTATTTTGTTCTTAAGGGGAGGGGTCAGGACTGCCGGGGAGTGGGTCCCAGCCAACAAAATGGCTGGGGCAGGTTCCACAGGGGGGATGCACTGGGACAACCGATCTCAGTGATCACGGGTAGGAGGAGGAGTTACACTAAGATCAGACCATGTCATTACCGAGAAGGCAGGTTTAGTCGTTGTTTGAGGACTATCCCTGTCTCCGGGTCTGGTCCTGACCAGACGGATACTGGAATCAGCAAGGGATACCCACATGACCTGAAGGTGCTGCTGTGCAATGCCAGGTCAATGATGAATAAGACCACTGCCATCCACTCCCTCCTGCAGGCCAATTCCACCAGGCCTAGGGTCACGGGGCCCACACTCACCATCATCACAGCTTTAAGAGGCCTCAGCGAGGCCCTGGGACACTGCTGCTGCTGCCATCGTGAGTGCTGGGGAAGACCGCTCCCTCCTGCAGGCCAATTCCATCAGGCCTAGGCGGCGAGGCCCACACTCACCATCACAGCTCTAAGAGGCTCCAGTGAGGCCTCAGGACTCTGATGCTGCTGCTGCTGCTACTGCTGCAGCAAATGTCAAAAATGGTTTTGTAGGGGACTTCAGAATACAGACCAGAATGGAAAAAATCCAGGCAGCAATATTTTAAAAGGAAAAGTTTTATTGACTTTGGTTTATTTGTCAGACAAGCAAAGCAAAGGGGTGCATTCAGCAAAAATGAGAGAATGCCCCCTGTCCATCAGATGCAGACATCTTTTATACCTTTTGGCAAAGCAACAGTTCAGCCCCTTGACCCACCCCCAGGCATTCCCCTTTTATGCATATTCATTAAAAGCTCAACCAATGATAATTGGCGTTTTGCCTTGTTTGGTTCCAAGCTGCATTATCCACTAGGTGGCGCTGCGAGCCTATAAACTCCCTGACCTACTTTACATTTCCCAGTACAAACCCTTCTGACCACCTGCACTATCAAGGCAGTTTGTGGTTTTCACAGTTTGTCTTTGTGGTGAGCTAGAAGTTCCTGTTGTTCACTCTCTTCTCGGTGTTTTACTGGAATTGGGTCAACAGCTAGCTTGCAGGTGTGAAGTGCTCTGACCACACTTGCTGTGTTTACAAAAATGCTTTGTGCAAGCAGAGGAGAGAAGTAGTTTTTAGCTTTTAGCTTGCTTCTTATAAAATGGCTTCAGTCTGGCTCCTCAAAGTGGACCTCTGGTCTCCACTCCTTCATTCCCCCCTTTCCATCATGAAAATGCTGACCGGTTACGGTTCATCATTTTCGATCGATGGATCAATGGGTACCACATTATAAAGAGCCAGGACATGAGTGTGTGTTGCTGCATTAACTGAGCGGCTTACCATTCAGCGTACAATCTAGATAAAACAAGGCAAGAGGCATGATAAGAGTAATATAGCCATAAAAATAACGAGAACCACCAGCAGAATCTCTTTTAACCATGACCAACCAGGGAGCCAAGAAGTGAGCCAACTCCATACGCTGGGGAGGTCTCCTCCCCCAGCTAAACTGACTTTGTGATACAGGTCCGCCTGCTTCTTGATACGTTCAATGTTGTCCTCAACTTGATTACTGTGGTTGTATATATTGGCCAACTTTCTAATCTGCTCAATACCAGTTACCACTCGTTGGTCTTGATTGATGTACACACAACATGAGGTGTTCAAAAGGGTACAAACCCCTCCCTGGCTGGCCAGTAGGTAATCCAGAGCCATCCGGTTCTGCATAGTGATAGTGGCTGTCTGTCTGATTTCCAACTGAAGGGCCAGTAGGACCTCAGCCGTGACATTGGCTGCTAGGGCTAGTAGCATTATCTCTTGCTGTAGAGTGGTGAAGGTATCAGCGGTAGAGGTCGCAAAGATCTCTAGTGATGCTGAGATATTGGCCAGGGCCCGTTCTAGCTCAGCAACCCCAAGCCAGGGAACGAATGCTCTCATGAAAGAGTGGTAGGCGGTGTCTCTGATCAATAGGGGGTTCTTGGCCGGGGGATTCCCTGCCCTGCGGTAGCGGCGGTGGCCGTTCCCCGGGAATGTGTCATATATGGTGAGCCCTGGGGTCAAAGTTCCCAAGGCGCAGGTCCCATACCAATTACGAGGTAATGTCTTGTAGGCTGTGTGATCACATATCCAAAACCCTCCCTTTACTTGGCTCGGTACTTTAGTGGGGAAGGTTTTTGTGTCCATCCTGGGAAAGATCAGTTTATGGTAATCCAATATCCATAGAGCAGAACACCCTGAATAGTTGCCCACAAATTTTCCCTCCGGAGGATCTACCCAAGGGTGGTGCTTCCGGACATATTCAACATCAAGGGGGGGTAAACTCCTATGGATGCACAGGCCTCCCTCTAAGACCCTATCCAACTCCCATATGTGATGCTGAGGGACCACGTAAGAGGAGTTACGGATTATGATATCTATAAGTAGGTGGTAGTTGAAATAACTATGATTCACCAGAACGGGAACCCCTGTTATTGGGATCCCCTGCCCCAGGTGCATAGGCCCCTGCACACATATCCAGCAGCTTGATTTGTTCAGGCCCTTGGCCACAGCCGTTGTCATATTCAGGAAGGTGTTTGCCCTCCATCCTGCGGCCATTTGAGAGGCGAGAACAATCAGGATGCAGGAGATTATCTGATTCCTCATCCTGATTCACGAGGTTTGCGGTGCCCCAGAACGGAGAAGCGTACCGCCAACACAGAAATATCACAAACAGGCCAATACTGAACCCAAAGGGGGGACTTCCGGGTTAGCGCGATCCGGTTAATGGCGGATTCCCTCCGAGCTCCGGAGGGAATCGGCTCCATTGCAGACGGGTCTCACCGCGACGGCGACGCGGGGACCCTTATAAACCGCAGGCGCGGAAGCCTGCGGACCTGGTGACTCGGCGGGCACCTAAAACGCCCCCCCGACCCACGAAGAGCCTTTTTAAAGGCTGCGGAGAGGGTACGGGGAGTGGCGTGGTGCTGTGAGTAGACCGCTACTGCAGTGGAGCGAAGCCGCGAGCCATGGCCGGAGACCGCTGACTTTCTTCCCTGAAATTTGGACTTTAATTAATCCGTGAGTAGATTGGAATTTGGACTTTAAAAATTTTATCCGTGAATTCGGCACGATCGGGGGATGTGCTAAAGGGAAGTCCGCACCCCCCTGCCTACAGAAAATTTAAAGCAAAGATCGGAGAACTAAGGTGGAGAGTTCTTTCTTTGGTGTTTTGTAAAAGATAATATTTGCACGAATTTGACAGAAGAAGATTTGTGCTGGAGAGTAAGAGTGGAATTTTAGAAGTTTTCGTCTAAACCTCCCCAGACCCGGGGGTGTCCTCTATGTGAGCTGGAGAAAAAGGAACGAGGAGTTTGACAGCTGTCAAAGGAGCTGTCAAACAGGCAGCGAAAGTTAAAAACTCTATTATTTAACTTTTTTTTGGACTTAATTGGCTACATTTGAACTAAAGTGGTTGGAAACAAAGTAGGGAAATAACAAGGTAAAGGACTATTGGGAAAAGACTATTAAGTAACCAGAATCCCCCTAGGGGAAACATTGAAACATTACAATGGCTGCAGATGGAAAATTACAGGCAAAGTTAGAAAGAATGTTTTTTCTTGTGGGAAAACTGCAGGAGCAGACTACGGTTATGAGTAAACAACTTATAACCTTGAACTCTAAAATAAGTGACTCTGCTGAAGGCACAATGGACTTGACTGGGAAAAAATCTGCAGCTGAATCAGAAGAGATAACTTTGGAACAGGGGGAGAGTGAGCAAGGGCCAGTACAGATGGAGACTACCAACCACAAGCTTACATTGTTAGAATATAAAGAAGACCCTTGGATTACAAATCTGCGAAAGATGCGAAAGAGGAGGGAGGAAGCCCCCGGAACTTTTGGAATATTTGAATTTAAAAGAAACAAGAAATATGACTGGGGCTTCCTCTTCGAGTATGGATTGGTTGACTTTCTGCAGCAGCTGGTGTCAAGTACTTTGGATGGAAGAAATTCTGATGAGACCGAGCTGGAACTTCCTCGAAACCCGAGGACCAATGAGGAGGGCTACCAACAAGATTGGCAAAGAGAGACTGACAGGGACTTAAAGGCCTCAGATGTGAGGAATCCAGGCTAAAAACTATTTTTGTGGACGTGGGGACATTTGGAAGGGACAGAAACCGGGGCTGGGGGGGGGAAAGGATAATTTTTAAAAAAAAAAAAATCTTTATGACTTTTGTGTTTGATTATTATGATTTATTTTTAAGATAAAAGGGAAATTCGTGGAAGGAATTCGAGTCGACCTTAGAAAAGGTTTTAATATTTATAAGAAAATTGGATAAGTAAAATCTGGCCAAGTAAAAGGTTTTTTTAAAAAAAATATATATACAATAATAATATGTAAAGGATGAGAGATATGAATTTGCTGAGTTAATTTAATTGAACTAGGATGTATGAAGGGGGGTGGGGGGAGGTCAAGAACTGGGGTTAGGAAAGTAAGGTTATGAAACTTCATACGTGTTGTCTTTGTTTATGTGTGTGTGTGTTTGTCTTGATAAAATGTGAAAATTTAATAAAAAAATTTATTAAAAAAAAAAAAATACCGAACCCAAAGGGGATGGGGACCCACCAAGGCCAGGGCATGTGGGCTGCTAACTCCTGGCTCTACTGCGGCGTGCACAGCGTTCACACACGCGCCGTTCCCACTCTACACTGGGGAAAATGTCCGTCTGGGACTGATATACTGCTATTCCTCGGGAGCTGTGAGGATGACAATAGACTCTGTAAAGTTCAAAGGCTGGTCCCACTCCCTGGAGCAGGGTGAAGGGTCTATAGGCCCACTCCTGAGCCTCAGAAGCTCTGTAGAGCAGCCACAAGGGGACGCTGGGGTGCTGAAATAGGATGAAGCTATAGTGGCCACACCTCAACGTTCCTTCCTGCAAACGGAAGCCTCTTCGAGCAACTGGTCGGGCAAACCACTTATAACTGCTGCTCCGACCAATCCTCTTGGTATGAATCTAAGGGGGAAAGGCGCCTCTGCATACGAGGGGGTTTCTGCTTCTAATTGCCTAAATACCACCGGCGGAGTCCTGCCTGGGCTTGAAGATATGCAATGTCCAGGATTTCCGCTATCTCAGGGCCGTCAGCGTTCCAGGGTCTGTACCAGGGTCTGGATTCCTGTGGAGCTAGGAGCCCTGTTTGTCTCCCTGCCGGTCCCGGTGGATGGTGGTCACCTAAGTGGCCTCTGACCAGGGCCAATGGGGGCTGAAACCCTGGGGTGGCTACCCTTATGCAGCCACAAGAATACCCTGCCACATCCAAGGGTATTAGGAGTGGAAGTACTAGGCCTACTAGTTCAGGTGTTTTTCTAGGATTTTGGGAGGGGTAAGTTACCACAACAGTCTCAGGTGGGGCTGCAGGATTTACCGGCACCTGTTCAGCAATTTCAATATGCACCTGGTGCAGGCTCCCTCCCATGCAACGCCAGGCCCAAGGTTAGGGCCCGTCCTATCAAAAGGGATTGATACCCGGCCCTGCTTCCTGATGCAGCACCTGGACCAGGGTTAGGGCGTGGTCAGTCAAATGGGGTTGGTACAAGGCTCTACCTCTTGACAACCAGCTGGTTATCCTCCCACCGCAGCAGGATCGGTCCTGGATACGATAAATTTCGACCACTTCTGCAACTTCCCGCACAAGTAATACCCATGTGCGTTGTGGTGGAGTGGGAGTGGCATGGACAAGGATCCACAGTGGGGTAGTAGGGTGTTTTACTGCGACAACCTCATTCCCCCCTTTTGCCCAACAGCCAGCAAATATGCCGTCTCTTACCACCGGAAGGACGAACCACTCGTAGCAGAGGTCAGCAGGCCAATGGGGTTGGTATGGTTCGGTAGGACCAGGTCTGTGGGGCATAGAGCAAATTAATACAGAATATACAGAAACAGAAGAGAGAAAAGTCCTTGTAAAAAAAGTCCTTGTGATGCTCAGCCGTTGAGTCTCGTTGCCCGTGGCCCAACGCATTCCCGGTAGCGTCAGACACAAGGTGATGATCAGCCACAGGATCTTGGTGCCCGTGGCCCAACGCGTTCCCGGTAGCGTCAGACACAGGGGTTTTTGGAGTCAGCTTCAGAAGGTCAGCTGGATCCCGCTTGCAAGTCCAGACACCCTCCGACTTCTTCAGACGAGTGTGGTGCACCCAGGGGATCACCTCGGCTACTTTCACCGCAGTTGGGGTGGAAAGGAGGACGGTGTACGGGCCTCGCCACTTGGGGATGAGGGGGTCGCGCTTCCACTCCTTCACCCAAACGCTGTCACCCGGTTGGAACTGGTGGACCGGCTCAGCGAGACTGCACGGCATACGCTCGAGAGAATACCTGGATAGGGAAGCAAAAACACGGGACAGGGATTGCACTTGTTCTTGGGTGATGTGATCTCCCACCCGCCCCAGACTGGCGGGGATGTCCCGGACGAAAGGAGGTGGCCTGCCATATAAAAGTTCAAAGGGTGAAAGTCTCAGTCTCTTAGTTGGAGCAATTCGCACCCGAAACAAGGCAATGGGCAGGACATCTATCCAATTGAGCTGCGTTTCCTGGGTCAGCTTGGCCAAGTGGGTCTTCAAAGTACGATTCATTCGCTCCGTTTTTCCCGAACTCTGGGGTCTGTAGGCTGCATGTAGCTTCCAGTTTATCTGCAGTGCCTTGCATACTTCCTGCACGACCTTATCAATGAAAGCTGGGCCATTGTCACTGCCAATACTCCTGGGAAGGCCAAATCGGGGTATGATTTCATGCAAGTTTCTTGGTCACTTCCCGAGCCTTCTCTGTCCTGGTGGGGTAGGCCTCTGTCCACCCCGTCAGGGTGCAGACAAACACAAGCAGGTATTTGGTACCCCTAGCTGGAGGCAGTTCAGTGAAGTCCACAATCAAGCTTTCCATAGGGATGAAACCCACATGTTGTACGCCTGGCGGAGGCAGGTGGCCTTGTCTGGGGGTGTTTTTGGCGCACAGGACACACCTTTGGGATATAGCAGCAACTAATTGAGATAAGTTGGGGATGTAGAGTATTCTCCCAAGGTATGCTTTAGCAGCTGGGCCTCCCAAATGGGTGGATTCGTGGTAGTTCTTCACAATGACACTGGCCAGATGTTGTGGGACAAAGACACGGTTGTCTGGCAGACGAAACCATCCTTCCTTGAGCGTCGCTCCTTCTTGGCTGGCCCACTGCTGTTCAGCAAGGGTGTAGCGCGGTTCCACATCGTCCGGAGTGAGTTCTGGGATGAGGGCTGCGGTGACCACTGGTAGAGGCTTCAAAGCTGCTTCACGAGCTGCATTATCTGCCTTTCGATTTCCTCTAGTGACCATGTCCCGGCCTCTCCCATGGCCTTTGCAATGCATTACAGCAATCTCTTCGGGAGCCCATACAGCCTCCAGTAACGTCTCAACTTCTGGACCGTACTTCAGGGCTTTCCCGTGGGCTCCAATCAAGCCCCGCTCCTTCCATAGGGCTCCATGCGCATGCAGAGTCAAGAAGACATATTTGGAATCAGTGTAGATGTTAGCCTTGCATCCAGCTGCCAATTGCAGGGCCCTGGTCAATCCAATCAGTTCGGCCTTTTGGGCAGAGGTTCCGGGGGACAGGGGTTCTGCTTCCACAACTTCCTCATTGGTCACTACAGCATATCCTGCCTTCCGAATGCCGTGCACAATGAAGCTACTGCCATCTGTGTAGTATACAATGTCTGGATTCTTCAGCGGCTCATCCTTCAAATCAGGCCTGCTGGAGTAAACCTCATCCATCACTTGGAGACAATCATGGTGTTCCACATCGATCGTATCAGGCAGGGGCAGTAGAGTAGCTGGGTTAAGGGTATTGACAACCTGGAGATGTATTTTGGGATTTTCACACAAGAGTCCTTGGTATTTGGCCATGCGAGGGTTGGTTAGCCAATAACTTCCTTTGAATTCCATAAGGGTGAGAACTGCATGGGGCACATTCACATACATTTCCTGGCCAAAAGTAAATTTTCCTGCTTCTTCCACCAATGTGGCTGTGGCAGCGACAGCCCGCAGGCAGGGCGGCCATCCTTTCGCTGTGGAATCCAATTGTTTGGAGAGGTAGGCGACTGGCCGATTCCAACTTCCTAATTTCTGAGTTAAGACTCCAGCCGCCACGCCATTTAGTTCATGCACATATAATTGGAATGGTTTCCCGGGATTTGGCAAACCCAGGGCTGGTGCCGCCATCAGGCATTGTTTAATAGTCTCAAAAGCTTCTTCTTGGGCTGGTCCCCACTCAAAGGGGTCTCTCTCTCTCTCTCCTCCTCTAGTACTCTCATTTAGAGGTTTTGCTAAAATACTGAAGCCTGGGATCCAAATTCTGCAAAAGCCTGCTGCTCCCAGGAATCCTCGCAACTGTTTCCTGGTGGTTGGCTCCTTCATGCAGCAGATAGCTTCCTTTCTCTCGGGGCGCAGTGCCCTCTGCTGGTGTGACACACTAAAACCTAAGTATTTTACTTCGTTCTGGCACAATTGAGCTTTTTGTCGGGAAACTTTGTACCCCGCCTCCCACAGCAGGTGGAGCAATTCTTCGGTGCCCTCTCTGCAGGTCTCATAGTCCACTGCCGCCAAAATGACGTCATCTACGTACTGCAGGACCACCTTTTGGCCCGGTACTGAAGGGTACTTCGCCAAGTCCTTCGCTAATGCTGTCCCAAATAGAGTAGGAGAGTTCTTAAAGCCTTGCGGGAGTCTGGTCCAGGTGAGTTGCCCTTTGGTACCAGTTAGTGGGTTTTCCCACTGGAAGGCAAAGAGTGGTTGGCTCTGGGGGGCTAGACGGCAACAGAAAAAGGCGTCCTTGAGGTCCAGTACAGTGAAGCAGGTGGCTTCAGGTGGAATGAGGCTTAACAAAGTATAGGGGTTGGGCACGTTGGGGTGTAGGGTCTCTGTGGCTTGGTTGACGACCCTGAGATCCTGTGCCGGACGGTAATCATTGGTGTGGGGCTTCTTAACCGGAAGTAAAGGGGTATTCCATTCAGATTGGCACGGCTTGAGTAGCCCATAATGGAGCAGGCGGTCCAAATGCTTTTGTATTCCTTCCACTGCTTGGCGTGGCAAGGGATACTGTCTTACAGACACTGGCGTTGCAAAAGGCTTCAGTTTGACTATGATGGGTGTTATATTGATGGCTAATCCTGGAGGATTGTCCTCAGCCCAGACGCCTGGTGGCGCTCTGAGATTCTTTGGTATAGGGTCATTGCAGGGGACTGGTTGAGGCTCGGTAGCCAGAGCTGCTAGGAGTCCCCAAGAATGCTCTCTGGGCACTGTGACTGACATTATGCCACTTGCCTGTGGGGGCAGTTTCAACTCAGGTCCTTTTGGGGTGAAGGTAATTTGAGCCTGTAGTTTGGAGAGCACATCTCTTCCCAGCAAAGGTACGGGGCACTCAGGTATATACAAAAACTGATGAGTGAGGTGCCGCCCCCCGATTTGACAGTCCAAGGGTTGCAGGAAAGGTTTTCTGGATTGGTTGCCAGTTGCCCCCACTATGCTCACTGTTCTTTGGCTTTCACGTTGGAGGGGAGTGGTTATCACACTATATTGAGCTCCGGTATCGATCATAAAGTCCATAAGTCGGTTCCCTAATTTGATTCTGACCATGGGTTCCAATTGGGAACCTGAAAAGACTTGCTGAGTGCCTACAAAAGAGGAACCCGGTCCGTCCTAGTCTTGGTATTCTTCCATGGCTGCCAGGCCAACAAGATCTGTCCGGTCCGGTCCTCTGGCATATCATCCTCTGTTTCTTCCCATCCGCCCTGGTCGGTTCTGAGGACATTCGTCCTTCCAGTGCCCCTCCTGCTTGCATATTGCGCACTGGTTTCTCCCTAGAACTTGACCTCTTCCTCCTCCTCGACCGCGGGGCTCTGAGTAGCTGCGGCGGACCTCTCGGGTGCCTGGGTTGTGAGCCATTGCCGCGGCTATCACTGCTGCCTTTTCTTTCATCCACTGCTTTTTCTCCCTCTTCTCAACCTCTCCCCTTTGTTCAAACACCTTCTGGGCAATGGCCATGATCTGAGATCTGGACATGCCCTGGAACCCAGGCTGTTTTTGGATTTTGGTTCTAATATCCTTTGAACATTGTCCTATGAAGGAGGCGTTTACCATTAATTCATGTGCAGGGAGTTCAGGGTCAAAGGGGGTCCAAATTCTGTATGCTTCCATCAGGCGTTCCAAGAAATCGCCCGGAGATTCATCAGACCTCTGCACGACGGCGGTCACCCTGGACAGGTCAGTGGGCTTCCTAGCTGCCCTGCGAACTCCATGCAAAAGGATTTCGCGATAGGTACTTAGAGCGTTGCGATTGTCCACATTATTTGGGTCCCACTGTGGGTTGGTTAAGGGATACCGATTAGGCCAATCCGCCTCCTGCACCTGCTGGTCTTTCAGGTGTTCTAACGCCTGTGTATTAATTCTCCTCCTTTCCTCTGAGGTAAAGAGAGTGTTCAACAATTGCTGACAGTCTGGCCAGGTGGGCTCATGCGCTGCAAATATTGAGGACAACAAGTCCACCATTGCCTGGGGCTTCTCAGCAAATGGAGGGGTGTGGGTCTTCCAATTCATCAAATCGGTGGTGGTGAAGGGGACATATTGGAGGGTGAACGTCCTAACCTGCGGTGGAGGCGGAGGGTTATTTTGGTCACCGCCTTGGGCACCGGCCTGACCTGCCAGAGGTGCAGGTAATGCGGGTGGTGGATTGTCCCAGACCAAGCGAAGGGGGGCCAGGACTGCTGTTCCTGCCTCTGTGGTGATCCTGGATCGCTTTATGTATTCCCACAATGCTTTATTTCGAGCCCTCTGGTAGGCTGCTACAGCTTCTCGATATAGGGTGGACTTGGTCCTTTGCTGGGCTATTTTTTCCCTCTTTACTTTGAGATCGGGGTATATTTCATCCAGGATCTGATAACTGGGCTCTGTCTTGTTTCCTCCTGGGCTGTCTAATAGGTCTCCCCCTGCCGCTTCGGCTTCTAAGGCTGCCGTTTCAGGTCCTAAGGCTGCCACTTCAGCTCCTAAGGCTGCATATTGGGGCAGTTGTGGAGCGGGGGGGGGGGCTGTCCCTGTCCTCCCAAAGGGGTCACTACCGCCTGTGGAACATATGGGGGTGGTGGAGTCAAGACTTCTGCCTCGGGTCCCTGGTAGATGGGCTTCTTAAGGCGATTTTGTGCCTGTACTCCTTTAATTTCAGCCCCAAGGGCCATAATTTTGCATTGCTCAGTTTTGCACCTCTTCAACCAGGGGGGGTTTTCGTTTATCACGTTCAGCCAGCTGTCAATATATGGAATCTGATCAGGATGGCCCCCCGGTCCTTGACTATGTTGGACCATAAACTCTGAACCAGGGACTGGTCAAAGGTCCCTTCGGATGGCCACCCCGTTTTCTGCGTCGGCCAATCTAGTTCACACAAGGTCCGCAGATGTCCTGGCGTCATCACAATGCCATAGTCTCCGCTGAATCCCTTCTTGAAATTGTTCAGCATACATTGTAGGGGAGTTACTGGACCCTTTGAGCCACCCCTCCCATATTTAGTATGGCCCTTGCGCAGCGTCCCCAAACACCAAACACACGCAGACTCAGTTCCCAATGTTCCTTGCCCAGTCGTAGTCGCCCGGCTGGGAAACGAAGTACTTATTGGTTCTACCCCAGGGGAATACCCTGGGGTTGCATACACACACGCACCAAGTGCCCCTTTCACTGGACGCTGTACCACACACTAGCCTCCCGGTTCCCCCCTTTTTCCTTTCTACCTTCTTTTAAATCCTTAAGTGTGGGTGGTTATCAGGGGCCAAATCTTCCCTTACTGCCACCAAACACACTGGACATGTGATCAGTATGTCCCTTCTCCTTAATTACCAGGAGGTCTGCCTTCCTATGTCCTCAGGGCCCTTTGCCATGTACTCACCAGCTGGCTGGTCTCTGCCTTGTTCTCCCAACCTCGGTCCTTCAATCCGTTGTCTTCTTTCTCAGGACGCAGCAGAGGGTCAAACTGGCTTCGCCCTCCTCCGAAGAAAGGTTTCGGTGCGCGCTCTGGAGCAAGTGGGCCTTGGCCCTCAGCTGTGCCCTGCCCAGAAAAGGACAAGGGGGCTGCCTTCTGGTCCTTTGAGGACTTAAGGTCCCTGATCCGAGTCACCTTTGGCACCAGAAATGTAGGGGACTTCAGAATACAGACCAGAATGGAAAAAATCCAGGCAGCAATATTTTAAAAGGAAAAGTTTTATTGACTTTGGTTTATTTGTCAGACAAGCAAAGCAAAGGGGTGCATTCAGCAAAAATGAGAGAATGCCCCCTGTCCATCAGATGCAGACATCTTTTATACCTTTTGGCAAAGCAACAGTTCAGCCCCTTGACCCACCCCCAGGCATTCCCCTTTTATGCATATTCATTAAAAGCTCAACCAATGATAATTGGCGTTTTGCCTTGTTTGGTTCCAAGCTGCATTATCCACTAGGTGGCGCTGCGAGCCTATAAACTCCCTGACCTACTTTACATTTCCCAGTACAAACCCTTCTGACCACCTGCACTATCAAGGCAATTTGTGGTTTTCAGTTTGTCTTTGTGGTGAGCTAGAAGTTCCTGTTGTTCACTCTCTTCTCGGTGTTTTACTGGAATTGGGTCAACAGCTAGCTTGCAGGTGTGAAGTGCTCTGACCACACTTGCTGCGTTTACAAAAATGCTTTGTGCAAGCAGAGGAGAGAAGTAGTTTTTAGCTTTTAGCTTGCTTCTTATAAAATGGCTTCAGTCTGGCTCCTCAAAGTGGACCTCTGGTCTCCACTCCTTCAGTTTTACATATTTGAAAATGTTTTAAAAGCGTTTTTACTTTCTTGCACTGTGAACAGTGGTTTTTATTTATATATTTTGATTTTATTCTATTTTATTTTAGTTTGGGGTGGGATAAATGTTGACTTGGGGTGTGGATTAGTTTTATTTTAGTATAATTGTTTGGGGCTTTTACTATTTTGTTAGGCTACTGTATAGTTTGTATTTTGCTTTTTAAGGGGAAAGGGTCAGGGCTGCCTGGGTGTGGGCCTCAGCCAACAGAATGGCTGGGGCAGGTTCCACAGGGGCAGAAGCACTGGGACAACCAATCACGGTGCCAGTGATCATGGGCAGGAGGAGCTACGCTAAGACCAGACCATCAGCTGTGGGGAGGACTGCAGGGCCTGCTCCCTTCCAGGGCCTTTTCCAACGGGCCCAGGGGGCATGGCCCAGGCCCTCACTCTCCCAGCTACAAAGGGACTCCTGTGGCAGTGAGACCTTGGATCATTGGCTGTGGTGAGGACTGCAGGGCCTGCTCCCTTCCAAGGCCTTTCCAACTGGCCCAGGCCCTCATTTGGAACAAACTTTTGGGGAAGTGCGGGAGGTTGTTCTGCTATTGCTTCCCTGTCCCAAGTGGTTAATGTGTTTTTAAATGTCCTTAAGCAGTTGGTGGCATTTTAAATTTTTCTTTTTTTCCTTTTTTCCTTTGTTGGGGGTGGGTGGGTGGGATGGATATTTGGTTGGGGATTAATTTTAGTATAATTGTTCTGTTTTTGTTTTTTGTTGTTTTTATTGGTTGTATTGTTTGTGTTTTGTTTTTAAGCGACGGGATCAGGGCTGCCTGGGAGTGGGGCCCCAGACAACACAATGGCTGGGGCAAGTTCCACGGGGGGGGGGGGGGAGGAAGCACTGGGACATCCGATCTCGGTGATCATGGGCAGGAGTTGCACGAAGACCAGACCATGTCATTACCAAGGAGGCAGGTTTAGTCGTTGTTTGAAGACTATCCCTGCCTCCGGGTCTGGTCTTGACCAGATGGATACTGGAATCAACAAGGGAAACCCACATGACCTGAAGGTGTTGCTGTGTAATGTTAGGTCAATGATTCATAAGACTGCCATCTACAACTTGATTGTGGATGGAGGACTTAACCAGGCATGTGTAACAGAGACTTGGTTGGATGAAGTAGATGGGCCTGTCCTTGCCGCTGCTTGTCCAATAGGTTTCTCTTACGCACAGCAACCCAGGTCATGTGGGCGGGGAGGGGGGGTTGCAGTGATTTTTAGGAAGTCATTAATTTGCACCAGGCGTCCTATTAGGAAGACCCAGTTTTCTGAGTGCATGTTCTGGAAGCTGGGCAATAGGGCAGTACAGGATTCCTTTTGGTGTACCGACCTCCTCCTGACAGTTTATCTTTCCTGGGCCAGTTCAGTCTCGTGGAGATCCCTCCATGGGCCAGATCACATGCGCACCTGAAATTTTTGGTGTCTGCATCTGTGCAGACGCAATTTTGGGCGCCACAGAAGTGAGTCCCCGCGCTGCGCTGTGCAGGATAGTGCAGCGCACGAGTGTGCAACTTGGTTGGAAGGCAGCTCGTGGGGCTGTCAAATGAGCTCTGCGGGCTGCTTCCAGCCCATGGGCCTTAGGTTGCTGACCCCTGATCTAACTGCTTGGAGCTCCCACTCTGAAGTTATTAGGTGTATGGAATGCATTTTGCTTAGGACTTTTTCACAGAGAGAAAACTTTGAAGAATGTCTCCAATATTTTACATCAAGAGTAGGAGTTGATCTAAGTGAAGATCATCTATTTGATGAAATTTCTTCTTTGAAATAATATGTATCAAAAGAAAATAGAACTAAATGGAATTAAAGTGGTGCTGTGTGTTCAAGATGGGAGTGACATTTTCTCATTCTTCTTATCAGAAGATGATCCCCTATCCACAGCTACAAAAGTTGGTTCAACTGTGCCTCTGCCTACCAGGAAGCAATGCTGCAGTGGAGAGTGTGTTTTCTTCCATGAACACGATGTGAACATCTCAGAGATCAAGACTTGGTATAGACACTATCAAAGCTATGTTAGCGGTCCTAAGTAACTTTGCCATGACTTGCCAAGAATTTGCAACAAAACTGGAGTCAAAAAGAGATCTCTGCAAGGTGCACTCTTCGGAAAAATACAACTAGTTAAGAACAAAGATATCAATATGGCTAACCTGACCAACCCTCCTCTGGGGCACTGGAGAAGCCTCTGACTACAACGTTCATCAGTTAAACAATTAAGGGAAACATTGACCTAGGTATCAAAATTAAGGAGGCAGACAGGAATACCTTATAGGCAAAAAAAAAAAAAAATCCCTTTAAGATCAGTGTCAACCCTCATAAGAAAATTCTTCTAAGTTAATGTATAGATGGCATTTAACCCCATTAAGATGCAGCTACATAGACAAAACATCATCACCAATGTGCTGGAGAGGATGTAACACAGTTGGTATTACACTCCATATGTGGTGGCTATGTGATTAAGTGCAGCCATTCTGGGAGTGTGTGTAAATAAGCAATATTACAAATCTGTATATAAAAGTTTCCCAAGTTTCAGTTTCTCAATAATATTCCCAAGTTTCAGTTTCTCAATAATATTTAAAGAAGGTTCAACTCAATCTACAAGGAACTTATTACTTTTCTTTTGCTGGTGCCATGACTTCGCATAGCACTGAACTAGAAAGGATTTGGACATCTGCACATCACACGATGGTGACAGAATGAATGGGCAATTGCTTTACCTTAAAAACTGGCAAAGAGGTGCATGTTTTGAAAATGCAGGTGACTTTATTGAAGTATGGTACCGCTTCATAAAATTTTCTGATGAACATTCCAACAACTGGCATCCACTGAGTTCACAAACAAGGTTATGGCAAGATTTGATAAGGGAACAGGATGTGAAACAGGGGAACTTGTTTATATTTTGTAGGAAACCAATAAATATATAGTGAAAGCTGACTTTTTGTTTTAAAGAGTTTCAATGAAAAAAATCTTATTTCAAGAACACTTTTTAAAAAACATTGTTTTTCAAATCATGACTCAACGTTAGATGAGCATCTGCAGAGGATCATTTTGTATCTATAGCAGATGACTCATTTCCCATTTTACATTGAGAAATCTGAGTCATATCTGAGATTACTGATACATTTAGCTGCTGGCTGGCGTAATTTAAAGTAACAGCAGGAAATGCTGCCGTAACCAACACTCATTTGTCAAGCTGCTTGATCTGTTCAGGGGTGTTTAATTCCACACACTCAACCCAACAGCTGTGAACATAAGAGATAGATGAGGATTCGTTTTCACCTGGTTATTCAACACATTCCTTAGTACTACAGTTACTGCACTGAAGCAGGTGTACTACCTGGTTTTCAAAGATCAGCAATGAAGAGGAGGAGGGTTTTCAGGTGGTGAACAGGGAAATAAGTAGCCCAGGTGCTACTGGAGTATGCCCATCTAGTAGTTTTCATGTGGTGGCCCAAAGGGTGGGGAACTTCAGGCCTGGTTTCCCATATCCAGCCCTGCAATCCTCGCTTCCTCCCTGGATGATGTTCCACCCAGTGGGTTACCATCACCAGCTAGCATCCAAAGGAGTGAAATACATGCAAGCTTGAGGAAATAGGATTGATTTGCTTGTGGAAAATAGCTAGGAAGTAGGATTAATTTGCTTGTGGGAAACAGTGGCCACTTCTGCAAGAAGTCTGCTCTCCTTTCTCAGTGGGTGGTGTTGCAGCCAGGCATCCTGGTCCCTGTAGTCATCCGGCTTGGGGTGGCAAGTTGTGCCGACTACAGCAGCGTCACTCTCAGTGTGGCTCCGCTGGCCAATCAGCACCAGAGAAGGGCACAGCCGTGGGGAATTTAAACTGTGGAGCAGCCGGGGAGCTCTCCTCTTTCGCCCCCTTTTGCCAGATTTCTTTAGTCGTTGATTCCTTCCCTAGCTGAATGGTTTAGCCTAGTCGAAGACTTTCCCTTTGCAGCCGCTCAAGAGTCGGTTCAAGGTGGGGCAGCTGTGCTGCAGCCACCCACTCGGCTTCCCCAATCAATGCTGCTTCTTAAAAATGCCACACAGCAGTGTGTGCTCACTTTCTGTTGTGGATTTATTACAGCTTGAGGAGTCAGTACCTTCTCCCCTGGTGTCCATGTCTGCTGCTAAAGCAACTTTCCTCTTTGGTGGTGGCCTGGCTATCAGGTGTATGTGGATGTGTGACCAGCCTTGCATGATTTCTAAACAGGGGAGTGTGTGTGTTTGATTTGGCTTCATTGTAACACAGGACAGGCTTCACTGGGTGTTTGTTCCTTTACATCCCCCCCCCCTTTTGTTTCATTTTATTGTGTGATTTGCTTATCTGGAATGTTTTAAGCAGGGAACGGCCATTGCCGGGCACGTTTTTCTTTTTGCCCCCCCTTTAGTGTGTGTGTGCATTTAAGTTCTTTGTTTAACTTTAACTTGTCCTCTTAGCCTGACTCTGCTGGGAATACTGCCATGTGCTCCTTTGTCTCCTGCTTGTCCATTTACCAGCTGGGTTTTTACCCCATTTATTCTCATTGTTGCTGCGTGGGCCCTGTTTCATTAGTCAGGGGATGGAGTGAGGTCCGCCGGAGCCATTGGCCATTTTGGATCACCCACTCAGTCTAGCCCTCTCACTGTGAGGCTTTGGAAGTTGGCAATCGCTAGATTACTTTTGCTAACACATTATATACAGTGGGAATGTTTTTTCAAAAACTTTATCAGCAGTAGCCTATAGGCAACATCAAACAAACAAATGAATAATCAAATAATAAAAAGGGGCTGTTTTGATTGGGCTTTAGTGGCTGTTATCCAGTCTTTTTAGTGGTGTTGCCTGCAGGGTAGTGCTTCACATTTGTGCCTCTTTGTTTTATGAATAGTAGCTATTGTGGCAAAAGTTTTGATTTATTATATTAAGTATAATATAGGTATAGTTTCCCAGTGACCCCCCCCCCTTGAGTTCCCTCTCCTTTGATAATATAGTTCCCATGTATCCTAAGAAGCAGCTTCACACCTGCGCAGCTGCTGTTTAAGCATATTAGCCTCTCTTCTTCCTTTGTCAGTAACAGAGAACTCTATGATCTATTTGTCCTAAATGGTCACAGGCAATTTCCCTTTTATCTTATCTGTGGAATGCTCGCCTCTAGGAGCCAAGAAGCCTGCCTTGGGTAGAACTTGAAGGCTGTGAAAGGATGTTGTTTAATAATTAGCAAATTCCTGTTGCAGTAAATGAATATGCAATTCTTAATGTATTCACGTGGGAAAAGGGTATATAAGCACTGGGCAGTCTCCGCCCAGGGGGATTCTGCTTTTGGAAACATTCCACAGAGCCACTCAATTGCTGCCAGCAAAATAAACTGCATTCTTTCTTTCTATTGCAGAGTTTGGATTTCATTCAGTTTGTGGGCTTCTTTCTGATATAACAATAGCGCACCTCAGTCTATGAACCAAAGGCATTGCTACCTCCGGTTCAGGTTTTCATGTGATTATCAATCTACACACACACACACACACCGTGCTATCACTAATTAAGGCATATTAGCAAATTTATCTCTAATCCTTTCGCTATGCCTGCTAGCAAGGACTGCCCTGCTGAGAGCCTGAGGGCTCTGCTCTTGCCTCTCTCCACCTGGCCTAGGGTGGGGCCTGATAGGTTTTATAAGGACTGCTGCTGCTCAGCAGAGAGCTTCTTTTAAATTGTTTTTATATCCTTTTAAATTATATTTTTAATATTTTAACAATTTTTAAATTGAGCTGCAAGAGTACTTGGTGGGATGTGCCTGTGAGAGCAAGGGGGAGGCCCAATTACAGTGTTTCTGGGTAGGGGGAGGTATGGCATGGGAGGAGCAGGCCAGTTAAGGGGCACGCGGCCCGGGCATATAGTGACTGTGCTGTGTGCCAATCCCTCCTCCATCCTGGGGAATTGTGGTTGTTATACCAGCCAACCCTCGGGTCCGGGACTACTGCTGTTGAATGCCAGGTCAGCCCAGAATAAAATCTTCCTCAACCATGATCTGATTATAGATGAGGTGGCTGATCTGGCATGTATCACTGAAACCTGGGTGGGTGAACAGGGTGGAGTTGGTCTCACCCAGCTGTGCCCACCTCAGTGTAATAGCTGGACAGAATGATGGGTCAGGGAGGTGGCTGTGGTTTATAGAGATTATCTATCTCCAGGCTCTCTGTCCAGTTGGTGGGGGGGAATCTAGAGTGGGTGTTCCTTGTTAGAGATTGTGCTGGTTTACTGCCCGCCTCACTGCCCAGCAGTCTCCCTGCCTGAGCTTACAGATTTAAGTTAACAATTAAATAATCCCACCGGGACCCCAATTGGTTACAAAATCCAACAGGGGGAAAAGGAAAATTCTGACTAATAAAAATCAACTTTGGAAACACTGAATTTTATAAAACCTTCAATTTCCTAACGAACATTGACTGAATCACAGATTCAGACATGGGCTCCAAGAAAAATCAAACACAAACAACATTGTTGGCCACGACAGGACTACAAGCAAAAAGGACATCTTTAGCATACCCAGACTCGAATGCAGTTCTGAAAGAAATTATTGCAGGAATGAACAAGAATCTAAGTGACAAATTAGAATCAATGGACATTAAGACTGATCAAAATAAGGAACTTGACAGTTCAGGATCTAAAAACTAGGACGAACAGGACTTCCGGTCGGCGCCAGCGCTAATGGCGGCTCGTTCTCCGATCTCCGGAGAAGGGGCTACTCCACGAGTTCGGGTCTGACCGCTACGGCGAAGCGGGGACCCCTAAAATCACAGGCGCGGAAGCCTGTGAACAAGGAGACTCGGTGGGCATTTTTTGCGCCCCCCTTTACTGCGAAAGAGCCTTTTTAAAGGCTCCGGAGGAGCATCGGGGGTGCGCGGAGCTGAGAGTCGCTACCCAGCCCGTGGAGTGAAGCCGCATCGCCATTGACGGAGAGCGCCGATTCCTTCCTGAAATTTGGACTGAAAAGAGATTCCCGTGAGTAGGATTGGCAACTTTATCGGGACTTTAAATTAAAATTTTAAAAATTTGGCCGAAAGTGGGGACGGTAAATAAAGGAAATCTGCCTCCCCCGGATTGCATGATCGTTAAAGCAACGGATCCAGGAAGCTGTAATTGATAAATAAATGGAGAATTTTTGAAAGGACTAACCCTAGCATTGAGCTTAATCCCCCCTCTAGTAAGCAGGAACGGGGGGGGGGAGAAGAAGAAAAGAAAACCTGCGGAAAAAAATTTAAAGAGACAATTTGCTGCAGCCTCTGACTCTGGGAACGGACTGTCTGGGTGAAGCACTTTGACAGGGAACTGTCAGGTGTGTTGCAAAGTGGGGACTTTTTTAGATACAAGTGTCTGAGATTCTGTAGAAATAATACTGTTGCAACTAAAAAGACTGAGACGTTTCTTAGTAACTTTCTCCCTCTGAGGGTTTTTTGGACTCTTTGTTTCCCTGCTTATTGGATATCTTGGCTCCCTCTAGAGGGCTGAAGGTAACAGTTGCAACATTGACTGTTAAAAACAAAGTCACTGGTTTTTTCCATTCAAGACCTGTTCCTGTGGGAACGACCTTGGGACATGAGTGGCCCTGCAGATGAGATAGCAACAAGATCTAAGGCTAAAGCAGCACAAAAGAAAAGGGGCTCTTTATCAGGACTATTGCCAACAGGCCCAGTTGGACAGGAAAAAGGAATAAGTGCATTCATGGAGTCAGTGACGCAGGCATTACTGAAGATAAATGAATCTTTAGAAAAGCTGAATAAACAGAGTACAGAAAATACCAAGCAACTGGCAGATTTAACGGCAAAATTGGACTTGAACACTAAGAGCGTGACATCTAACACAGAGATTATAAACAAATTGGTGCAGGACAACACCACAATTAGGAAGATTGCGGAAGAAGCCAAATCTACTGCGGAATCTACACAGGGAAATTTAGTACCGGTCTGCAGGAGGCTTGACCAACATGAGGCGACCCTGTCTTTATGGGATATGCAACGTAAGGAGAAGAACTTGAGACTTAGGCTTGTTCCAGAAAGTGAAGGGGACAGCCTAGTGGACTTTCTCACAAAAGAAATTTCAGACTTTTGGCAGGTGAACCTAGAGGAAAAAGAATTTGAGATAACAACTGCCTTCAGATTGGGCAAAAGGCAAGGCAGGAAGATTCCAAGGGACTGCCTGATAACACTGAGATCTAAAGAGGAAAGAGACAAGATACTAAGTCTGCATTACCAGAAGACACTCCAGATTCAAAATGCCTCTGTCAAATCTACAGGGATATCCCAAAATATATTCTGGAGGTGAGAACCCAGTTCAAGACCTTGGTTGACCTGCTGAAGAAGAACAACATACCTTTTAGGTGGGAATTTCCACAGGGTTTGTCTTTTAACTTTAGAGGAAAGAAAGTTAAAATAAGAACAGTACAAGATAAAGAACAATTTTTGGACAGGTACGGGGAGGACCTGGTGAAAGGAGTGTTAAACTCAACATCGGACACAGACTTGGGGAACTTGACATTTGGACTTAAATCACCAACGGACGAAGAACAGCTGCAGGGTGCAGTTGGAGGCAACTAATCAACAATGTCTCTGCGATTTTTAACTTGGAATTGTAATGGACTGAACCTTCCCAGAAAAAGGCGTGAGGTTTTTCATATTTTGAAAAGAGAACAATTGGATCTGATTTGTCTACAAGAAACCCACGTGACAAGGGCACATAGAAGATTACTTATAAATAAAAGATTGGGACAAGAATTTATTTCATCAGATAAAGTTAAGAAAAGAGGAGCGGTGATTTATGCAAAAGAGAAACTGGCTCCAAAACAGATTTTCAAAGATGAACATGGAAGAATTTTGGCAATTGAGATACAGATTCAAGGAGAAAAAAATTTTGATATTTGGAATTTATGCACCGAATGAAGGGAAGGCAGAATTTTATAAGAAACTGCATGAGACATTAATGGACTATTTGGATTATAAGGTGATTCTTTTAGGGGATATGAACGGCGGCGTCTCCACAAATATGTTACAAAGCACAAAGACAGGTGATCTCCAAGGATGGGAGATTACCTAAGACTTTCTTCGAAATGACTGACAATTTGGACTTGATTGATATTTGGAGAACAAGAAACCCTCTCGAGAGGGAGGGAACATTCTTTTCGGAATCACAGATGACCTGGACAAGAATAGATCAAATATGGATTACTAGTGGAATGGCTCCAAAGATATAAAAAGTGGAAATCTGCCCAAAGACATGCTCCGACCATAATGCGGTAAAGATGGAAATGAAAATAACAACAGCTGGCTCCTTTAGATGGAGAATGAATGACACCTTATTTAGAGATCCAGAGGTTTACCAAAAGGCCCAAAAGACTTTGAAGGATTACTTTGAGATAAATCTGAGGACAGAAGTGGAGAAACGAGTGATCTGGGACGCAAGCAAGGCCGTGATGAGGGGTTTCCTGATACAACAGAACTCCTTAAAAAGGAGGAAACAGCATGAGAAGAAAGATAAGATTCTGGAAAAGATAAAAGATAGTGAAAAGAAATTGAGATCTAAACCAAAGTCACATGAGATCTTGAGAGAAATTAAACTGTATCAGAAGCAATATATGGAATTGATGAACCAGGAGATTGAATGGAAAACTAAGCAAATGAGACAAAAAACATTCGAATTGGCAGATAAATGTGGAAAACTCCTATCATGGCAATTGAAGAAGAGACAGAAATTGAACACAGTCACAAGCTTGGAGGTGGATGGAAAGAACATTTCTAAACCAAATGAGATCAGTAACTGCTTTCAGAGTTATTTCAGAAGATTATATGCACAAGGGCCGGAAAACGAAAGAGAAATGGAAGAATTTCTCAAGAAATATGGATTACAAAAAATTTCGCAACAAAGTACGCTGGTTTTAAATGAGAAAATAACTGAACAAGAAATAGAGGGTGCCATTCAAAATATGCAACTGGGGAAATCTCCAGGGCCAGATGGATTAACCTCCAGATACTACAAAGCTTTGAAGGACTGGATAATACAGCCGCTTAAGGAGGTTTGCAATGAGATATTAGAGGGGAAAAGGGCACCCGAAACGTGGAAAGAAGCTTTTATTACACTTATACCAAAGACTAAGGTTGATAAAAAACAGATCAAGAACTACCGCCCTATATCATTACTCAATGTGGATTACAAAATATTTGCAGACATTTTGGCAAAAAGATTGAAGAAGGTGTTGGTGGAGGAGATTCACAAAGATCAAGCAGGCTTTCTCCCGGGTAGACATATATCTACTAATGTAAGGAATATAATTGACATTATAGAAATGTTAACAGTGAATATTAATACAAAGGCGGTTTTAATCTTTGTGGACGCGGAGAAAGCCTTTGATAATATATCTTGGAAATTTATGAAGAAGAATCTCCATGGGATGGGGGTAGGCCAAAAGTTTGAAAATGGTATAAGTGCAATTTATTCTGAGCAAAAGGCAAAGTTAATTGTAAATAATGTGGTTACTGATGAACTATTTATTGAAAAAGGGACACGGCAGGGGTGCCCAATATCCCCATTACTTTTTATATCGGTCCTGGAGGTTTTGTTAAATATGATTAGGGGGGACCAGCTGGTGAAAGGGATTCAGGTCGGAGCCAGACATTACAAATTGAAGGCCTTTGCAGATGACTTAGTATTGACCTTGCAAGAGCCAGACACTAGTACCAAAAGAGTTCTAGAACTAATTCAAGTATTTGGTCAGGTTGCAGGATTTAAGTTGAACAAACAAAAAACTAAGGTACTCGAAAAAAACCTAACAAATGTTGAAAGAGAGAGATTCCAAGAGGAAACTGGGTTAACGGTGGCAAAAAGTGTAAAATACCTGGGGATTAACATGACATCTAAGAATGTAAACTTATTTAAGGATAATTATGATAAGTGCTGGACAGAGATAAAGAAAGATTTAGAAATATGGTCGAACCTGAAGCTTTCCTTGTTAGGTCGAATTGCAGTAATCAAAATGAATGTATTGCCTAGAATGTTATTTTTGTTTCAGACATTACAAATTGTTGACAAATTGGACTGTTTCAAGAAGTGGCCGAAAGACATATCTAAATTTGTCTGGCAGGGCAAAAAGCCCAGAATTAAGTTTAAGATACTTACTGATTCTAAAGAAAGAGGGGGGGTTTGCCCTGCCGGACTTAAGATTGTACTATGAATCGGCAGCTTTCTGCTGGCTAAAAGACTGGCTGCTTCTTGAAAATGCAGACATTCTAGACTTGGAAGGATTTGATAATAATTTCAGTTGGCATGCATATATTTGGTATGACAAGGTTAAAGTGTATAAGGGTTTTAAAAATCATATTGTTAGGAAAGCACTATACAATGTTTGGATTCGATATAAAGATTTATTGGAAAATAAAACCCCCAGGTGGCTTTCACCAATGGAGGCTAAGGAGGTAAAGAAACTCAATATGAGAATTAACTGGCCAAAATATTCTGAAATTTTAGAACAAGAAGGTGGTGAATTTAAACTACAAAGTTTTGAGAAAATAAAGTCCAAGGTACGGGATTGGCTCCATTATTTTCAAATAATGGAGGCCTACAAACAAGACAGGAAAATCGGTTTCCAGGTGGAGAAATCGAAATTAGAAACAGAACTGTTAGAACCCAATACTAAGAATTTATCAAAAATGTATAACTTGCTGTTGAAGTGGAATACAATAGATGAGACAGTGAAGCCAGCTATGATTAGATGGGCACAGGACATAGGTCATGACATTATGTTTGCTGACTGGGAGCAGTTATGGACCACAGGTATTAAATTCACGGCATGTAATGCCTTACGAGAAAACATTATGAAAATGATTTACAGGTGGTACATGACTCCAGTCAAGCTTGCGAAGATTTATCATTTGCCCAATAACAAATGTTGGAAATGTAAAGAGACTGAAGGTACCTTCTTCCACCTTTGGTGGACCTGCCCAAAGATTAAGGCCTTCTGGGAAATGATTTATAATGAGATTAAGAAAGTACTTAAATGCACGTTTCATAAGAAACCAGAGGCATTTCTCTTGGGTATGGTCGGCCAGCTGGTGTCGAAGAAGGATAAAAACTTTTTTTTGTACGCTACAACGGCAGCAAGGATTCTTCTAGCAAAGTATTGGAAGACTCAAGAGCTACCCACGCTGGAGGAATGGCAGGCGAAAGTGATCGACTTTATGGGACTGGCAGAAATGACCGACAGAATCCGCGACCAAGAGAAAGAGACTGTGGAAGAAGACTGGAAGAAGTTTAAAATATATCATAAGAGCTACTATAAAATTGAGGAGTGCTAAAATGCTAAGGGAGAGGAAGACGTAGAATTACAGCGGTAAATTTTGTTTGATTTAGGGTAAAATTGAAAGGGAGAATGAATTTATATTTAAATTGGCTAAAAGGGTTGTTGAATAATTGTTAAAAATAAAAGGATGCAAAAAGGGGAAGGTATGGGGAAGTCCGAGAAAAGAGGCTTATGGAAATAAGGTTAAGAAATTACGAATTTATGTGTTTGTTTTTATGTTTTTTCTGTTGTGTTTGTTAAAAAATTGGAAAATTAATAAAAATTTATTATAAAAAAAATAAAAACTAGGACGAATAAACAAGAAGTAGTAACTAAGAAACTGACAAGCGAAAACAAAGAATTTATAAAGATGAAGGAAGCAGTTAAGGTGTAGGGACTTCAGAATTCAGACCAGAAATGTAAAGACCAGGCAGCAATATTTTTAAAGAAAGTTTTATATTCAATTTGGTTTTGTCAGGCAAAAGCAAATGGGTGCATTTAGGAAGAATGGAAAAATGCCCCCCGATCATCAGATACAGACAACTTTTATACCCTTAGGCATAGCAAAAATCCAGCCCCCTGGCAATCCCCCTAGCCAATGGCAAGCAGCTTTTTTAATGCATATTCATTATAGCTCAACCAATGAGAATTGGCGATTGCCTTGTTCGGTTCCAAGCTGCCTTATCCACTAGATGGCGCCGATGGCTTATTATTGAAAGAGAAACTACTTGACCTATTTCTGATTCCAGTAAATCCCCCTCTTTGACCATCTGTTTCTGGTAAATGTACCGAAGCGAGCTTTGTGGTTTAACAGTTTCTAAATGTGCCTCGCATCTTGAATCCTGTGGTGGGCACACATCCTGTTGTTGCAAGGTTTGGGGTTCGTTTCTCAGAACTAGCTCAAGAGCTTGCAAAACCCTGACCTCAATTCTTGCAAACATGCTTGCACCTGCAGAAATAGCCCAACGGTTGCTTTTTGACACACAGGAGAGAGAAGATAGTCTTTTAAGCTTTTTTGCTTGCTAAGAAAATGGCTTTAGCTTGGCTATCCCAGTATCCCAAAGTTAGCCCCTGGTCTCCACTCCTTCAAAGGAGGAAGTTTCAGATTTAATGAGAATGCATGAAGAGATTTTGAATGAAATAGCTGTCCTTGAAATGCATCAGAGAACTTATCCTGTGTTTTAAATGAGTTCCAGAATAAGAAGGCGAACAGATTGAAGAAAAAATAATCCAGAGCCTTGCAATATGGTTGGGTGTTCAAGATAAGGAGTTAACAATGGACACTGATAAAAATTTCTGAATAAAGTCTGAAAGCGCAAAAACATACAAGGGACCAGGAGATTGCCTCATTTTTCTAAACTCAATATTATTAAAATACAAAATTTTACTGAGAAGACAATGTAAATTATTAATAGAAGACAAAGACATTAAGGTCTTTAAGGAGATCCCAAAGACTCTCTTGAAAAAGATAGAGTTACAGATTGTTAACAGACGCATTAAACAGAAACTCAGTAAGATTTTGCTGGGAATTCCTGGAGGGAATAACCTTTACTTACAAAGAAGGAAGAAGTATAAGATCAATAGATGAAACAGAAAAATTCCAGGAGATACAGGAAAGAGTTAGGAGAAACACTACCAGAAAAAGAAGGAAGAGGAGAGCTATAAGAAAGCAAGTGACAAGAGCAGGAAACCTAGGAAAATACAATTAGAGAATAACATCACAGATTAATACACTGGACTGTTGTTTTGTTTATTTTACTGTAATTCTAACAATAAGAAGGGGGGAAACAAAAATTAATAAAGTGTAATGGATTTGAAGATTATCTCCTGGAACATTAATGGGCTTAATGATAAATTAAAAAGAAACAAAATAGAACAAATTCTGAAAAAAAGAAATGGAATATCATTTGTTTACAGGATCCCATGTAGCCAGGAGACATAGATTGGTGTTAAAAAATAAGAGATTAGGCCAGGAATTTATTTCTTCAGTATGTGTGTGTGTGTGTGTATGTGTATATATATATATATATATATATATATATATATATATATATAAAAATATATGTGCAGAACAAATCTTTAAAGATGAGGAAGGAAAAATATTGGGGGTACAGATCTCAAGAGGAAGGGAACAATTAGTAGCTCTAGGGATCTATGCACCAAATGGTGATAAATCCAAATATTCCAAAGTAGAAGAAGTTACTTGAACTTCCGATTGATCACGGAGCTGAAAGCAAGTGGGATTTAACCCTCAGGGGAGCAACCAGCTTTTCTGTGGGGGGAGGGGCATTTGCATAGGCGCTGCAAGCCCCCAAAAACCTCAGAAGGCAAATTCTGAGGGCAGGTTCCCAGCGAGCTGAAGAGCGGTCTCTCCACCAGGCAAAACACTCCTTTTAGGAATGAGAGAGTTGGTGAAATTGAGACACCGGCGTGGGCTGCCATATTCTACTCTCGTGAAGCAGAGCCTCAAGCTTGCCCAGCACAGTGATCAATTCTAAAGGAAAAGAAACCAGCATTTGAATTGGTGAGAGACAAAAAGACAAAAGGCTTTTAAACTTAAAACAATTCAGATGCAGCTTCAGCTCGGAATTATAATTGGAAACATACGATTGGAAAGGAAGCTGAAGAACATACATCAAGTAAAGCTTGAGATAAGGCTGCTGATTAATGGATCTCTGTGACCGGGAGTGACGGACGGATAAGTAAATCTTCTGATGAATCACCACTAGGAGACTGTATGTTTTGAACGAGGAGGGGGGTGGAGGAAAAAACCTTTTTTTTCTTTACACGATGTGATATTAATAACCCTTCACCTCAGAAAGAAATAAGATCGTTGCGTTTTTATCAATCATAAGCAGGATTTTAAGAACTGTGTGGGGATGGATTACAACAGGAGAGAAGACTGGTGAACGGTGAGAAAGAGAAATTTTTTAATGACGCAGTTAAAAAATGGCGTCTCACCAAGACAGGCTTGCCAGAGAAAGAAGGATAGGGGGGAGGAGAATCAGGATCGTTCGAAAGAGGAGTGCTGGAATGCAAGTTTGACCTGACAGAGCCCCCTGATTTGTTTGATATATCTGGCTAGCCTGAGGAAAAATAAAGGACAGACCAAAGGTTAACTTTGTTTATGGAAGCGTTGAACAGAGGCTGTCCCGGAGAGAGATAGTTTGTGAAGAGTACAAAACCCACACAGAGACGCCAGTTTTCAGTCTGCTTGTGAGAACCATCAGAGATCGCAAAGAAAGGAATATATGATAACAACAAGATGAGAAAGAAAGTAATAAAGGACTATCCAGATCGAACTGGATAGAACTGTCTAATTAAAGCAGTAAAATATGTGATGCCTGGAGTTATCTGGAATTTTGGACTCGTGCCGAGCTTGATGTATGGGCACCCTCAACAAAAAATTTAAATTTGGCTGTATAATTTGGAACTAATGTGATTTGATTAATGTGATGTGATTGGCCTGTTAATAAAAATTATTTATATATAAAAAAGAAATTGCGCGAGCTTCAAAGTGCTTTTCAGAAGGTGCATTTGTAAAGCAGTGTATGCTGAAGGTATGTGAACAGGTGTGCCCTGAGCAGAGACAG
Source organism: Podarcis cretensis (assembly GCF_951804945.1). NCBI lineage: Eukaryota > Metazoa > Chordata > Lepidosauria > Squamata > Lacertidae > Podarcis > Podarcis cretensis. Next base: position 72,402,680 of record NC_137176.1, on the reverse strand, counting down.
GCTTTTAACAATGTCAGCTTGTCAAGAAACACCATCACAGACCAAGTCAGGGACCTAGCCTGTAATCTTAAAACAAAGTTGGCTGAAGAGGCATGCAGTTATCTGGCATTTTCATTAGCTGTTGATGAAAGCACTGACAATACTGATACAGCTCATCTAGCTATTTTTGTAAGAGGTGTGAAGGAAGACTTGTCTGTCAGTGAGGTGCTCTTGGATGTGGTTGCCATGTATGGGACAACAACTGGGAGGGACATCTTCAATGCAGTGGAGGAATCCGTAAATAAAATGAAATTACCTTGCGAAAAGTTGGTGGGACTTACTACTGATGGCGCTCCAGCAATGTGTGGAGAGAGAAATGGTTTGGTTGGACTGTTAAAAGAGAAAATGAAAAAAAGTAATTGCCACACGCCGCTGATAACTTATCACTGCATTATCCACCAAGAAGCTCTGTGTGGCAAGGTTCTGCAACTGGACAATATAATGTCCAGTCACGAAAACAGTGAATTTTCTGCGTGCACGGGGTCTGAATCATCGTCAGTTCCAACAATTTTTGAAGGAGGTTGGCATGGAACATACAGATGTGCCATACCATACAGAAGTAAGGTGGCTGAGTAGGAGCACCGTTCTCAAGAGATTTTTTGAGCTTTTGGAAGAAATTACTCTTTTTATGCAAAGTAAAGGGAAGCCCTTGTCAGAACTGTCAGATCCAAACTGGCTGTGCGATTTTGCCATGTTGTGTGACATAACAGAGCATCTCGCCCAACTAAATCTGAGGCTGCAAGACCGCAAACAAGTCATAACCTCAATGTATGAGGTAATAACAGCTTTCCAGGAGAAACTGCGCCTATGGAAGTCACAGCTTGAAAAAGACAGTCTTGCCCACTTTCCTATCTGCCAGAGCATCTCAACCTCATTCCCAGGTACTTTTTCATGTGCTCGATTGGGTACCAAAGTGAATCGGCTGATTGATGAATTCAATTGACGCTTTTCTGACTTTAAAGAACAAAACTTAACCTTCACCAGCTTTGCCAATCCCTTCAACATTGATGTTGACAGTGCACCACATCACCTTCAAATGGAATTAATAGAACTTCAGTGCAACAGCAGCCTGAAAGAGAAGTTCCAGGATGCGACAGTCGACGACTTTTACCGTTTCCTCCCCCCTGCTTTGATGCCACAGCTCTGACTTCAAGCTGCACGTGTTCTGTCCATGTTTGGGAGCACCTATCTATGTGAACAGATGTTTTCAGTCATGAATCTGAGCAAGACCAAGCTCAGATCACGCATCACTGATAACCTCCATGCTGTTTTGCGGATTGCTACAGCACAAGATCTAACGTCAGACATTGATGGACTGATCTCAGGAAAATGATGTCAGCCATCTAGTCAGAAAAGTTTAAAAAAAGTTAATGCCTTGTGTTTGCCATATGTGTAATAAGCAGTGTTTGGCAATATTTGTATGTTTAAAAAAAAAGATTACTGTTACCAAAATTCTTCAATAAACTGTACAATAATTGTACATTTGAATATCTACTTGCCATTATTCTGACTATGTTTCTGCTTTCAGAGCTAGTTATTACTTACATTATTACAAAAAACAGTAATAATTGAATGCAGTGACAATAATTTATGATAATAAAGAGTGGACACATAATCCTATAGATACAACCGGCCCTTTGAGGGTGACCAAACTGCTGATGCGGCCCCCAATGAATTTGAGTTTGACACCCCTGCTTTAAAGTAAACACATTTGCTGGAGAAGAGGATTATATATAATAAACTTAAAAGAGGTGAAAGCCTGTTTGTGGGTGTTATCGATCTGTCTGGAATCTCTGCTTTGGCAGGAGGAGAACGTCCTGAAAACTTTTACTTCCACTTTTAGTAACTGCATAGTAGAAATTAAAACTTTAAAGTGCAGCCTTTCTTTCTAACTTTAAATGGTCCAAACCACAGAAGCTTGGAGATGCTACTGAGACCAAATTGGAACTAACTTGGATATTTATTTATTTATTTATTTACTTAATTACTTTTTACTGCAGCTAATTTAGAGAAGTGTGGAGTAGAGTAAAACAATAGATCGACCCCTCCTTTCCTTCTTTGTGTGGATTGTTAGAGCTGGAGGACTGGCGTCTAGAGAGAATTTCCTATCCTCCTTTTGATAAATACACTGTCTTCCCTTCTGCTTTCTGGATAATTTTTGAATTATTGGATTGGCATCTTCTTTATTTTCCTCCTCTTTTGACTGGTGGATTATTGGTCTGCATGTGGAATTAGGCTGACAAGCAGCTGAACAAGTGGTTCATTTTATATTTGGTTCTATTTTTTTCTTTGTTGGTGGACAAGGTTTTTTTTTTGTTTTTCCCCCCTCTCTCCTTTTTATTATTAATTCCGCTGATTTTTAAGGATTGGCCAAACAAGAGGCAGAAGGAAACAATTTTTATCTATATTTTAACCTTCCAACTGGGTGGTTTTGGGGCTCACTCATTGAAATTGTGGATTAGCCATTTAAGAGGCAATAAAACTACTGTGGTGATATCTGGTGGTGAAAGGGGGAATTACAATTAAGTAATTTGAATTACAAATTTACAATTAGTTATAAAATTACAATTGAGTAATGGCAGAAAAAAAGAAGGTAGGAGATGGAGGGACACCACTAGAAAGGAGAGCATCGAAACAAGAAAGTGAGAATAAAAGTGAAATTCTGAAAATGTTTGCAGAAATAAAAAAGGACATAAAACAGTGGAAAAAATATTGAGTCAAGACTGCAGCAAATGGATCAAAAATATGATTTGACAGTTGAAGAACTGAAAGGCCAGTTGAAGGAAATAACAAAAAGAACACAAAGTTTGGAGGGTGGAATGAAGCGGACAAATTAAGAAGAGATTAAAAAAGAAGAGGAAAAAGTTAAGACAGGAGTTTCAGAAATCAACAAAACACAATTAGAGATATGGGATGCAATTGCTATGAACTGAGGCAAAGAGAAACAAATTTGAGATTGAGATCTGTACCAGAAACACGATGGCTGCTGCCACCGTGAGTGCTGGGGAAGGCCGCTCCCTCCTGCAGGCTAACTCCACTAAGCCTAGGGGGCAGGGCCCACACTCACCATTGCCACAGCTTTAAGGTCACTGGTGCTGCTGCAGCAAATGTCAAAAATGTTTTTATATATTTTAAAGTGTTTTAAAAGTGTTTTTAGTTTTTACTTTGTTGTACCACTGTAAACGGTGGTTTTTATTCATGTATTTTTATTTTGTTTTATTTTGGTTTGGGGTGGGATGGTTGTTGAGTGGGGTGGGGATTGGTTTTGTTTTGGTATAATTGTTTTTTGTTTGTTTGCTTTTCTATTTTGTAAATGGAGGCGAGTATGAGGCTTGGGATTGCTACCTTGGAGGGGCGAGGGAGGTATGGTGGTGGGGGCAGATGTCATAGGCGAAGGGGATCGAGATACGGATATGCTCATACCCCTTCCAATCTGCGCCCCATCCTGAGGGACAAGTGTAGGGTGAGCAAAGATTACTCACCTCCGTCACTGGTGTTGTGCAATGCCACGTCTATAGGCAACAAAACTGCCACCCTGCGAGATTTCTTCACCTTGCAGGGGGTCGACCTGGCTTGTGTGACTGAGACCTGGGTGCGCGAAGGGGAAACTGTTACATTACGAGAGATGGCGCCCCCGGGTTTCACCATCCTCCACCAGTCGCGGACTGTGGGCCGGGGGGGAGGGGTGGCATTAAACCAGGAAGATTGTTCTTTCAGGGCTCTACCATCGCCATCGATCCCCGGCATTGAATGTGTTGGCCTAGTGTGGGGCTCCGAGGTGAGCTTGGCTGTCTGGCTAGTGTACCGGCCACCTAGCGCACCGGCAGCCACCCTGTCAGGCCTGCTGGAGGCGGTGGCCGGCTGGGCCTTGGAGTTCCCTAACCTATTGGTATTGGGGGACTTCAACATCCATGCTGATGCCACTCCCTCCTCACAGGCTCTGGACATGGTGTCTTCCACGGCAACACTAGGGCTCTCCCAGTTTGTTTCGGGCCCCACACATCAAGCAGGCCACACGCTGGATTTGATCTTTGGCGTCGGTATAGATGTGATCATGTCTCCTTCAATGAAGGTGCCATGGTCTGATCACTACACTCTGAAAGCCAGGATTGACGTTCCACCCCCACTCTGCTTAGGTGGCAAGCAGATTTGGGCTCGCCCACAGAGGCTGATGGACCCTAATAGATTCCACCAAGCCTTGCGGGACCTTGTTCCTCCTGGCGACTCATTGACTGAGCTTGTTGAGGGCTGGAATATCCAGCTCCTGGCAGCCATCAATGAGATCGCACCTAAGCGCCCTCTGCGACCCCGCAGAAACCGGGCTCCCTGGTTTACCGAGGAGCTCCGGAATATGAAGCGGGGCCTCAGACTAGAGCGAGTATGGCAGGGTGCCCGTGTCGGAGCTTCAAGAACATCTTATAGGGTTTTTATGAAAACCTACGAGATGGCAGTGAAGGCCACTAAGAAGTCTTACTTCTCGGCCTCCACTGCATCCGCTAGCTCCCGCCCGGCACAATTATTTAGTATAATTCGGTCTTTAACGTCCCTCGAGAGACAGCCAAATTTAAATAACAATTTGACACACAGCTGTGTGGCATTTGCGAGCTTTTTTGCGGAGAAGGTCCTGTTGCTCCGCCATGACCTCCCTGCCAATTTGGATACAATAAAGGAACTGGAGGCCCCTCGACTGTCCTCGGGGGCAGTATTGGACCACTTTGACCAGATATCCCCAGCCGATGTGGACAGACTCCTCCGAGCTGGAAAGCCCACCACCTGTCCTCTCGACCCACGCCCGTCTTAGCTGATTAGAGCGTGTCCAGACAAGGTGCGGGCCCCCCGGGGGATATCATCAATTTGTCCCTTGACACCGGGACATTCCCAGGGGAACTGAAGAAGGCAGTGGTGTGCCCGCTCTTAAAGAAAACATCATTAGATCCCTTAGATCTATCCAATTACCGCCCGGTTTCGAATCTTCCATTCCTGGGGAAAGTGACAGAGAGCGGTTGCTGAACAGCTTGGTAGGTTTCTGGATGAAACATCGGCTCTGGATCCATTCCAGTCCAGCTTCCGCACTGGTCATGGGACCGAGACAGCTCTGTTTGCCCTAACAGATGATCTACGCAGGCAGCTGGATCAAGGCGGGTCGGGGCTGCTGATTCTTCCAGACCTGTCAGCAGCCTTCGACATGGTCGATCACAAACTCCTGGACCACCGCCTTGCCGACGTGGGGATCCAGGGCACAGTCCTTCAATGGCTGCGCTCATTTCTCTCTGGTCAGGGACAGAGGGTGAAATCTACGCACCTAATGGTAGTAAGATGGAATTTTACAAAGACTTGAAAGAAAAACTGTTTGTTTATGGATCAAAAATTATAATTATGGGAGACATGAATGGAGTAGTCTCATTGGAAATGGATAGAATTAGGGGAAAAAATATGAAAGAAGGGAAGTTACCAGGGACCTTTTTCTCTATGATAGAGAATTGTAATTTAATACAGTGGTGCCCCGCAAGACGAACTCCTCACAAGACGGAAAACCCGCTAGACGAAAGGGTTTTCTGTTTTGGAGGCGCTTCGCAAAACGAATTTCCCTATGGGCTTGCTTCGCAAGACGAAAATGTCTTGTGAGTTCCTGCGGGTTTTTTCCCTCCCCCCCTTTTCCTAAGCCCTAAGCCGCTTATCAGCTGATCCGCTAAAAGCTGCTAAACCGCTAATAGCACTAATCTGCTAAGCTGTCAATGGGCTTGCTTCGCAAGACGAAAAAACCACTATACGAAGAGCCTCACGGAACGGATTAATTTCGTCTTGCGAGGCACCACTGCAGATGTTTGGAGACTGAGACACCCATTAGACAAGCAATTTACATATTTCTCAAAACCAAATCAATCAGCTTCTAGAATTGACTACGTATGGATTTCCAGTGAATTAACACCCAGAGTAACAAAGATAGAAATACAACCAAAGGTACTTTCGGATCATAATGCAATTAGATGTGAAATAAAAGAACTGGATGTAAAGACTTTTCGATGGAGATTGAAAATTTGTTAGAAGATGAAAAAATTAATGAGAAGGCTCAAAAGATGCTAACAGAATATTTTGTAAATAATTGTAATAAAGGAACTAAAATAAGTGTTGTTTGGGACGCTAGTAAAGTGGTTATGCGAGGCTTCTTTATACAACAAAATAGCATCAGGAATAAATTTAGAGAGAAAGGTAAAAAAGAAATCTTAAATCAGATTATGGAAAATGAGAAAAAACTAATAAAAAATCCGATAGATTTAAGAATTAATCAAAATATTAAGATGCTACAAAGCCAATTTGCAATGATAATCAATCAAGAAGTGGAATGGAATATTAAAAGAAAGAGACAAAAGAATTTTGAACATGCCAACCAATCAGGGAAATGGTTGGCATGGCAAATTAAAAAAAGGAAAGCTCGAAGTACAAGAAAGAAAATAATATTGGATGGAAAAGAAGTAGAAAATCCAAAAGAAATTAGAAAAGGATTTGTTAACTTTTATAAATAACTATAAAAAAAACTGGAAAAGAAGATGTAAAAAAAGATAGAGGAATTTTTGAAACAGAAAGAAGTGCAACAAATAAAAGAATAGAGGAAGAAGAAATTAAAGAAGCAATAAAGCAATTAAAAAGTGGAAAGGCACCAGGGCCAGATGGATTTACAGCAAAATACTACAAGGAATTAAAGCACACCCTACTTGTACCATTGAAAGAAGTGATGAATAATATATTAAACGATGGAGAAATACCAGAAACATGGAAAGAAGCATGTATTACATTAATACCAAAATCAGACTCTGGCTTACTACAAGTGAAAAATTATAGGCCAATTTCGCTGTTGAATAATGATTATAAGCTATTTGCTAGTATTTTAGCAAACAGACTGAAAAAAAGTAATGAATGCGATAATACATGATGACCAAGCAGGTTTTCTTCCTGGTCGCCAGATGAAAGATAACATAAGGAATATTGTGAACATAATTGAATACCTGATGGCCATGAATGATAAACAAGTGATGTTAATGTTTGTAGATTCAGAAAAGGCCTTTGATAATATATCTTGGGAATTTATGATAAAGAATATTGAATTAATGGGTATTGGACAATTGATTATAAAAGGTATAAAAGCTATATATTCTGATCAAAAAGCAAAATTGATAGTAAATAACTGAAAATATTGAAATTACGAAAGGTACAAGACAAGGGTGTCCGCTCTCAACACTATTATTCATATTGGTACTGGAAGTCTTTCTAAAGACAGTAAGAGAAAATGAGAAAATAAAAGGAATTTCAGTTGGCTGGAAACAACATAAAGTGAAAGCCTTTGCAGATGACTTGGTACTAACTGTAGAAGAACCATTAAATAATGCCAAAGAAGTTATTAAAGAAATAGAACAATTTGGACAAGTAGCAGGTTTTAAATTAAACAAAAGCAAGACTAAAATATTAGTTAAAAATATGAAACAAGACTTGGTTGATATGTTCCAGCAGGAAATTGGTATAGTAGTAGTCAAAAAAGTTAAGTATTTAGGAATTTGGTTAACCACAATGAACATAGATTTATTTCAAAATAACTATACACCGGTGTGGAATGGAATTAAGAGAAGGCCAGGCTGACTTCCTACCAGGTAGGAAAATGAGTAATAATATGAGGGCAGTAATTGATTCAATTGAGTATTTAGACATGAACCCAAACAAAAAAGCAGCTTTCATATTTGAAGATGTGGAGAGAGCATTCGATAACGTATCATGGAAATTTCTGAGAAAATAATTGACCAAATGGAATGGGGAAACAAATTACAAAGGCCCTAAAAGCAATATATGAAGGACAAAATGCAAATTTGATAATTAATAATATGACAGAATATTTTAAAATAGAAAAAGGGACCAGACAGGGGTGTCCACTTTCACCTTTACTTTTTATTTTAATTTTGGAAATATTAAATGAAGAAATCAGGTTAGATCAAGAGATAAAAGGGATAACTCTAGGAAATAAATCTTACAAGTTACTGGGCATTTGAGGATGATTTAGTATCGGTGGTAGAAAATCCAGAAGAAAGCATTAAAAAGGTTCTTGAGAAAACGGGAGAATTTGGTAGTCTCAGGGTTCACACTAAATAAGGAAAAAAACGAAATAAATGGTTAAAAACATGGGAGCAAAAGAAAAAAAAGGAGTTAGAAGAAAAAACAGGATGGCAAATAGTAAAAAAAATAAATTAAAATATCAAAGTATACAATTGACAATGAAAAATATTAATTTATTCAAGGACAATTACTACAAAACTTGGAAAGAAATCGAAAAGGACATGGAGATATGGGCCAGATTAAAATTGATGTTGTGGGGCAGAATATCTGCAGTTAAATGAGTATTTTACCAAAATTATTCTTTCTTTTCCCAATGATACATATAATTGACAAAATGGCGTGTTTTAATCAACAGAATAAAGATCTTTTGACTGCCTTTCATACTGAATGTCAATTCTGCCTTTCAACTCGAGACATTGGCTGTGACATTGCCCTAATGCTAGGGCAGAGGGAAGGAAGTTGCCTTGAAGAATGGCCAGCCAGAGGTCCAGTTTGTAGCCTGAATATCCAGGATGTGTCCCAGATTCTTTTTCTTTCAGTTATTAGGGAGGACTTTACATGACTCTGCTCTCAGCCACATATACACTTCAATATGAGGGACAGGGTCATTTTCATGGTTCTTTAACTGTATTACAGCTATATCTATTGTGTGGCGAGATCCCGCCTCCCACCAGTAGAAATAAAGACACAGGACACAGTAATTTACGTTAATGGGCTAAAATTAGGCCGCAACTTTATTGGTTACAGGTGATGAGCCGTATTGGCTTAGGCATTGGTGGTCCCATCAATTACCCAGCTTCAGCCTGCTTGCTTGAAGACCGGGAAGGGTTAACACCAGCAGGGGGAGTCCTGCTGAGGCACATCAACTAGGTACTCCTCCGGGGTCACTGCTCGGGGAAGCGCTTTAGACCCTGACCTCCATAGGCTTCGGACGAGGCCACGCCTCCTGGAATCCTTTACCGGACTACCCTTCAATATTTGGGGGAGGTGATGGCGCTCCCCCCCAATACATCTATATAATAATACCCACACCAATGCCTAACCGCCACCCGAGCAAAGCTTAGCGCCAATACCCTCAAACCTGCAACCAATCCCTAATCCCAGCCATCATATCCACCAACCACACATCGTTTCCCACATCGGAAAGATGTACGCCATCCTCTCGGTAGAAGGCCACTTTGCTGACTGGATGTTGGGGTGGTCAATGACCCAACCCCCCAGAGCTGCCACTCTACGCGCCACCAAACGTTCCAAAAGCTTCCTGGCTTTATTTATCGCAATAGGGCACTAACAGTCCCTCCATACATGCCTCTCCAGCAGCGGGTACCAAGGATTTCCCAGATCACGCGGGGCTGGGAGCCAGCCTCCATGCACGTGTTGGGGGCGTGATGCCCACAACACCACCTCCTCCAGAGGTCAGAAGTGGCTTTCCACAATCACTTGCTAGTTTCTAACATTAAAAACAAGCACTGCCCCCAAACTACTTCAGGACCAGATCAAGGTTGGAGCAGTTGGTCCTGAGGTTATCCCAGAGCGGGTCGTTCCGATTTGGTACCCCTGGGTTGAGAACAGGGCAAAATGGGAAGGGGCTGTGCACATACCTGAAGGAGCATACCTGAAGGAGCATCTCTGCCCCCATCGTTCTGCCTGGACACTGAGGTCCAGTGCTAACCCAGACCTACAGCCTCATTAACTAGTATTATTTCAACTTGTTTTCACAGTATTAGTCTAAGCCACTCGCCCCCCCCTTTTGCTGGGAACCTGAATAGCTAGAACTATGCTTCTAAGCTAAAGCTCTTAATGCATGGTGCACACATACAGCAGCCTTCAAGAAGCATAATCCCTCAAAATACCATTTCCTTCCTTCCCTCCGTAAGACAGGGGGGATCCTCATGCAATTAAACACTGTGAAATCTTTTGTCCCCAATTATCTCATGGCAGTGCCAAAGCAGAGCTCTCCAATTTGCTCAGCTGAATGGCCAGTGCATGGGAAGAAGCAAAGTGACAGAAAGTGCTATGGTTTTTGGTCTTTGGCATCTGCTAGTTGATGGAGCAAAAATGCCTGCAATAAATCTAGTTTAATGCCAATGTTCTCACCTAACAGTACTAATTCTAACAGCAATTTATTTTATCGCTCTTATGTCTGCAGCAGTTCCTAATATCTGAAACATATAAATGAGAAAATTGCAGGCTTTCAAGGGGAAAAAAGTATTAAGAAGCAATAAGCAGAGGGAAATTAATGTTCTTAAGATTTTGCTCATTCAGCACCGGTCATGTAATTAGAAACAGTTTAAACATGCGAGAGAAAGAGCCACATTATGGGTATGTTTCCCACAGATAATGTTTTGAATACAAAAACTTTTTCTTTATGTAATGGATGGTATGAGACACACTAAATCAGATCTGAATACTATGGTACTTACAGAACAAGCCATCACATTTTACATATGACCAAGAACTGTCTTCCCTGTGAGACAAAGCAGAGAGCTCCAAAAGGATCTTTCCAAACTGGGGAAGAGGATATTGGAATGGTGAATGTTGTTCAAGGAAATACACAGTAAAGGGATTTTGGGGTTCTGATGGATAGCCCAATGAAAATGTTCAGGCACTATGTTACTGCTGTGGAAAAGGTAGATTCCATGTTGGGGATCATTAGGAAAGGAATTAAAAATAAATCTGCCAATAGCATGACTTCACACAAATATACAACGTGACTACATTTGGGAATACTACAGTGAATACGATATTATATCATTGTAAGACACTGGTTTATGGGTGACACATAAATATCAATAAGCAAGAAAGTAAAATATACCCGTGTGCAATTGCACATCTGAATCAACTAAAAAGTAAAGCAAAATATTGTGTGAAACCTATCACTAACTCTTGGAAGCCTACATTGAAAATGTTCTGCCATTTTCTCTCTTTTCACTCACATTGCATAATTATGACAAAAGGATTCATTCATTTCCATCTGCACGTTAAAGTGAGCAAAATTTAATTTTTAAAAAAGTTTGTTATTTTAATCACAAATGCCTTAGAGAGCAGTTTTCCAAAATCACATTTATTTACTGCATTTTCTCCATCTCTCCGCTTCCAGTTCTTAATGTTTCCAAACCAATCTAATATTTGGAGAGTGGCTTAGGGAAGTTGGTTCCTAGCATTACATTTTCCAGATTTATTTTGCAAAGTGGTACGCTAGATGGCTGGCAGTCTAGTCTGTTAGATACTGGCTGATGATGCTCTGGCAAACAGCCCAGGGAGACAGCAGTAGGCTTAAATTCAATAGCACAATCAATTTTTTTGATCAAATACAAGACAAGATGTCATCTTGATTAGTTTCTTTGCAACTTCATGGAGACCTCTTAATTTTGTGGGAGAACACTTTTGATTCATTTGCAATTGCGGGGCGGGGGAGGGATCTGGATAAAGTTCAGCACAGAGAAACGGCAAAAGGTGTATTGCATGCTAATTCTTGCTCTAGCGCTCTTCAAAGGTATTTGACAGCACTAAGCATCCGATACAGCCACCCACTGAGCAGCTCCATTTGCCACTTTGAGTAACAGCCCTAGGGATGGGTATGCCACCCACAATAACTGGAATGGCACCTTCGGGAAGGTGAAGCTTATGCAGGTACATCTCCAGAACGGTTTCAGTTTCATCATAGAAGTTGACTTGTCTAATAATCCAAAATATTTGTGTTTTCTTATTGCAGTAGTTAGTTTTGGATCTCATCCACTGGTTTCATCATTTGATGTTTGTACCTATTGTTTCCTGCTGCCGTTGTGGAGTCAATGTGTTGGGTTTATACTCCTCCCGATGCCGACAAAGTGGGGGGTGTGTGTTAGGATGTTGCTCCTGCCTACTGAGGAAGCAGTCTACTCCACAATTGCTGTTCACTACTTCACTCAGATTAAAAAAAGGGGGGATAGCTTATTTCACCTCCCTTCTGACCTTTAACGTGATTTCTTAGCTCCCTTCACCTGATGCAAATTTTCACCGCATTTTTAGCCGAGTTCCCTTCAACCGGAATTTTGGCCAATGCAAATTCTCCCTGCGCTCAAAGAACTCACACGGCCCTCCAACTGCCTCTCCTCTAGAGACCAAGATATGGTGAAGTCCAACTAAAAACTGCTGACGATTGTTTCAGATCTCATTTAGGTTTATGGTACTGTCTCCTACATATATATTTTAAAAAAATGTTCCAATCCAGTGCTTCCCATGCATTCTCTCTCTGCTGGGGTCAAATGCTGCTTGGTTATGGTAAAACCACACACAATCAATTGTGGGGTGACTGTGAGCTAACACCTGTTCAGTGCAACATGACCTCCTGAGCTCCCATCATCACCTTGTCTCTTGCATGCAGGTGCCCTGGAACACAGAGAATGCCAACAAACATTGAAACAAGGAGTGAATTAATGGGGGGAAACCTCATGTGGCTTTTAGTACCAAAATGCAGGGACAAGCAAGCTTATATAGATATATTTTTGTGGATGTGAGCCCTGTGATGCATATTTTCAGGGACACTGAAAGTGAGGCTTGTATGTGTACTCCTACCCCTGCACACAAGGCTCGCTTAGGAAGGAGGGCGAATTTTCTCCTAATCCTTGGTTGGGAAGCCACCAAGAGCCACTGTTTACATGTCGATGAATGTATGGAGGAAGCTTCTTCCATGCATATTGGTTTAACTGCACTTACTTAAGTGGCTCCCCTCCCCAATACCTTCTCATATAGTTAAATAAATATAGCCCATCACTATTCCGCCTCTCGAGTCTTCTTTCAAGACGTTGGCAATATGGTCACTGGCGCTGGTACAGTTTTATGCACTGAGTAGCGTACACTAGTGATAAACTACACTTGAGCCTGCCAATTTCAAAATCCAGTCTTTAACATCTGCAGTAACATCTAGACCATGGGAGCATTTCAGCCCTGTTCTTGAGTTTGTTCAAAATCTATAACAGCTTTATCTTGTATTCCTTTCTTTGAATTTGTGCCACTTACGTTTTTAAACCTTTTTGTAAAAGCAGCACTAGAATTTTCAGTTGAGTCCCCAACCCTCTATTATTGTGCTTTGCTTTCTTCAAGTTGAGCCTTGTTTAAAACTTGCCATTTAGGTTTTCAAACCTTTTTTGTAAATTCAGTATTAGAAACTGTACTTTTGAGTCCTCAGTCCTTTATTACTGCGCTTTGCTTTACCTAGGTTGAGCTAGGATCATAATACGTCAGAATTTTTGGGGTTCTACCTTTGTTTGAATTTTGGTCATTTAACATTTAGGATTTTTCTGTTTCCTTCTGAGGAAACTGAATAGCTCAGTGAAACGAGGCTTGTAGCCAACATCCCATTAAGGCTTTGTTCTATTTTAGGTTTTTCTAAAAAAAAAAAAAATCCTTAAGCTTTTTGATTTTTATTATTTAGTTGATTTCCACAAGATAATATTTATAGTTGATTACTTCTCGTTTCAGGGATTTTCACAGTATTTCATTTGTTTTGTGCAATTTCCGTTCCGTGACTGTCTTTTTTCTATTAATTTCAAAATCCAAGCATAACAGTGATGTGATTCTGAGGCAGGAAAATGTGGGGAAAAAATCCTTAAAAGTGGGGCTTCCAGCTTGATGCACTCAGCGCTGGGTCGAGGGAATGTGCTCTGAAGCAGTGGAGCACACCCAATCAAGGTGTCAGGGCAGAATCAGTACGCTCAGAATCCCCTGACATGGAAGAGAACGTTCAGGTGGAAAGGAAGGAATTAGAAGAATGTGTGTCTGCAGAGGAGGGGGGAGAGTCCAGCAAGGAAGCATCAGCTCCTGTAGACACAGGGAATCAGGAAGTGGTGGAGAGCGAGCAGGCAGCCTTGCAGGTACGGCAAGGGTTAAGCTCTGAATCGGAAGGAGGGGGTACATTTACGACAGCTCGCACAAGACACAAAGACAAGAGACAGGGTCAAAGGAGAGTCGTGAGGTTCCTGCACTTTAGAAGAGGAAGAAGAGGTCTTTGGTGGTATCTGAACTAAGTGATTCAGACTAAGTTTGATTAGCTCGTTATGCCTTCTGTAAATACTCAACCTGTCTTCTGTAAATACTTGTAAATAAAGACCATAAAAACATCAACAGTTGAAGTGGTGATTACTGTGAAGAGAGAAACTCCAGCCCTGACACAAGGTTAACGGGAATTGGGGAGAGTGACGCTGCCTCCTTAAAAAGTTTGAGAGGCAGTCTCAAACCCAACAGCACCGAGCGGCGCAGAAAGGGGGCTTCTTGCCATTCTGACACTAAATAGGTGGAAGCTGAGAGCACCCCAGCGCAAAAAGAGGGGGCTTTCCCGACTGTGAGATGCCTCAGGACCCAACCGAGCCAGCATCAATCTTCTCGATTAATAAGAACGAGAAATACAACTCTGCTCCCTAAAGAGCCATTTGATATTGGACAGGAGAGGGGAGCAGGACACTTAAAAACACATCAAAACACAAAACATTGCTGCTGCTACTCTCATGAGTGCTAGGAAGACCGCTCCCTTTCCTGCCAACTCCATCGGGCCTAGGGGGTAGGGCCTGCACTCACCGCCACAGCTTGAGGGCCTCCATCAAGGCCTCCGGGACATTGCTGCTGCTGCTCTCGTGAGGGCTGGGAAGACCGCTCCCTTTCTGCCAATTCCATCTGGCCTAGAGGGTAGGGCCTGCACTCACCGCCACAGCTTGAGGGCCTCCATCAAGGCCTCCGGGACATTGCTGCTGCTGCTCTCGTGAGGGCTGGGAAGACCGCTCCCTTTCTGCCAATTCCATCGGGCCTAGGGGGTAGGGCCTGCACTCACCGCCACAGCTTGAGGGCCTCCATCAAGGCCTCCGGGACTTTAATATTAACGGTGGAACAGCCAGAAGTGTTCCAAAAACTAGAAAAAATTACAGAATTTGGTAAGACCTCAGGGTTTAAACTTAACAAATCTAGACTTCTGGGTTAGTGCCTCCGGCAAGAGTTAAGAGCCTCGGATATCAGATCTCCAGGTTGATGGACGCTGGGAGGTTGATGGAACTGAGGGCAGGGGCCGGGACTGGGGAGGGGAGACGGAGGAAAGAAATTGGGAATTTAAAGTGTATATAAGGAATTAAAAAGTAATAATTAATGAGAAATG
This sequence comes from Podarcis cretensis, assembly GCF_951804945.1. Lineage (NCBI taxonomy): Eukaryota > Metazoa > Chordata > Lepidosauria > Squamata > Lacertidae > Podarcis > Podarcis cretensis. Next base: position 72,387,418 of record NC_137176.1, on the reverse strand, counting down.
GAAAAATCGTGGAATGAAATTTTTATGACCCTAGGGGAAATGTCTTAAGAGATTAAGTTCAATATATTAGTTTTAATGAGAAATAAGATTAAATAAAGTAAAAATGGATGATTAATTGGTGAAAGAAGAGAATGTCAAACTACAGTATATTAAGATAAATTATTAGGATAAAAACAAGGATGAAGGATTTGCTGGAATATCTAACTGAATCAGAATACAAAGAGGGGAGCTGTGAGGAGGTCAAGGAAATAAGTTAAAGAAGGAAAGTTATGTAAAGGTTTGATTTGTTTTTTTGTTTTTTCTTTTTCTCTGGATTTTATGCATTTTTTCTGCTTGTTTTTTGTTTGTTTTCCATTTTTTATCTTTTTCTTTTGATGTGACTTGTTTTTATGTATTTTTTTGTTTTTTTGTGTGACTTATGTAACCTTTAAAACTTTAATAAAAATCTTTTTTTAAAAAAGGGGGAAAAACTTAACAAATCTAAAACGAAATTAATAGTCAAAAATATGCAGGACCCTGAGAAAAAAGAAATACAAGAAAAAACGGACCTACTAATTGTTAAGAAAGCCAAATACCTAGGAATTGACATCACTATGAAAGGACAAAAATGCTCACTGGAAGGACAGATCGTGAAGCTGAGGCTCCAATACTTTGGCCACCTCATGAGAAGAGAAGACTCCCTGGGAAAGACCCTGATGCTAGAAAGACTTATGGCACAAGGAGAAGGGGACAGAGGACGAGATGGATTGGACAGTGTTCCCCAAGCTACTAACATGAGTTTGACCAAACTGTGGGCGGCAGTGGAAGACAGGAGTGCCTGGCGTGCTTTGGTCCATGGGGTCACGAAGAGTCGGACACAATTAAACAACAATGAAAAACACCAATCTGTTTGAAGACACATAAAAGAATTTGGAAAGAAATTAAAAATGATATGGATATTGGGTCTAGGCTACAATTGACACTATGGGGCAGAATCTCTGTGATTAAAATGAATATACTCCCCAAAATGCTATTTCTTTTTCAAATGATTCAAATTATAGGGAGAATGGAGTGCTATGAAACATACGATACGATATCTTTATTGTCATTGTCCCTTGCGGAACAGTGAAATTGAAAAACTACATAAAACTACCACAAAACTACATAAAAACTACATAAAACATTCAAAAACCCCTAAAAAACTCTAAAACCCCATTTTAAAATACACTATACTACAGAAACCCCTTATGCTGCGTTTAGAACCAGAATTGCATTAGCGTAGAAACTGTTTTTCAGGCGGCGAGTCCTGGCCTTTATAATCCTATACCTTCTTCCAGAAGGCAGAAGCTGAAAGAGATCATTTCATGGAGGAAAGATTTAACTAAATTAATTTGACAGAGAAAGAAGCCACGTATAAGATACAAATTATTAACAGACAAAAAAGAAATGGGGGAAGGCTTCGAATTTCCAGACCTAAGAATCTATTATGAAGCCTTATGCCTATGTTGAATCAGAGACTGAACGTTACTAGAAAATACAGATATTTTGGACAGAGGGCTGGAATAACATGCACGGCTGGCACGCATATCTTGGGTATAACAAGGCCAAAACACAAAGGGTTTACCAATCATATAATTAGGAATGCATTATATAAAGTGTGGACAAAATACCAGAGGTTGTCAGAGCCCAAGACAGCATGGTGGCTATCACCACTGGAGGTGTTCTCGGTAAAAATAATTTTTTAAAAAGGAATACTGTATGGGGGAAATTGGACCACCTACAAACAGCTTCTAATAGAAGATGGTCATTTGAAACTGAAACCTTATGAAAAAGTTAGAGATCATTGTACCAGTCGGCTGCAATTATTATCAATTACAGGACATATTTCTTTCAGACAAAAAAATGGGCTTTGGGGGAAAAAAAGAATCTAAACGAACAAATTTTTATACAAAATACAAGGAAAATATCAAAAACTTACAATTTACTGCTGGAATGGGAATTAAAAGATGAGGAAATAAAGGAAGTAATGACGAAATGGGCTCAGGACTTTGGATACCCAATTCAAATGGAACAGTGGGGAAAGCTGTGGAGGCACATTATTAGATTTACCGCCTGTTACACAGTTAAGGAAGATATAATGAAAATTATGTACAGGTGGTACATGACCAACCAGACTTGCTAAAATGTACAAATTAAAATCCAACTTATGTTGGAGATGTAACACAGCAGAAGGAACGATGTTTCACGTAAGATGGGGGTGCGAGGGGGGAAAAAACCCTCTGGAATTCAATTCACGAAGAACTAAAGATGTTTAAACGTCTTGAGAAAAAGCCAGAAGGGTTCTTTATAGGTATTGTTATTAAGGCCGTCCCTAATAAAAAGAGAGTATTTTTATATGCCACGGCTGCTGCTAGGTTGTTGGTAGCTAAAAGTTGGAAAGGGGACACCGTCCTCTCAATAGAGGATTAGTTAAAGAAAAAAAGTGCCTAGCAATCCCACGGGCCTTTGCAATTGTAACCCCAAGAGCTCTTGTACCAACTGTTGAGGCCTGTGGAAAAATGGAGTTTGAGCTAGGAGGCTGTGAGAGAGCAATTGTCGTGAAGTTTGGTAGTTTTTGAAGGCGTGTCTGGGATAGGTATTTGAGTTTTCTTGGAGGGGGTGCCGTTCGGGGGGAGTTTTTTAAAAGCTTGGGGGGTGGGTTTTTTAGTTATGATTGGGGGGGGGTTCCCCCAGACATAATTTTTTGAGTTAGGACTTTTTAAAAAGGTGCCTAGACCCAAGACATTGTCATCTTTCTCAGGTACTGATAACCCAAAAAACAGTGAATCATGTCCACACTGTAGGAGAAACTGGCAGTGTTGGACTGTTTGCAGGAAGGCATGAGCCTGTGTGCAGGAATGAGTCCAGCGTCTGTGCCATCAAGATCTGGGAGGAGGAGATCTGGGCATCAGCATCAAGGTCACCAGCCACATGCAGGACAAGACCCTGGTGAACATGGAGGCCGCTGAAGCACATCAAGAGCAGCTGAAGGGGCTGCTGCAAAAGGCCTATCTTCCAGAGTAGGCCTTCAACAGAGACAAGATGGGCCTGTTCTGGAAGATGCCTGAGCACACCTATATCACCAGAGCAGAGAGGGCAGCCCCTGGACTTAAAGGTGCAAAGGATCCAGTGACACTGCTGCTATGTGGCAATGCTGCTGGGCACCTGATCAAGCTGGGCATGCTGTACCAGTCCAAAAAACCCTGTGCCCACAGAGGCTTAAAGAATAACCTGCTGGTGGTCTTCTTGCAGTCCAACAAGGCAGCTGCAATTTTCTTGGGGCAGATCTACACTCACGGCGTTTAACATTAAGGAAAGGTTAAGGAATGCTTTCAATAACGTAGATGGGCACATGAAGTCCTACTGTTTACATCCAAGCAATGCAGGGAGAAGATCACAAACACACCAGAAGCCAAGTGCGCCATCAAATATCTAATTAATGAAGCAGCAGGATGGGGCCTCCATCACTTGCTCCTTGAAGAGCAAAAGGCTTTGGCTGAAAAGAGGAGAAAAAGTGGCCTCTCTTTAAGGAACTGCATGGCCTATAGTAAAGTACAGGGTGAAAGAGGGAGAGACGGTTTTTTATTTATAGCAAGAAGTTCTAGCATTTCTAAGTAAAGCTGGGCCTATGCTTGGATAAGCGTCTGTCTTGTGACAGACTCATCACAGCTATCTGCCAATCACCCATTCCCACCACCCTTCTGAGTAATACCCCTCCCCACCTTCTCACTATATAGAAGGGTCTGGAAACTTCTGTTTCAGTGTATCTGAAGAAGTGTGCATGCACACGAAAGCTCATACCAAGAACTGACTTAGTTGGTCTTTAAGGTGCTACTGGAAGGAATTTTTTTGTTTTGTCTTGTGAATGTTTGCATATATTTTTTGTCATCTGTTCTGCAAGGAAAGCTTTTGGGTATTTAATGAGTGTATGGACAGTGCTTTAATTCTTAAAAGGAGTCAGCCTTGCACATGTTTTAACTTCCTAAACCTATGAAGGGCAGAGGGGACCACTTGGATGGCCCCACCAGGGACCACGCAACAGTGTCTGAAGAGCAGTAATGGAATGCAGAAGAAAACGTAAGGAAGTGGGCAATACCTGACCCCAAATGAAAATAATCAAGCCAAGATGTGTTTCAGATGTGGCTGGGGCAACCCAGCCTGGCAGGGTATAAATAATAAAATTGTTTTGTTATTATTGTCAACTCCATGTCCAAACCAGAGAGATAAAAACGTTAACTTGGATGGTATATTGGGAAGAGTGCAATGGCAGGAGCGGCAATTTTCAAAAGGTCTGGATAAGAGATGTAAACACAAGAGTATACTACGCCTCTCTACACTGTCAAGTAGATAACTTTCACCTTCTGCCACCAACCCTGAACCAATTTTAGTGCCCTATGCTCCCTCAAAGATCATTCAAACTTACTCAACCTTCTCAAACTAAGTTACAAAAAAGCTGTTGTGTGATGCATAGCAAACAGGATGGCTGCATAGCTCAGAACACCTGCCCTCGGTTATTCACCTGTGACTCAAGACAGATGTTTTCAATCAGATATATTTGCTGCCTCATACCTATGTTAATACATGAGTTAATGATTATTTTATTGCTATTATATTTCATTATGTTAATAATAGGTTCTATATAGCTGCAGCTATGCATGTAAAGTATGGAAATTTCCAAGTTTCTATGGTACACATTTTTGAAACGTGAACTTGTTTACCTTTTAAAATATATGCATGTTTTTGAGTGTTTTTAAAGGTATTAGGGAACAATCCAATGTACAAGAAGTTGTCGTAAAGCATGTCAGTGTAAATTAAGTTAGTATAAAAAAACCCAATTGTGGGTTATTCCCATTATTAATTATATAAGCCTGGTACATATTGGCTCTCCATCCCTGAAAGTCCTTAAAAATGCTGGGCTACTAATATTTACCAGCATTTTGTAAAGTGGCCCCTTTTTATAGTTTAGTTACTCCTCTGCAGTTTTTATAGCTATATATTGCTATTGTTCTGAACGCACAATTCAGCAATGTAGCACTAACTGCTGAGTATACATAGGAAAAAAATTCTCCCCAAATCACAAGGGGCATCTTAACCCACATAAAATAAGTAAAATCTATCACAGCAGTTCTGATTTAATGGAGATGCTAGGCTTACAAAGCAGACCTTATTTTCTGGACTTAGTGCAAACCTCCAGCTGGTTTTGGAATGAGGTTACTGATGGAATCCAACAAGCTATCAGCTGACATCCAATCCAGAAATGTTTTTAAAAAGTGAATTTTACTAGCAGATCTACAACTGATATCCAACTTGAGAACATCAGAGACTAACAGAAAATCCCCATATAACAAAGGTATTCTACAAAGCAAAAAACAGGGAAGCTTCATTTTCTACTAAGGACCCAGCAAACTGGGTCCTTAGTACCTTTTTACTTAAATAATTAGTACCTTTTTACTTAAAAGTTTCTTGATTACTTTATCACGGGCAGATACTGTATAACATATAGCTTGGATGGCGTTAGTATACCTAACTTTCATTTATTTGTAATTATAAATGAGCAATTTTTTACATGCAAAACACAAAATATAAGTAAAAATAAAAGCTAGACTTAGAATTAAAGATAAAGTCCAACTGCATGTTGAAAATGGCTGTAAACCTCTGCACTTTTATCTGTATTATGCTTTGTTAGTATTGTTTACATTGATTTTGTGAAAATAGAAAGCATTTTTTCTGTTGTTTTGTATTGTTTACATTGCTTTATGAAAATAAAAATATTCTTCTAGCATGCTATCATGGCTACATTTGCCTAATCAATGATAGACAATATTGACTAAATTCTATGATATATATTCAGTTTTTAAGTGCATATTTGAAGGCCGAGTTTCCCAAAAGGCAAAGCACAGTTTAAAAAAAAAAATTAAGTTCATCAAAACTTTAAAAAAAGAGAGACAGACTTGAGCCAGGGGCCATTTTTGCTTAAAACAACTAACTCTCAATCGCCACCTAGTTTAAATCAGCATTTTCTCTACCTCTGATGAATGTAAGTTAGTCTGCCTCATTTCCCCTTATTTCCTTTATCAAATTCTCCCTCAAGAATAATCAACTGACCTTCATACTATGTAAAAGCAAACTTTGGAGGTTTCAAGGCGCTACATTTTTCTGCCCAGTAAAATTCAAAACAGCATTTTGTTTTACAAGCCTCAAAGGTTTCTTTATACAATGCCTGGATTGTATTGATTCGATAATCTTTCCTATTTCTAAAACGCCACCCTATTGCATGTGTATTAACAGCTTTAGAGAAACGACCACCTTCAATCTCCCACTGCCCTCCTCTCTGCAAAACATGCAGGCAACTTAAAGCCAGCCCCACCTATATAAGGCTTCCCAGAATGCATTATCTTTCCAGGCTAGTTATAAAACCTGGCATAGATTAGCCTCCCTCTTCAAGAGAGCCTGGGGGTAAAAAAGCTAGGGCTATGGAATGGATCTCTCAGGAGCTGGCTAACTAGAATTAGAGAACACTTGCCTTATATACAGTGCTTTTTTCTGGGGGGACACAGGGGTACACATAGCCCTAAACATTTTGTGAATCTTTGTACTTTTGTCCATTTACTATATTTATTTTTCCGTTTTGAACCATAAAATGGTTATTTTCTTCAGTCAAAATGAGAGTGCCCCTAAACATTTTTTTAAAAGAAAAAAAGCATTCTTCTTTTATAACAAAATAAAATCAACTTTCAATTCATCACAACAATTCAGGTTTTCTTTCTTAAGCCAAACCCGACCTACCCCAAATCTTTCAACAGTCTTCATTAATTGGAGTACAGGCTGAGAAGAAACACTTCTGGAGGTGGTCTCCCATGCACAATCTCCTGCTCTATTATTTCCTATGAAAATTATTTCTATGAAATAACCAGGCTTTATTAAGACTTTTGATTAAACATGCTTGTTTCAATCTATAGAGTCTATAGACTGACCATTTTTGAATAGTAAGCAACTCTTTGATTCAAAGCAGCTTTTAACCTTTCCATTAATTCTCTGTTTTAATGATGGGTTTTAGTATACCTGAAGGAACATCTCCACCCGCATCATTCAGCTGAGATCCAGCTCCGAGGGCCTTCTGGCGGTTCCCTCACTACGAGAAGTAAGGTTTCAGAGAACCAGGCAGAGGGCCTTCTCTGTAGTGGCACCAGCCCTGTGGAATGCACTCCCATCAGATGTCAAGGAAATAAACAACTACCGTATTTTTCGTCCCATAGGACGCTCCGTCCCATAGGACGCACCTAGTTTTTTGGGGGGGAAATAAAGGAAATTTTTTTTTCCTTTATTTCCCCCCCAAAAGCAGGTCGGGGAAACCGAACCAGGTTGGGGAACAGCGGGATGGCGGCGCTGCGCCTCCCTGCTGTTCCCCAAGCTTGTGGGGCTGGCCGATGTCTGTCCGGCGCGTGGGGCGCTCTGCTTTAGGGCGCCCCGCCGGGCGGCAGGCTGCTATCCGCAGCGTGGGGAGCCCTGCGGGGAACTCCTGCAGGGCTCCCCATGCTGCGGATGTGTTCCCGAAGCGCCGGGCACTCTGCTTTCAGGGCGCCCGACGCTCCGGGAAGCAGGCTGCTATCCGCAGCCTGGACATCCCTGCGGAACCTCTCGCAGGGCTGCCTAGGCTGCGGATGTCTTCCTGAAGCCTGGAGAGCGAGAGGGGTCGGTGCGCACGACCCCTCTCGCTCTCCAAGCTTCAGCGAAAGCCTGTATTTGCCCCATAGGACGCACCCAGATTTCCCCTTCATTTCTGGAGGGGAAAAAGTGCGTCCTATAGGGCGAAAAATACGGTACCTGATGTTTAGAAGACATCTGAAGGCAGCCCTGTTTAGGGAAGTTTTTAATGTTTGATTCTATTTTTAATATTCTGTTGGGAGCCACCCAGAGTGGCTGGGGAAACCCAGCCAGATGGGAAGGGTATAAATAATAAATGATTATAGTACAGTGGTACCTCTGGTTACGAACTTAATTTGTTCTGGAGGTCTGTTCTTCACCTGAAACAGTTCTTAACCTGAGGTACCACTTTAGCTAATGGGGCCTTCACATAAGGATCACAGTATATAAAACAAAAGAGAAGCGAGATGGTGGGGACATCCATCAAAATACAAGATGCACTCGGTTTCCCAGAAAGCTCTGGGAATGGAGCAGTCCATCACCATGCAAATAGGGAGCCTCCAAACGGATGGAGCAAAGGCGCGCGCAGATTGCTGACCCAGAAGACCCTGGCGACTGCACCAAGCAGCTCATGGAGAGCATCACCAACATACTGGAAGTCAAGCGTGCCTTCAAGAACCTGATTGGTAAACTGGTCTCCTCGAAAGTAGAGGATGGGGAACTGAAGCACTTGCTTCTCGGCAGCAGCAGCTGAGAGATATGCAGCAAATTTGATTGGGGTGGGGGAACATGCACTGAGCAAAACATTCAGACTCTCCCCTTCTGAAAGAAGTTTATGGTTTTCGCAGCTAATTAGTCTGCATAGCCCTTTCCGTGGCTGAGCCTTTGCACCAGCTTGGGAAAGACTCCTCCAGAAAAACACAAAAGACTCACAAGCCGCTAGGAAGCGCGTAGCTTTCAAAACAAAATCTGTGGTGTGTGTGTTAAAATGTTATGTCCTGTTAGATTCCCCCAACAGCATTCCAGTTTTGCCCTCTTCACGTGATTTTGTTTCTGTACAGCCACTTTTCAGAATAGCCACCAGATGGCAACTATTAAAAAGTTACTTTATAATTTGTTTTATCCACTCCAATAATGAATTTACCACTACTAAAATGCAGCACTCAAACGATGCTTGCACTTGCTCCCTACTTCTAGCTTGAAGATTAACTGGCCCTAATGAATGGTTCTGTTTGTTTTTATTCATCATCCTTGCTGTATTTCTCATTTCTGTGTTTGCAATTTTTCCCGTTGCAAGTTTCTGTAGCCTATTGACTACATTTTATAGGATGGTCTAGTAAGCCATGCACCCTCAGCCAAATTATTCTTCTTCTCAATACGGATCAAAGCTTGGCTTAGGGAAATGCACATAAAAACAATGTATTTCATAAATACATTAAATATAATTTGTGGTGCCACTTCCCAAACCAGCAGTGGGAGTTTACCGGATGCAGAGTAAACAGGATTGTGTAGACAGCCATAGACTGTGAGAATGCAGTTAGAATAATACACACCTAGCTTGTGTTTGTAATTCTGGTGGTTGTACTTTATTTATCCACAAACATTTAACCCCCCACCGCCACCGCCGCCCAAGTCAGAATGGTCTATCAGTCAGAGCCCTAAATCTCACCAATACCATAACTGTATCTCAGTGTAGCCTTGGGTAAATTGTAATCTGACTTAACTGTTCAGCTGTAAAATGGAAATACTGGCCTACTATAGAGTGGTTTCGTGGGGGGGAAACAAGAATTACCAAGTAGCTTGGAAAGCTTTTTTTAAAAGTGTCAGATTAATAATGTTTTTGCCAAATGTTTGCCTGTCCATGTATTTTTTAAATCTATCATAACCAGAATAATCTTGCTCTAATTTTTTTTTTTCATGCTTCAGCTGCTTATCTCCTATACATTATTTTTTTAAAATAGGAAACTCTTGGAGCACAATAAGGCAGAAGATGTATTTTTATAGAAGAAAAGTTTTACATGTTAAAGTATAAGACATAAAAGCAGCCCTAAATTTCATTGGAATCCCAATTCCTTGTATTCCCTCACCTGCTTTTTACATGGCCTTACACACCTGCTGGTCAATTGGTAACTGAAAAAAGGTTAACCTTCATTAATCACCAATTGCATTTTAACGTCTACCAGCTGCAAATCTTAGCAGCCATTGACTTAAAGTACTTCATTCATTTTGCCTCCACCAGAAGACAAAATAACTTGCAGTTGTTTGCGCCAACACAGAACTGTAACTGCTAAGGTAGGCCATTTTTTTAGCCTAGACCAGCTAGGATATTTAGAAGTATCGTTCCAGCATTGACTTACTTTACAACTTTTTAATAATAATAATAATAATAAATTTTATTTATATCCCGCCCTCCCCAGCCGAAGCCGGGCTCAGGGCGGCTAACAACATTAAAACAGTGTGACATTATAAAACATTATAAAAATAAATTAAAATCAAAATTGATGGCAACCATAAACTAAAGCTTTGTAAAGATTGCCAGAGGAGGGGGTCAGGCTGCGCCCTGACCAAATGCCAGGTGGAACAGCTCTGTCTTGCAGGCCCTGTGGAAAGATGTCAAGTCCTGCAGGGCCCTTGTCTCTTGTGACAGAGCGTTCCACCAGGTTGGAGCCGCAGCCGAAAAAGCCCTGGCTCTAGTTGGGTTGGGGAAGCTTCTGGGCCTTTATCAGTCGTATGGCAAACAAATTCAACAGGAGAAGCTTTCCCCTCATTTCTGGTTAATGTCTGAAAATTTTATCCGTTGAATTTCTGCATCTTGTGCAATGTATTGGATGTTATATCCCCCCCCACCACCACAACAACCCAATACAGCTGCTGCTATTGTCCCCTTGGTAATTAACTGCAATTGATGATGTCTGCAAATGAGTCACACAGGTTGCTTTTTTAAGTGCCCTTAGAATAAAATGTAAACTTGCCAAACACCATTCATCTCAGCGTTACTGAGTTTTCAATCTAGGGTCTGCACTCATAGCAGGTGAAGAATATCCCCCAGGATCCCCTCGCTGTTAAGTTTTCAAGTATGTTATCAGATCAACAGCAAATACGTACCTGGTGTTGAGCCAGCCTGATCAGGTCGCTTTGGGAGCTGAACTATATACCACACTTTGATGAAGTGGCTTTCATATGCCTGTCTCATCACCTTCTGGACTTCCCAGTCATTAATCTCACCCACACACGCACTCAGCTGAGATTTTGCAGCACTGACATTTGCAGACAAATAAGATATGATGTCAGAGACCAAAAAAAACCTTGCATTTTTAGCTTTTCCCCAGCAACAGAGTGCTCCAAAGCTAATTCCAGAGAAGGTTGGGGTCTGAGCCTATGGGGTGAGAAGCATGGGGACGTTGTGTTTTATTTTATTGCTTTATAAGCCCCCAAGAGAGCTTTTGTTATGGGGTGTCTATATAAACAGCGTAAATGAAATGAATTGCAATGAAATTCATTTGTTGTCTCTTTCTTGTGCATCATTTATAAACTTTGCTTCCACAAAGAGCGCTGGTCTCCATAGCTTCAAATTCATCTCCATTTCATGAATGGAGTATTTGCGTGATAAAAATTTGTCAATGATATTGTCATGGATTTGGGGGGGGGAGGGGCAGATTCTCCCCTAAGTTCCTGGGTGCCAATCATCCCCATGGATTTAGTAAAAGTTAGAATTTGGATTAAAATACCAAATGGAGCATCTCCACCCCCATCGTTCTACCCGGACACTGAGGTCCAGCTCCGAGGGCCTTCTGGCGGTTCCTTCACTGTGAGAAGCCAAGTTACAGGGAACCAGGCAAAGGGCTTTCTCGGTAGTGGCACCCACCCTGTGGAATGCCCTCCTACCAGATGTCAAAGAGAACAACTACTACCAGACTTCTACAAGACATCTGAAGGCAGCCCTGTTTAGGGAAGCTTTTAATGTTTGATGGACTACTGTATTTTAATATTTTGTTGGAAGCCGCCCAGAGTGGCTGGGGAAACCCAGCCAGATGGGCGGGGTATAAATAATAAATAATAAATATTATTAAACTTTGCAAAATAAGGAAACCTCTTGGATTTATATATTTTAACGAGCCGAGCCAACCAGTTCATCAGAGCTAGCTGGATGGGACATTAGCAGGGGGCATAAGTTAGGGAACCACCAGAGGGCAAGACTGCCAGGCAAGGGGGAATGAGCCCACTTCTTTGTTAGTGGGCAGAGGCAAAGGCCAGGTTTAGGGTTTCAAATTGGAATGACATAGACTGGAGGGGGGTCCTTGGAGTCAGCAGCAAGAAGGAGAAGGTGCGACAGAACTACAGGTGAACTGGAGGTGACAGGCTGGAACAGAGACACATTGGACTGCTTTTTGCTGTCCCTTGAATCCAATGCTGCCCTTAAAGGTGGGGCAAGGCTCTCATGGGATATGAATGCTCTGCAACCCCTCCATCTAGGTGCAAGTTGTATATATGTGTAAATACAACCATATATCATAAGGCTACCACAGTCTCTGCTGTGCCAAATTTCTGAAGCAAACGTGAACCCTGGCTAAGCACCTGGAACCCCTGGAATCTCAAACCACACAGAGATGGGGTGGCACGCAGCAATATTTTTTTAATGCATTCATTTCACAAAGTTGCTGAATGCCAATAGGGTCCAGAAACTCCACAGGCCATGAGGACCAGGAGCACATTCATGTGACCTTTCCAGTTTTGTCTGAATGTGCTCACTCAAAATGCTGCTCAATTTAAGTGCCTTTTGTATTAATGAACAGAAAGTTGACATGCCCACACGAAGCCTATCTAAAGCCTGTCTTTTTAAAAATAAAATAAAAAGGAGAAAAAAAACGTGCTCCTTGGTATTAGCTTTCCACTCACTACGAAGGTTTTACTGGAGCTACCTATAAGCATTATAAATTTAAGATGCTTTGCTGAAGCACATCTTTCTAACTCAGGGGCCAACAACCATTTTGGATAAGCAGGGACATTTCGAATTTGGCTCTCGCAGCACTTTCTCAAGTTTTGAAATGACTGCCTCGATGGTGTGGAATAACACAAAATCGATGTGTCATGGGCACCATGGCACAACAAAATTAGAGGGGTTATAGTCATTGCTGCTCCCACAACCCAACACAAACTTGTGCTTGCTGTGGGAAGTGGCCTATGTCCTGCTAATTGTGGATGTTCCTGACACAATAATAGTATGTTAGGGGTGGATTTATTCTGCTTCGTTCATTCTTCAGTGCTTCCCCAATGCTGTCCGAGATAGCTATAGGTGCAACAAAAGCATGACAAGGTCACACAAAAACCCAGAATATTTCTCGTATGCAAAGTTGGGGAATTTCAGCAGGAAGTTACATGATGCGATCTGATTGGAAATGATGTGGTATGACCATTCCCAGATCTTTGCAGGAAGTGGGATTGTGTAGGAACATGCAGTAAAAATGTCTGGGGGTCGGGTTGTTTGTGCACCACAACTCTGGAATGTTCTCCCTGTGGAGGTTCTTTGGATGCCAGGAGGACTTTGCTTTTTCATCTGAGCTTTTTAGATCTTTCAATCGTTCTGTCTTGTAAAAACACAGCCTTCTGTTTTTAATTGCTGGCTCCTTGTGATGCCTTTTGCTGTTTTTGCATTGATTTACATATTTTAGGCTGCAAGACTAAGCACACTTACCAACAGAGCTGACTTCTGAGTAGGCATTCGTGGAACTGCACTGTTCTTGTCTGAACTCATTTATATGTACGTAGCTGCTTCTATTATTACTATTATTATTAAGTTTATTTTACAACACATACACACGCACTCATAAAACTAGGGCTCTAGTAAATCTTTATATATATATTTTTTTAAAAATATATATTACTTTTAAACCTTACAATAACGAAGAAAAAGAAAGGAAAAAAAGAAGGAAAAAAAGAGAAAAAAACAATACGATACAATATATAAACAGTACACAACGCAACATTAACACATTAGACTAAACAAAACAAAGCAAGAACAATTTAAAAACATACATCATACCATTTCAATGCCTTATCTTTCATTCCCTTGTTTCATCGACCTCCTCTCACCTCCCTTTTTGTATTCCACTTCTATTAATTGTTTCAGCAATTCCTGTCCATCTTTCTATATTTTCTGTTGTCATATAATTATCTTAACTTATTTTAACCTTATTTTCCATTAATACTATAATACTTATTTATGCTTAATTCCTTATAACATTTCTACTAAAGCCTTATAATTTCATTCCAACATTTTTCTGACACTCATTAATTTTACAGTATTTCTATAAATAAACTTTAAACTTTTTCCAATCTTCTTCCACCGTCTCTTCTCCCTGGTCTCGGATTCTGCCAGTCATTTCCGTCAATTCCATATCAACCTGGTGACCTTTTCCAAGTCCCTAGTAATTCTTTATATCTTACCCATACTCTATATATTGATTTTCTTATGATTAAGAAATCCCCTGTGGACTTTCACCTTTTCATATCCTAAATATGCATGCCACCCATAGTGGTTATTAAACCCTTCTAGGTCTAATAAGTCTCCATCTCGTATATTATCCACTCTTTTAATCAATTTAAGCAAACTGAATCGTAATACAAATTTAAATCAGGTAGTGCCAATCCACCTCTATTTATATATATATATATCAAAAATTTGTGTTTATTATTGGTTTTTTATACTGCCAAATAAATTTTGATAGGTCTTTTTGCCATATTTTAAAACATCCCACCCCTCCAATGACTGGTATCATTTGAAATAAAAACATCATTTTAGGCAACATGTTCATTTTTACTACTGATATCCTGCCACAACGTGAAAATCTTATTCCAAATCTCCAAATCTCTTTTAATTTCTTTCCAAATTTTGATGTAATTATCCTTGAATAGATTGCTGTTTTTGTTTGTCAGCCAAATTCTCAGGTATTTAGTTTTGTTTACTATTGCCAATCCTGATATCTTCTGTAATTCTTCTTTTTCCTGCATAGTCAAATTTTTTGCTAATATATTGGACTTATTTTTGTTTAGTTTAAATCCTGCCACTTTTCCAAATTCAAGAATTCTTTCTATTATTTGTGGAACTCTTTCTTCTGGATTTTCATTGGTTAAAATCAGATCACCTGTGAAGGCCTTTATCTTATATGATTTCCGCCCCGCCCCCCATGTTATGCCTTTTATATTTGGATCTTTCCTTATTGCAATTACAGTGGTGCCTCGCAAGACGAAAAGAACCGCTGATAAGCGGTTTAGCGGATCAGCTGATAAGCGGCTTAGCGGATCAGCTGATAAGCGGTTTAGCGGCTTAGAAAAAGGGGGGGAGAAAAAAACCCCCGCAGGAACTCGCAAGACATTTTCGTCTTGCGAAGCAAGCCCATAGGAAATTCGTTTTGCGAAGCACCTCCAAAACGGAAAACCTTTTCGTCTAGCGGGTTTTCCGTCTTGCGAGGCATTCATCTTGCGGGGCACCACTGTATTAAGAGTTCTAGTACCATAATAAATGTTAATGTATGTAGCTGCTTCTAGAGCCCTTTCGCATGGGCTGCAGCTCAGTGGTAGCGCTTCCACTCGGGGGCAGACCTGCATTTTGGGGAGCCCTGAAGCTTGTACTGTTACAGGTGGTCCTTTGCACAAGCAATGAGTCTAGGTAACCACTGTTATGGTCTTCAGTGGGGTTGTTCCATGACAGATAGCCACAGATAGTCTGCTGGCAGTAGGAGTACAATATGGGCATATCTTTAAGTTAACATCTTACATTAAAAACCTGACAGTACCAAATTATCGAAGGTTTTTCACCAAAGCCCAGACTAAACGTCTTTCCTTCTGCAGTGTTGGATGGCAGGTTGAGAGGAGTTCCCTACCAGGACAGACTTTGCTCGTGTGCTCAAGACATTGATTCCATAAAACATGTTTTGCTGCATTGTGCGAAATATGAGCAAGCCAGGGCTGAACTGATATAACCCTTGCTGGTACCTTTCCCGGGAAAATCAGAGGCTCACTTTGTCAGGTTCCTATTGGAAGACCGGACAAATGCTAGAACATTAGTAGTGGCAAAGCTTTTATCGATGGTTGCAAGAACCAATGATCCCTATCTTTAAGTCTGAACAAAATGCTTGTTTAACCTGGAGGTAGGCTGTCTGAATTGTGCATTGCTTTGTAACGATTTGTTGGGTCTCTGGACCGTAATAAAGATTGATTGATTGATTGGTTGGTTGGTTGGTTGATTTTTTTAAAAAAACAACAACAACAATAACTACTACATCTCAGATTTTGATTAAAATTGCTGTGCCGGATCATCTCATATGTCAAAGTTCACTGGTGTGAATAAAAATGTCCTATGCCTTAATATTTTCGAGTTATTATGGGGGGATGAAAATTTTGGAAATGTTATATACGTGCATGAGATGCATCATAGAACGATGAAATTGGGTCTACCAGACCCCAAAATGTTAAGCAATGTGGACTAAATTGGCTTCCGGGGCCCCTCTGGGATTAGGAGCCCTGAAACTCAAGCTTTGTTAGTTTCATAGTAAAGGTAAAGGGACCCCTGACCATTAGGTCCAGTCATGACCAACTCTGGGATTGCGGCACTCATCTCGCTTTATTGGCCAAGAGAGCCGGCGTGCAGCTTCCGGGTCATGTGGCCAGCATGACTAAGCCACTTCTGGCGAACCAGAGCAGCGCACGGAAACGCCATTTACCTTCACGCCGGAGCGGTACCTATTTAACTACTTGCACTTTGATGTGCTTTCGAACTGCTAGGTTGGCAGGAGCAGGGACCGAGCAACGGGAGCTCACCCCGTCGCGGGGCTTCGAATCGCCGACCTTCTGATCAGCAAGTCCTAGTCTCTGTGGGTTAACCCACAGCGAGTAGGTCCATGTAGTTGCCAGGATCAATCCCTTGCCTAAAACCCTGGACTGCCACTGCCAGTCAATGTACACAGTACTGACTTAGATGGGCCCCAGTCTGACTCAGCATAAGGCAGCTTCCAATGTTCTTAAACTGCAGGATATAAATGTCTAAAATAAATTATGAAATGACTGCCAGTCTCAGCGGCGGGGCGGCAGAGGTTCAGGCAGTTCCTTTGCAACACGCTCGTTAGTCCTCCCATTCAGCCGAGGCTTGTGTGTGAGTGTGCTGGATTATATTAATACTTGGGATAATTTCCAGCATTACCAGAAAAGGACAGTGACCTAAAAAACTAAAGTACAAAGAAGGCAATGTGTCAGCATCCCGATTTGTGCTCTTTTCTTGTTCAGGAGAGAGTGCTTTCCTCCCACCCATTCAATCTCTGGATGAGTGGCGGGTGTAAGAGGCTGTTCTCCTCTGCCTCCTTTGATCCCCAGACAGTAAAACAATGGACCTCTCCCCCTCTGTTTTTTTATTTAACACTACTCCTACTTACATCACTTAGTCCAAAATGGATAGCTTTAATCTTGATGAGATTTGGATGAAATAGAATCCTTTGTTCGAAATTGAAAAGGTTGAATTCCCTGCTTAAAATATGCCATTAAGCTACTCTCATGTAGATTTGTTAAGATACCTTTCCTAGTCAATTGTACTTTCTGGCAATACCTTCTTATGACAGTTTTGTTCCCTGCAATTAAGCTCCATTTATACTTGTCAGGAAATCTGGTCACCGTACTTTGTATGTGAATGTAATCTAGCATCATATATATATTTAAATGTGTGTGTGTGTGTTTCATTTTATATTTTTTTAACTTGGGTCAAATTGCCCTCTTCTTTCCACATAATCTCTCCCCCACCCACAACCTCCTGCATTGCTCCAAACAAAGTTCAGTAGCACCATCCAGTGGACGCATGATATCACTGCAGCAACAGAGATATTAAGCAACCATCCAAACCTCTATAATTCACTTCAGACCCAGGTTTACTCAGGGGAATAAAAGTCCTAGCAGCCGTGCTACTGCCACAGAACAAGGGGCATATATGTTAAGCATAAAAAATCACCTTTGATTTGGACAAACTAGTGTTTCAAGAGCAGATTAGGAGCTTCAAAAATCTGTGCAGAACCGCCCTTGGTTCTTGTTGAAAAATAAACAGGGGGAAAGGCAGAGAATACTTCACAAAACAGTGCCCTAAAATACCTACCTGGACTTGTTTCGATTAATGTCTGCAGGAGACTTTGTGGGTATTTAGGTTATAATTAGAAAAATCTTAATAATTATTCATAAAGGAAACAGCTTATAAGAAGTAAATAAGGAGGCCAGATACAGGATAAAGGAAGTCTTTTATTTGGTTGTTTGTATTGTTGTATGTTATGCTTATTGTATTTCTGTATGAGGGGGGTTTATGTTATGTTGTAAATAAAATTTTCAATAAAAAGAAAGAAAAGAAAGAAAAACCGGAAAATGTGTTGTGGAGGAATTCGGATGCTCGCCTGCTAGGTTACGACATTTGACCACTTTGTCCCATGTCTGCAAAGTCTCTTTCAGTCTTTATTTATAAAAATATGTATATACCTCTCTATCATAAAAAGTGCCAAAGTGTTTTTACAACAAGAGGTTGGATTTGCACTGACAGCTGGCAGCCTTAAATCTGAAAGCAGGACACAATATTTAAGTTACAGGTGGCGGGGTATGGGAATTCTCCCCTTACATGTTTTAATATGGTTAGGAATATAGGAAGATGCCCATTGGTCCATTTACCACAGTACTGTCTGCAGCTTTCCAGGGTTTCAGGCAGGGAACAGCCCCAGCCCTGGAGATTCCAGGGACTGAATCCGGGACCTTCTGCATGCAAGGCAGGTGTTCTTCCACTGAATTGGAAAGGGGAGGGGTTCCAGTTGTATGCTCATTCTCATGGGATGGAAGCTGGTTTTTTAAATATACAGCTACATAAAGATAGTTTGCATGTGTTTCGGTGAGTACATGGGTGTCCACACCTGTGTGCGTGCACATACAAACACACAACACATGCATTGCATTGCATTTTAATTAAATAATGGTGAATGACCAGGAAATAGATCTTGGGGTCACGATAGCTAGCTTGATAAAAATGCTGACCTAGGGTGCAGCAGCTGTTGGGGGAGAAAGATGAAGTCATGTTAGGAAAGCAACTGAAAATAAAACTGCCAATACCATAATGCTATTGTTTTAAGAATCTGTAGCACAAGCACACTTGGAATAGTTTGTATAGTTCTGGTAGACGCGCTTCAAAATATGTACAGTTGGGGTAAGGGAGTGTGACCAGTTTGCAGTTCTTTATGAAAGGGTGTCTTGCATCCAGTTATGCAAATACAGAATAACTCCTGTTCCCCCATAGAGGGAGCAGCTCATTCCTAACCAGGCACTTTTCATTCTGACAGCAATAGTGTTTACATCTTTGTATAGTCAGTTGAATGTGTTGAGCTGGTGCCCTCTTGTGGCCAAAAGCTTATTACAGGGACCTAAATTGTATTTTAATAGTATTATTATTAATAATATTGCATTGCTCAGGCTCACAATAAGATACAATTTTGCAGAAATAAAAGTGGGGAAAATAAACCTGAGATAAAATAGCGTTTCACAGAATGGCTGCATAAAAGGGCAGGGGAAAATGGCTCACACTGGCAATTTCATCTTCTCTCAGAATAGGGGAAACCGACATACATAGGATTTATGTGATCTGAAATCTTGAATAACAGAGTGTCAGATTACAATTTAGGGAGGCTTGTGTTCAAATCCCCACTACGTCCCAAAATTCCTTGATTGTTATTATTATTTACTCAAACCAGAGTTCATTACTTCTGCGTGGCAACTCATAGAATTATAGACTTGGGAGGGACCACGAGGTAGCCAAGCCTACCTCATAGGATTCTTGTGAGGATAAAATAGGGGGGCAAACAAGGTATATCACCTTTAGCTACTCAGAGGAAAGTTGGGATGCAAATGTAATAAATAACCAAATAAGCTTACATACACATTGCTTGAGCACATGGGGGAATATTGAGGGCTGCCTCTTCTGCTTATGGGGCCCCTGATTCTACACAATTTCTTCTTGTTTCATTTCACTTTTAATTTGTATACCGCCTTTCTACACACAAGGCAGTTTACAAGCTGAAGAAACAACAAAATAGACAGCAAAGATCACACACGTAATAACAATCTGATATAATACCAAAAAAGTTACAATAACTTTAAAATAAACAACTTACATCAAATAAAGCAATATTTAATCATCCATTAGAGTATAATAGTAAACAGTAAAATTAAATGCCAGCAAATAATAATTAAAGTTTGCCGTTAGCAATCACAATAAAGAATGACTAAACTGTAATCAATAAAAATAACATCAAGTCACAATGCATAAAATGCCACAAAACATACAAAACCATGTTAAAGGATCAAACTGAGAAACAAGGACACACAACTTATATATATATATATATATTAAAGAAATATATTCCTGAACTCTTTTTCTCTCTTCCCAGTCATGGTCTGAGAAAGGCTCCTAGAGCTGTACAGAGGGGCAAGACAGGTAGAAAAAGCCATTTCCTGAAGGCCAGCACAGTCTCTCTCCCTTCATAATGACTGGTGGCTGTTATAAACTATTGAGTAGACCCCTGTGGTGTGTGCTAAAGGCACAGATCCCTTTGCTTGTCTTTTAAGTTCGACCTGCGTTGAAAGCTAAAAAACTACCCTTCCACGAAACCTAAAATGGCATCCCTTGCTCACTGTGGACAATAACTTTGCCATAACCTAGAAACAAAAGCAAAAACTGAGACCTCTGGCAACTACTTGTACCCTGGTATGGTATCCTACAAGTATCTGTGCAGTTGTTGGTTTTTTTTGTTTTCGTGTTGCAAATCTATCATCAGCTTTGATACCTCCGTGGCTCCTGGCTGGATTCAATAGATTAGCTTTCTGTGCTGGCATTAGCCAGCCAAGATGGACATGGGTCCAATTCTCTGGATATTGCGAGAAGATATCCCTGTGATGGATTGCTCCGCTTCGTGATTTATCATGCACCTTTCCTCAGACCACCTGCACTCTTCCCACCCATCCATCTCGGCCAAGGTTATTCCTAACAAGCAGATCGGGCTTACGGAGGAACTGTCGCTACTTCATCTCCCACCCAGCTAGTCAAACCCAGCCCTATAACCAACAAATAACGGTTTGCATGCCACAATTGTATCTTGCTGCTGCCTGACACCTGCTCCACGTGGTTGCCAGAATATGCATTAGTGCTTCTGCACACAGAACAAAGGAAAAAGCTTATCCCGAGCCAGACTGTTCCTCTGGCCAGCCCAGAATTGTCTAGACCAAGGTTTCTGAAACTTGGGTCTCCAACAGTTTTTGGAATACAACTCCCATCATCCCTAGCTAGCTGGACCAGTGGTCAGGGATGATGGGAATTGTAGTCCAAAAACTGCTGGAGGCCCAAGTTTCAGAAACCCTGGTCTAGACAACCTGGCAGCAGCTCTCTGGGATTTTGAGCTGGGATTTGCCCCATTCTGATCATAAGGACATAAGAAGGGACCTGGTGAATTAGGCCAAAAGTCTATCTATGCCAGCAGCTGAAACTAGGATCCTTTGCTTGCAAAGGCATGTGCTTTGCCTTTAGGTTATGGTCTTTTCCCAAAAAAAACTGGGGTGAGGAAACATTTTGGCCCAGTGGGCCAGATCTTGAACTCCCCCAGGGGCCAACTTTTGGCAGCTAGGTTGCCAGTCCTGTCCACCTGTCAAAGTTGAATGGCAGGGGTCTTCTTCACCATTGCATTCCCTTCGGGGAACAATCTGGCAAAGCAGCACTCAGCAGGATCAAACCCTCTGCCCACCAGCTGATGAGCGGAGGATTCAATCCTGCTGGCTGCAGGGCTTTTTGCTTCGCCAGTGTGTTCCCACCATCAGCCCCAGCCAGCAAAACCAGCGGTAAGGGATGATGAGATTTGTAGTCCAGAACATCTGGGAGGCACCAGGCTAGGGAAGCCTGCATTTCCTCTTCCTTCTAAAGCCCCTTCCCACCCCCATAGGATTATTATTAGGCAGCTGCCTTATAAGGAGTCAGAATACCACCCCATCTATCTCAGTATTGTCCACACTGACTATCAGTGGCTCTCCATGGCTTCCATACAGGATTATTTCCCAGCCCTGCCTGGAGATGCCAGGATTTGATCCTTCTGCATACAATGGTGCTCTACCATTGAGCTACAGCACTTCATTGGAGGAAGTAAGTCCTGAATTTTTGCAAATTTTCCTTCAGGTGGAATCCAGCGAACAGGCCTTTTTTCCAGCTGAAACGCATCAGAACTCATTTCCGTCCCCTCTCATGTAGGAGCCATTGCCATTATAAGAGAAGAGGGAGGCGTTCATGGTGAGTTCTGGTACCTCATCTTCTAGAAACACAACACTGGCAGTTTTATCAGTCCTTCCTCCCTCCCTATGTTTTACCTGAGAAGGAACTTGTAAAATTTGCCTCGAGTTTCATTGTGGTGAAATTTCTGCCCTCCATTACCCATATATTCTTCCTTACTATCTGAGCGACTTCTAAGCGACCTTCAAAACTTGCCCTTTCAGGGTTTGACTTGCATGGTCTGCTGGCTCAGCAGCCCACTCACCTTGGCTGCTGACGGCTTCTCTGTTTCTGCCTCATCTTCCTTACCCTGCTCTGCTCAGCTACCTGAACCCCACTGCACCAAGACTGTGCAGTGGCCCGGCTGAGAAAGAGTGAAAAAGCAGACTGCATATTAAAGAAGAAGCCTCTCTTCCTTTCTGTGTCACTTGAGAGATCAAAATTAGTTTTATTTATCCTTGACACCAGGCAACCAAATCTAGACTTAAAGACAGATGATCCAATCGTAAAAGCCGGGTAGGTAGTAACCACACCAGAAGTGGCAATTTTCAGTTTCTAACAATCCATGTCCAATCCTTCAAACTGAAGCTTTATCGTGCTTTTTCGGAGGGTGGATCTTTTTTTTATTTCCTTCCCCTTCTAGACAGCAGAAAATCCTCAGTAGCAAAAGCTATTTAAAGTCCCTGGCCCAACAGTGAATCCTCAAATTTGGCAGTCGAAGGTTTCAGCTGGATTTTCTGGGCAGTAAATAACTCTGCAGCAAATTTACTTCCTTTTTTTTTTTTTAATACAATGGCAACACCGCTTGGAAGTAAGAGGAGTGACTTTGGACTGTGCCAAAATTTAAATGAAAAATCTAACTATAGTTGGCCTTAAAACTTGTTGGCAGGGCATGTTGCTTGTACATGGGAGACCAGAGGCTGCTGGTTTGAAGGCAAGGTCCCTATTAAACAAGCCCTCAGTCCCGAAAGAGATTTGCTTATGAAGAAATGAACCAAGACAGGGCCTGGTGCTGTTTTTTCAGATCAATCTTCTGTGTGATGATGACCCTTCTCGAATGGCTGAGAACACCTTCAGAATCAGCACACCTCAACATACTGCTTGAGAAGACCCAGGGGTAGCAAAAATAGCCCATTATTGGTTGGGGGGGGGAATGAACTGTATAGCCAGTTTGTTGTTTTACATTTGTTTGACTGAAGCCCTTATTGGAAAAGCAAAAGCTAAAGTGATATGGAATAAATTAAGAATTTTATGCTGTAATCCTAGGCGTACCTGAGCATAGTGGGACTTACTTTGTAGTGAAAATTATATTCCACCTCCCCCACCCCCATAACTCAAGGGTGTGTACATGGTCCCCACCCTCATTTTATCCTCACAACAACCCTGTGTTGTAGACTAGGCTGAGAGGTAGAGTTTCATGATTGAATAAGGTGACATACTCAACATGTGATCAAGCTGTTGGGCCCTTGGAAATAAGAATTAAAATGACTGAAGTGTTTCTCCCTTTCATGAAGAACATCTGTACAAAATGGTATTGCTTGAGCCTTGTCAATAAGCTAATGGAAATTATCAGTATGCATTTTATTTTATTCTTACTAGCCTCCTGTAGAGGCTGGTATATGCCATTTGTATAAGCAATTGTATATGCATTTCATGAGGCTGCAGAACTGCATCACAAAATTTGGAGAAGGTGGAACTTTGAAGGACATCTTGTGTTTCAGGTCACGCATTGAAAAGTAGGCAGGTTTGCCTTTAAAACTTGAATTGAATTTCGTTCCCATCCCCAGTTGCTTGTGAGAGCAGTGATCTAGGCATATAACATCTATTCTGTAGCAGCTACACTGGTTGCTGGTGCTTTTCTACAAAGTGCTGGTGCTACCTTCAAGAGCTACCTTTAAAACCTTAAACAGTTTGGGGCCAGGTTACTTGAAGGATTACTGGTATCAACCCGCCTGACCAAGCAATCTGGTGCAGAGCTGTCACTCGCAGGCTCACCACCACAGCCAATCAGAACGTCTGGTACATGACGCAAGGCCTTTTCAGTGGTAGCCCCATCTTTGTGGAACTCCCTTCATAAAGGTCCACTCCCATTTTACTCTTCTAATAGGCTTTTAAGTACAGGTGTCAGGCTGGATTTTTAAACTATTTAAAGAAGGGATTTCAGGAACCGTGTAGCATTTGAACTGTGCAAATATTGGCTCTTAAAATCCCAACCCCCAAAATATAACCAAACAGCAAATAAAATATGACACCGGCCACCTTTCTCTCATTCTGTTCCCACTTGTTCAGTGCGGTGCTTCCACCAGAAGTTGCTGGACTTATCTCCCATCAGTCCCGGTCAGCATGGCCAATGCTTAGGGGCGCATGAGAGGTTACATCTACAGGGCAGTGCACTGCCTACTTCTGTTCTTTATGACCTCTGCAATGCATCAATGGACCCTAAATTCTGCAAACAAATACCACATGAAGAATTAGAAGGAGGGAAAGAAAGAAGAGCACCTTTAATCACCCAAGTCAGCCACCAGAGTCTCTGCTGTCCCTGGTTGAGCCTTAAAGTTTCAAGCTTTTCAGTCCTGCACAGAAGTCAGCCTTGACAGAGCAATTTATCAGTAGAGTAAGTATTCACTAATATGTGTAATATTAATGGCCATCTCCTTTTTATGCATTTTGGGTTTCTTCATATCAAATTAAACCTTCACATATCATACAGCGGACTTCTCACGGCAACTGAGTTTTCCCTAAGTAGAAACTCACAGGGAGGGGGGAAGGTTTGATGGGCAAAGGAAATTGACCATAGCTTTCCCTCTGACTATAAATTATGTGCAGTTCATAGATTAGTTGCATGCTGTGCTTGGGGACCGTTCCCCAATGCCTGTGTATAATAATAGGTTGCGGCACCAGGAATCCCCGTATCCCTTCAGCGACAGAGGGCAAGATTTTAGAAAAAGCTTTTACAATTTGCTTATACCGCAGAGGTTACACTTTTTTGAATGTCATTTCATTTCTGTTTAGGAGTCATCTTGTGGGAAAGGCACCCAAAAAACCTACAGTTTGTTTGACCAAACGTTGCACTTTCTAGCTCTGTCTGTTCACATCCATACCACACCACATATATAAACCACAAGGCTCTCCCCCCCACACACTTAATCTTGGGAACTGTAGTGCGTTAAGGGTGCTGGGAATTGTAGCTGTTTGAGAGGTAAACGACGACCCTTTGGGAATGTGCTTTAAGTGCATGGTGCAGATGTGCCCCAGAAAGCATGCTTAAATCAAAATGTGCCCTATTACCTAACAAACCCGGATTTCTACTTCACTAGGGACCATGCGCAACTAGGTTGGTTTCTGCAAAATTCATAGAGCCAAAATTTGCACTGATTTTGACCAGCAACGTTCCCAGGGTACATACTTTTATAGCTACACCTGGTCACAGGGTGGTTTACCCAAAAAAAGTAGGGTAGCATAATACATAACAAATATTAAAACATTCTCATGAATTACATGTTGTGTTATGCCATGCTCCCATGGCAGATGTTTTTTGACTGATGTCCACAGCACTTTGTCAAAATTCAAAATGTTCCCGGTGATCCAAAAAGTTTGGCAGCCTCTGCACTGGTGTAATGATGCATGCAACCCTAAGTATGGTACCCACCTTAAAACTTTAAGATCGGGCAGGCCACCCTATAAATACATACCTTTATCTGCTTTGCCCTAGCACTGCCAACCTGCAGAAGTGGTGACTGCTAGTTTTACATGAAAGTACTACCAGAAAATGGGCATAATTTTAAAAGCAACTGACAGCTTGTCAACTGGCCGCACATGATTAACGGGTGTGGGGTGTGGACTCTAATTCAGCCACAACTACTGCTGTAGCAGCAGCCAGAACTGAAATCTGCATTTGACACAGTCTGAATGCAAACAATGTTATTATCCCATCGCCGTGATTGTCTCAAGTCACAGCTCGGTTCTGTGGATTACCTATGAATGAGCGGAGCTGGTTTTCTACCTATAAGGTCCAACATGAAGCAAGCCCCTGCTTCTAATCCAAGCAGGCTGAATTCTTTATCTGAAGCAACGCCAACCAGTTGGAACATGGTTTTAGGATGGGACCCCATAACAGTTTAGTAGCTGCTAAATAAAATCCCACCATGTTTTCAGTGGGCCAATTTGGAGCATGCCTTCCTGGAAATATCCACATTGTTCGGAAATCTGGAGTGGGTGTGGGGACACCTGTTTATTCACATAGAACATCTCCGCTGCCATTCAGAAAGCTTTCACGACACTTTGCTTGACTATACTGAACGAGAGAATTGGGGGGCAAATTGTTCCTGGATAGGAAAGTCAAGGTAGAGAACTGCCAGGCACTTAATGGAAAAGCACTCAAGCCCAGCTTTGGCACTAAACATCAATCTAACCCATAATATTCTTGGAAGCAACTGGGCAGCCCCTGTTTCTACATGGACCGGGATTGCCAACATAACTGCTAACCGTCTCTGGACCCATGTATCCTTTTATCACTGTCTCAGCCATTCTCTGCTTTTATTTTACTGGTGAACAAACTGCTTGCAATTGAATTAAGGACAAACAACTAGTGTTTTGCTTTAGTGACTTTTTTAATCAGAATTTCATTCAAGAAACAGTTACTGATTCACTGATGGATTAAGACCCTGCTTGCGTAATCGAACTTTATTTTTTCATGCAAGCTAGCATTGCACCCTTTTTAGTTAAAGGGACACCAATGTCCAGGTTCAGCTGAGAATACACTCTTAAACATGCCTATATTTAATTTGATGTAAGAATTGGACACCTATTCTCTTATCTGTTCTGTACTGATGGGTGGGCACACTTTTGTGTTGCTGTCTCCTTTTCTGCCCTTTCATATGTGGCAGAGGTTCAGCAGAAACAGAACTTTCTCTCCCCCTATGCCCCCTTTTCAAGCTGGTTCTTGGATGTTTTAGATTTCAGGTACCTGAAGGAGTATGTTTCACCCCATACTGCCCTGAGTTGCAGTAAACAGTTTTGTGCCAGTGACTGTTTATTTGTTTTGTTTATTTGAAATAATGCCTCCTCTGCTTTTTACTTCTGCTACTTTTCATGTGTGGCAGCCATTTTGTGTTATGTCACACCCACACCCCAAGGCAGCCATTTTGTGACTGGTACCCACAGAACTTTTTCAATATTCCAAATGTGCCCACTGGCCCAAAAAAGGCCTCTCCTATATCACTGGTGGTTGCTTGGCTTCTGGCCACTTCAAATGAGTGCCACTGCATCACGTGGGAAGGTAGACAAGCCCACTGAGCCCTGGCGTCACCCAACACTGGTCAAGGAGATTCCATTTACCAGTCAGTGTAGATAAACCTATTTCTCCTGAATTTGTCTTAAGACCTCAAGTTAAAATAAGCTCTTGAGGGGAGGCATTACATGAGGGCGTATCTAAACTTATTTTCTATTAATTTTTTTTTAAAATATCAAGATATATATATATATATATATATATATATTTTCTGCTAACGGTCGAAGTCTTGTTACTATTTCACAAAAAAAGAAGCGTTTCAATCCATGCCTAATGTGACTATATATATTCACTCTAGTAAACCTGAAGCTGCATGATTTGTTGCTCATGCATATATCTATATTCGGAAAAGTGGGTAAACACTGCACAGAGAATATTTTGTGCTTCCCTGGTCTTGGGCAGATTAGCAGAAATTAAATTTCACACTAATCTGCCCAAGACCATGAGTGCCACATTAAGATCTAGGGTACTCAGTTAATTGTAAAAAAAAAAAAAAAAAAGTCCCTCCATTTGTGCTCTTTGTAAAACTTTGGCTAGAGCTTTCCCCTCTTCCTAGAAAGAGATGCCATGTTCAGTGATTGCGGACTGGAAATCTGTCTGCCCATCCCTTCATGTGTGTCATTTTAGATGTCTTGGTCCTGACACATTCCCTTTCTAGCCGGCCACACACATCCCCTAGGGCTCATCTCCCTTCTGACACTTTCCTATCTCTGGGGCACAGGGGGCATCCTTCATTCCTCGTTTATTTGTTGTTTAGTCGTGTCCGACTCTTCGTGACCCCATGGACCAGAGAACGCCAGGCACTCCTGTCTTCCACTGCTTTCCGCAGTTTGGTCAAACTCATGCTGGTAGCTTCGAGAACACTATCCAACCATCTTGTCCTCAGTCGTCCTCTTCTCCTTGTGCCCTCAATCTTTAGTTATATGCCTGCTGTCTTTGTCCATGGGGTTTTCTTGGCAAGGATACTGGAGTGGCTTGCTGGTTCCTGCTCCAGGTGGATCACGTTTGGTCAAAACTCTCCACTATGACCTGTCCATCTTGGGTAGCACTGTACACTCAGGGTAGCCCTGAGTTATTCAAGCCCCTTCGCCACGGCAAGGCAGTGATCCATGAAGGATCACTCATTTATATTACTCTGCAATGATCTGAAATGAATTTCCCAGACATAGCCAGTGTTCAGCCCTCGTAAACAGCGTCTAGATGGAAATCGCAGAAATGTCCACTTTCCTTTGGACTACATCAATGAGGTCTTGTCATTCAGGCAACCCAGGACCTCCCTACACACTGTCCAGGCTTACACCCCGGGGAGGACACTTTGGCGCTGATAATGCAGCAGCTTGACTTCACACCTAGACATGAACCCCATGTTGACGGAAGCCAACAACAATGCTATATGCAGACACGCCTGTGCAGTGTTAATATTTGTGCATCTGTATGTACAATGTTAGGAGGCAATCTAATCCCTGCCTGCTGGCTGGCATGGCTTCACAGGGCAGCAGAGCCACATCTATAGTTGTGCTGGGCACAGCAACCAGGGCAGAAGAGGGGTGCAGGATGATTGCTGAGCCAAGCTGGAGGTAGAACACCCATTGGGACCAGATGAGGCCTAATACCGTAACACACTGGCATTTGTTGGGGAGCAATCCAGACCCTGGCCACCAACCAGCAGGGATTTAAAAAAAAAGTTTTGCTCTTTTTAAAAAATATATAATCTCTTTTATACTGTAACCCACTCTAGAATGCGTAAGGGCCGCAGCTCAGCAGGTGGCGCTGCGGTCTAAACCACTGAGCCTCTTGGGCTTGGCGATCAGAAGGTCAATGGTTCAAATCCCCACGACGGGGTGAGCTCCCATTGCTTGGTCCCAGCTCCTGCCAACCTAGTAGTTCGAAAGCACACCAGTGCAAGTAGATAAATAGGTACCACTGCGGCGGGAAGGTAAATGGTGTTTCCGTGTGCTCTGGTTTCCGTCATGGTGTTCCATTGCACCAGAAGCAGTTTAGTCATGCTGGCCACATGACCCGGAAAGCTGTCTGCAGACAAACGCCGGCTCCCTCGGCCTGAAAGCGAGATGAGCGCCGTAACCCTATAGTTGCCTTTGACTGGACTTAACCGTCCAGGGCTCCTTTACCTTTACCTTGTAACCCACTCTGGAATGCTTAAGGGCTGCAGCTCAGCCACACAGCACCTGCATGCAAAAGGTGCACAGTTCAATCCCCAGCATCTCTGGGTACACTTGGGAGAAATCTCTGCCTGAAATCCTGGAGAGGAGCGGCCAGTCACTGTAGACAATACTAATCTAGATGGGCCAATGGAATAAGACAGCTTCCCATGTTGGTTTCTATGCTGGAATCTGTACCAGTGAAGGGTGGGCTATACATTTTTAAAACGAATGAATGACCAAAATGGTTGCTTTTAAATTGTGGCAACTTGTCCTACCATTACTGAGTGTATACTATGGGACCCCCGTGTTTTTCTTTCCCTGATGATGTACTACTTGTTACCATTTCTGGAGTGAGTCATGCACACATTTTCCAGCAACAAGTTCTACTGAATCCATTTGATTTCTGCGAGATGTAACCTGAAATGTGCATTAAGGTACTAATAGGGTGTATACGGTTGGTATCGAGTTTTCGTGATGAGTTGCGTGGATGTTTATCTGCTTTTATTATGAAGCCCAGCACAAATCCTTAAGCAGATACTCCATTCGAGCTGAGAAACGAGTCCTGACAGTTTACTGCAAGATGACAAATGAATGCTGACATTTATTCTTACATGTTTATAGATCAGTCTAAAGGTTAAGAGTCGCTAATGTGGGCAATCTGAAGAATCCATATACATAAACAAAATATTCATTTCAGGATAACCATATACGTCCAACGCCATTCTCAAAAGATAAAAGTCAGATTAAGGAGAGAGGGAGGGAAAATGCAAATTTAGCAGTATAAATCTGTCCACTGAATTGCTTGATTGATAGGTAGTGTGATCAAATCCCTTTGTCATTTAGTTTAAAAACAAACCGTTGACTGGAACATCCCTCAGTAATCAGGAGTGTCTCTTAGCATAACCCCACCCACCATTATTACAGTCACTTGCCTGCCAATGATTCAGCCGTTCCAATTACTCGACTGCCAAGGCCACTAGCAAATCACTGGTTGGAAAAAGAGGAGAAATTCTTCTCTGTGCTAAGATGTTTGGCAAGATCAGCCTCCCTTCCTTTTATTCCTCAAAATAAAAAGGCATTCTAATATTAAAGCTAGCGCCATACTGCTTGCATTCAGACATAATGCTAATGGAGCAATCTTAGCCCCTGAGCCACCATGCTGTAACAGGTTTGGATGAGGCAAAGGTGTCATTCTGCCCAGTCCTGCCTTGATCTTCTGGCCTCTGACAGTGGGGCACCTCAGCTGTTGCTGCTGCTGCATTGAAATCCAGTGGAGCCTGCCCAATGGCAGGCAAAAGGAAGCTATCACCAGTGAGTGGGGAGTATCCTGCAGAAACTCCTGAAACTGGGTGTTTCAGGGGAAGCACTGGTGTGGCCCGATCCACGGGATTTTGAGTCAGTCTTGCTGTCATCACGTGACAGCAGAGGACCTCTTTATCACATTTTAGTCCTCTGCAACTACAGTAGCCTGGGACCTGGAAGAGTAAAGGCGTTTTTCCTCTGCCCTTCAACTTCTACTTTGGCTGGCACAAGTGGTGGACTGTGGATGTGGTAGAAGCCACACCCACAGAATTTTAGCATTTAGAAATTTGGGCTGCTTCCTCAACTATGGCTTCAGCTTTTTCTTTTAGTTAACCACAGTGTGTTGCATCATTATTAACTGTGATTAATATAAAACAAGCCAACTTCAAACCATGGTTTGCAAATGTCTGTTAAACTAACCATTGTTAATAATGATTGTTAATAATGATTGTTAATAATGATAATAATAATTCCTGGTTCGGGCAACACGGCAAGCTGTAATTAACTAAAAGCTGCAGTGAAGCTTCTGAACTCTCATCCTTGTGGGAAGGGAAAGAGAGTATGTGAGCCTTCAGAAAGGCATGAGGCTTGCTTATGCTTCACTACACCATGGTTTAGAATTATGTTCAGCTATTGGCCTGGTTCATATATTACTCTAGCCAAAACATGATGGTTCCTAGGAAGGAGATTGTGGCTCTTCCACTGGTCTTCTTGCTGCTGTGCTGCTATGAGCTAAACCATGGTTTGGCTTTGTGTGTCATCCACACCCAGGTTCATTATTTTTTCTTGCTTCAGACGAACTATGACATGTAACCATGGTTTGTTCTTTTATGGAGCTGTCCCCAGAGACGGTTGGCAAGCTTATTAATGAATGTAATTGTCGCAGATCAGGGCAGGTTTCCCTACACCTGTCGTCTGCTGGTGTGAGAATTAAGTGCAGAAAGCTTTGGATACCTGAATGCATTACCTAGGCTGTGTATATACTGTATACAGACTGTTTGGGAGGACAGGAGACTTAACCAAGGTACACAGCAAAAAACAGTGCCTATGACTGAAGGGGACTCCAGCCTAGCTGGTGTTGTTTCTCACTGATTTACATAAGAAGACAGCAGTTGCACAATGAAAAGCAGGCAATGTCAAACACAGAATGTGTGGTTTGCAGAGTATATAAATGTAATAGAATCCTCTGAAAGGTCAAGAAGACTCTTTTGGCGTTCTTTTAAAAGCTGCAATTGAAGCGAGTAAGTCCATGATTCATTTCAATGGGAGGTGTGTTGGTATTAGCCAAGGTCCTCAATGCCTGACCTGAATTTTTATGGGGAATTTGTAAGATGAAGTAGGTAATTCCCTCCAAGAAAGAAGTGAGAATGGTCTTTGGTACACGTGGTGGTATTAACTTCACTCCGGCTTCTGATAGCTGCGTTGTTCGCGCTTCCAGAATGCTAACCATTTGCATCAAAATGTTTACTGTAATGAAACAAATCATTTCGGTTTTATCAGCGACTGGATCACATCTCTCATTCAACTGCTGCTGATTGCTCCAAACGTCTATAAAATGTGCTTGAACTCTGCCTTTCGATATCAGCTCAGAAGCCTGAACTATATCTTTATGAGGGCAATGCCAGAATAACTTGCAAATGCTACAGGGACAAAGTAACACCACATTTCATTTTCGTTTTATTTATTTTTACTTTTTCACCTTATGGGACAAGAAAAAAAGGGGGGGAGAGAAAAGACTTACAATTCTCTTTCCCATTGGTTATTGGCAAAGAAACCCGAAACAAAACCCTGGCTTTTTAACCGTTTGAAAAAGGACTCTACTTTAATAGGGCTGCTTAGGAGAGTGATTTCCATTTCTTGTGGCCTGAGGAAGGTCGTCGTGGGAATTACGTATGGATAACTGTGATTTTCAACTGATGCGGCTTGTCAGAGAAGTGCAAAATAAAAACAGAGACGGGAGGAGACATATTTTTAGGATAGACCCATAAGGACAATATGTGCCACTGTTAGTATAGCTATTTCAGTGGTGTTTAGGAGTTTACTTCCTTCTACTGATAACCTCCAGCTAACCTAATAACCTAAGCTTCTAATGGCAGAGCCTCACGGGGGTATTGGCGAAGGTAAGAGATGAGGATCCCCAGGCCAGAGGTCCAAATGCAGCCCCCCCCCCAGACCTCCCTATCTGACTCCTCCCAGGCTACACAACCTTCTGGGCCACAACAGCCACCTCTTTGCTTTTAACCCTCCCTAGTGTTTTTGCTTGTCTGTTATGTAGGCCGTGCGTTATAAGGACATTGTGTTGCAAGTTTTCCCTCCCCTGAAAATGGTAGCCAATGAAGTGGACTGGTGTGGGTGTTAGGAAGCACACAATACTTGCATCACTTTTTGGGTTTTGTATCAGTACATAATGCAAGGTGCAGAAGAGATATGGGGCAGCAGGTATGTGTCTGCTGTATTCTCTAGATGCAGGATTTCATCTATGCATTTTTACACGGGAATAAGTCTCATTGGACTTAGAGGTGCTTACTCCTTTCCTGAGTAAACATGGATAGCATCATACTGTTTATTTTAACCTGTCATGAAGCAAAATGGATATAATACAAGGGAGGCCTCTGAAGTGCCCCCCGCCCATTCACTCTAAAGGTGCATTTCCCATTGAACTGTATGGATAGTGTTAACATTGCTGAAGAAATACAACCTGAGCCGTTAATAATGACTGTGCAACCCGTACAGCACATAGGCGACAATTATTCACACAATTAATATTCTTGTTCAAAAACATTTTTTCAACATTTATTGGATTTGTGAGAACAAGACAACTACTTACGAAGTGCCATGAAAACTTATTAGCTTTCTAAAATAACGTGTCAGTGTCAGATTTTACTAAGTTCTTACAACTTCTTGACTCAATTTTTGTTTTTTCTTGTTTTTTAGGAAAGTTCAAGAAGAAGGTAGGTAAGTTCAACTATGTTCCCGGCAGCTGTGAAGTGCAGATGGAAGCGTTCTATCCCTGTTTCGCCCTAGCAGTCCATAAAGTTGAAGAGCTGCTATTTCTCCTCTGACAGGGCCAATTTATTGGCGTTGGCTGATAGCCCATTCCCTGAGCACAGTTTTCTGGGCTTCCTCAGTAGTCTCGAGCCATTAATGTGACTATTAGTGCTAAATGTAGTTATAGAAACAATTTCTTGGCTTAAGCATAAAGAACTGAATCGCTTAGCTATCAGACAAACAGATCTTCAGAAACCTACAGTATATAAAAATGGGAGGGATGTATAGCAGACCTAACAGCTGGCCTCCCTAACCCTGTAATACTAAACCATTGTTTAGTTACTACATGAATGAGCATTGAACTTGTGCATTCCCACCATGCATTCTCCTTCAGTGTGAACTCTCAGTTTGGACTTAATTCCCTTCCTCCAGACTTCTGCTAACTGTTCTACTGTCTTTCCTCCTCAGCCGCTGCTATCTTTCAAGTCCAGTCCTTTGCATATCAAGGCTTAAATCTCAGGCAAGTAAGCATTGCATTACAGCCTGAGCCTTTCTGTGTAAACTGACCTCTCACTTCTCTCACAGAAGTTTCACTGTTAGCATTCCATTGTTGGCATGATGTCCCTCCAAAACCTAGAAGTTGTCAGCTGCTTATCCTCAGACTAGTGAGACAGATAGGCAAGTGCTGGCTATTGGTTGTTCTTCAACAGTTTAAAGAAACATTTCTAGTATCCTTTGTAAGATCATTATGTTACAAATACGCTAATGTCCCTTCTGACAATCACTCCTCTATTTAGCTCTTCAGTTTGTCACAAAATCACTGGAGGTTAACCTGTTTCCCAGCTCAAACTGACATGTTTAGTGGGTGGGGATGGTTTTCAGGAAAAGCTGAATGGAACACATGACATTGAAGCCACTTCCAAAAACAGAGATATTTGAAAAGGAGTTGTGAGGATTTTACCTCAGAGTAAAGTTCCCTCCTGAGAGTTTGTGTGTGTGCAGTGGATTGGGCAGAAACCACCTGATGTGCTTTTCAATTATAATCATTCTAAATAAATAAATAAATGCATCCAGTTTAAAATAAAATTAATATATTAGAGTGGTTTCTAGAAAACCAAAAGCCTTCCTGCATGTGTTCTTGCAGTTTTGTTTTTAATAGAAAGTGGCATTAAACAACTTTGCCCAAAAAAAAATCAACAAATTTTGTTGATTTTCACTTTTTGAAATAGGGCAACCCTAATTAAACTGGCCTCTTTAAATCAGTTTTTTCCTCATCACACTTGAAGGAAACCCATGTTAATAAGCTTGTTCCCTATTTACATGGGGTGAACAGCCATTGAAGAACAGCAGGTGTTTTGTAGTTCAAAGGGAGCAACTATCCCCTCCTCAAATTTTTAAAAGCCCCAATACAACATATATATGAAATTTAACTTTATGAAGGTTTATTTTACTGGTTTGGCTGGATGACAATTTGCATTGAAGGCTGTAGTCCAAACTCCAGTTACCTAGGAGCAAGCCCCGTTATTCATTGGTATTACTTCTGAGTAGACATGGTTAGGATTGCACTACAAATGGATTACCATTCTTCCCCTCCTCTCTAATAATAAAGCAGCTGTTTATTGAATTCAATCTAGCTGTCATGTTGGGGTTTTTTATTTTAAAAATATGCTTATTAGGGTCATATTACAATATTACGTGGCAGACGTGTGTAGCCAACTTTTTATGTTTTAATGAACAGCAGCATCAAGGGGCTGAGAGTTTGCAAAAAGAAACAGTGGGTGAGAGGACTGGTTTCTCCTTTGGCTGTTTTTCAATGCAAAATCCTCTCCTCAGCTGCTTATCCAGTCCATGGGAAAGCATGAGTTTCATATTGCGTCAGAGGAGGGGGTGGAGACTCAGCTGCAAGGGACCATATTAACCAGTCTCTCCGCACTCTTCTGGCATTCAGGTATGAGTCTTCCTGTGGTTTTTTACATTTTTAAAAATAATAATAACCCAGAATATTATTACATCTTTTTCATGTAACAATTTGGCTCCACCAAAACCGCACACAGAACATCTCATTAGGGTGATCAGATGCAAAAGATGACACAGCCCCCTGCACGTTTCGTAGCCGTGGGATTGTGGCTGGTGTCATGCATGACAAGCAACACCTGGTGGAATTTTCTCTTCCGTTAAATCTGCAGGATCCCTTTTCCTCCTTCTCCGTGCCACCCTACATCCTGTTCCCTGTGTTTTTGCACTTGGTTTTAATTAATCTGGATTGCAGACCATTCCCTGGTTGCATCCCTACAATAATTAGTGCAGATCAGAATCTCCGCTTCACCTGTTAAGTGTGCTAAAATAATTGCACGTCTTTATCGCTCTTTAACCAGAACTGACTGCAAGAACATTGGGAGGGTTAAAGATGTTAAGATATAACCCATCCGTGTTAATTCCTGCGTTTGTATTCCTAGACCAGAGGTGGGGACCTTTCTTTGATCCATCATGGACAACCTTCTAGGTGCTGCATGGCAGTGGAGGGCATGGCCCGGCCCAGAGGCTCAGCTGTGCTGCCGCTTCTTACCTTTGTTCAGCAGTGGAGGTTGGTCTACTATAGCAAATGGGTCTCTGCCCCACCATGCTCAGACTGCCCTCAGCCAGCCCCCCTGCTTGAATGCCTTCCTACTTGTACAAGGACTAGGATGTAGCACTGGTTGTCGGCTTCCTCCTTCTCCTCCGTCTCGAAGTTGCCTCTTGTAGAACTCAGAAAGGTGGGATCAAGGCTAGAATTAGCTCCACCAGCCATTGGCATCTGTTGGTCTCCCTGCCTTTGACCCTATGGGTCCCAGTAGGCACCAGCAACCAATGTTGTAAGATGGGCTACATGCCAGTCTAGCAAAAGTCAGAGGTTTCAGCACACACCCCAAATTCTCCATTTTCCATCCAAGAATGCAAGAGGCATAAGTCACAGTTCAAGGACATATTCCAGACAGCCAAATGCACTCACAGGGAGCAGCTAGCAGAGCATGTGAGAAGTGCAGTCTGCAGAAAGTGGGTAAAGGTGGGAGTGTGGGCTTGGGAGTCTGAAGACCTAGGCAGAGAGGAAAAGAGGGTCGTACTCAGGCCCTGTACCTAGATACTCAGAGAGAGCATCACCACTTATTGCTCTTTCTCACCCACCTTATTTGCATACTTGACTCTTATGGAATGGAACCATTTTGATGTCTCATGGCTGATTGTCACTCCCAATGTGCTTCTTATCGTTGATACTATATTGGTCCCAGAGAACAACAGACGCAAGTCAATGATGGCACATCTTTTATTGGATTGCCAATTCCCTTGGAGCTAATACAAGCAACTGCTAAAGAAGTTCGGGGTAATAATAATAATAATAATAATAATAATAATAATAATAATAATACTTTATTTATACCCTGCCCATCTGGCTGGGTTTCCCCAGCCACTCTGGGCAGCTTTGGTGGGAGGGCGTTCCACAGGGTGGGTGCCACCACCGAGAAGGCCCTCTGCCTGGTTCCCTGTAACTTGGCTTCTCGCAGTGAGGGAACCTCCAGAAGGCCCTCGGTGCTCGACCTCAGTGTCCGGGCAGAACAATGGAGGTGGAGATGGATGGGGAACCAGCAGGAGCCAGGAGAACACAGGGTGGTTAACATTGTTTTTGGCCTGAGGGTTGCGTTCACCTTTGGCCAATCCTCTGGGGGCACCATGGGAGCAATGGGTGTGCCCAAAGGTAGGTGTGCCCAACCCCATACTCACACACATGCACACACTGGTCACACACGCATGTTTTTTCCCCATTTTGTCACCTCTGCCAACATCAGTGGGCGGTTAAGAGGTTGCAGAAATAAGGAAACTGGTTGTAGAAAGTCAAAGATGATGAACAAAGGGACACATTAAGGCAGGACCAAGAATTTTTTGCTAGGGTTTTGCTGAATACCATTTTAACAATTGAAATGGCCACATACAAAACTCATTTTCTGAATGCAATAATTTGAAAGCAAATCCTGTTAGCAAGTAAATCCGACTTGTATCTTTCTCTTTCCCTTGAGAGGAACTAGTTCGTTTTAAATGTGAGGCCTGCACACAATAGCTAACACCTGTCTTTTACAGAAAAAGATTATAAATGTACTACATTTTCTCTTTGTTCTTCTCCCTTAAGAGCTCTTAACTCCATGCCAATATCTCAGTAATCTCATCTTGCTATTAAATATTTGCATACCCAACCTGAAAATGAGAGAGTTAATGGGTGCAGAGAAAAATTGGATATATTCTATCCATTTATAAAATTTCCTATCTGTCCTTGGAGATGTGGAATTCTGGATTAATCACCCTAGAATAGCCATGGGAGCAAAGAATATCATTAGTTTAAAAACTCAGCTGGCTTCACTTATAGAGGATATTGCATGATAAATTTTAAGCTGGTGCTTACACAGTGGCCCAGTGGGAATGGAAAATGTTATTTCCCCCTGAAGCTATTCGTCCATCCTGCACAGCATCAGAGATGTTCACAACTGAGGATAGCAGCTCAAGAATTAAGAACACTTTCCCAAGGGAAATTGCAGTGGGTGTCTTTACACTTTGTTCTTTAAATAGCAGAGTCCAGTTTGCCAGATTGTTGAGAGGCTGAAACAAATTTTCCACAAAGAAACAATGGGCTTCTTTTAGTTTTCCCTCCAACGTGTGGTTTTCGTACCTGGAACACCTGCTCATATTTCACAAATCCAATTCCTTGTCCTTTAAGCACCATTGGCACGCTACCCCATGCCTGCTCCTGCCCTCTGCTTATGTCTGATGGTATCCTTTAATTCAAATAATAGAGTCTCCTGTATTGAGGTTCAGGTTACTGTGGCTCATATCTCAGTCCAGGAAGGTGGAATGATGCAAGGTAGGCAGACTTCAGGCCTGCAGAATCTGCTTTGGTTTTTTATTAGACCCACCAGAGCCGAGTGCAAAATTCATGCCCAGTGAAGAATGAAGTTGTTCTGATTACCAGAACTGAATGGAGCTTATAGTCCTTCCACACAGAAATTTGTTCCTAGTATCCCAAGCTCTTCCTTTCAGCAGTTTAATCTGAACAGGTGAAGGACTTGGGCTATTTAAAAAAAGTGTCGGAATGCTTGCTAATCTTACTACAAATCACTCCAATGATCTACTGATAGATTCTGATCTGCATTTTCCCCATTATCCTTCCAGCTGTAACATTATATAACTGAACCTTGTGAATGTAGGGTTGTCGCTGGTTTTGTTTTGTTTCTTAGATAAACTCCACAAATTCACCCATGTTGCTGTAAGAGGTTTTTAAAGCCATACACAAAGTACCTTACATGGTGGTGCCCCATTTTGTGCTCCTAAACTGTAAAGAAGCTGCCTATTAAAGTATTGAATACCATAAACCATTTCTAGGTTAATCCAAATTGGGTTAGCAGTCACCATTTCATGGTGTATGATGGCTACACTTAGAATTCAAGAAACTGGTCTAGAATGGAATAAATTGAACAGTTTACTGAGGCCTGAGGAGAGGAAAGAGAGGTCATAGATCCCAAGGCTTCAGTTGTGGCCCACATGTTGCTGAACTCCAATTCCCATTGGCTGCAGCCAGCATGGCCCATGGTCAGGATAGTGGCAGTTGCAGCCCAGGCAAATCTGGAGGGAGTCAGGTTTCCCACCTCCGCTCCCCACAATAATGAAACTGGAAAATTATTGGTGTGTCATTTGCTAAGGTTATGGTGCTTACGCCACCTATCTCATTATTAATCCCTTGACCGAGTTTGAGCTGAGATCTAGATCCGACAGGTGTGTGCTCCTGGGTTTGTGGGTGCTCAGTGCACCTGCTGAGCTTTGCATGGATTGGGCTTTAGCAAGGTGGTACAAAAGCAAGCTGATGCAAATTAGGGGAAAGGACCTGTAGCTCACTGGTAGAGCAGCTGTCTTGCATGCAGAAGGTTCTAGATTCAACCTCCAGCATCTCTAGGTAGGGTAGGGCTGGGGGGAAACTTGCTTCCTTAAAAAGCTGGGAAGCCACTGCCAACCAGCATGGGCAGAACTGAGCTAGATTGGCTAAAGGTGTAACTTCCTATGTTTCCAGCACACTATTTATGTCTGTTTTCAGTGATATGCTTGAAGTCAACATGGAACTTCAGTGTATGTGTCACAACCCTTTCAGTGTGCCTTAGTGAGAACGGAACTCAATTCAGGGAGATGAGTATTTTCTGGGTCCACCACTCACTGAGCGAATTATGTGGCTTAAGTGACTGGGACCAGAAATACTCCTTTCCTGAACAACTTTAGATTGCTCATTCCCCTCCTTATATGTTGTTTGATGGGATACTGTCATGGGACACAGACCCTCTACAATCAAATGTGTTGTGTTGGTACATTCCACCCCCACCCCCACCCCCAATGAATATACCAAGAATCCCTTGCAAATGAATGAATTACTGCCAGAACAGTCCGACGATGTGGAATTTTATTCCATCCATATACATGCATAGTAACAACATTTGTTGAGAAATTATTTCTATCAGAAGTAGAACATTATCTCTGTGATCACCAGTTGCAGTATTGCTACTTTTATATTTAAATATATCTTACAAATGAATTAGATTCATACTTGCAGCATTGAGTTAAGGTTTTCATTTTGACTGTGCCTTTCAAAAGATAAAACTGATAGATATGACCTCATTACTTACAATACTGCTTCCAGTAATTTTTGTTCATTCTTTATAAAGTATTGCATTTAACAGCAAAGGTTTAAAAATCGAGACAGAGATGCATCAGCAAAAGAAAATACAAGTACTATACAAGGGGGAAAATTGCCATCTTCATTTTAACGGACGTTTCGGGTTAAGAAAGTAGACAGAAACATACTGCTACATACAAATGCAAAGCCTAGTGACTAAGGTACTGTATCTGCTAAAATATAAAGTGCAAATTGAGCCAAATTCTTCTTTTTAATAAAAAAAATTGAAATTGAAATTTTAAGGCGAACTTTACAGCATAGTTGAAACGTTTTGCAAGTTATATTTTAGCATCTACATATATCTGCAATAGCATATAAGGGGAAAAAATCAGGATACACAGGTGCTTTTGAAGCTATTTCTAAAATGCTTTTCCGTATAGTTTGTGACTATTTTCTTTAAAATCTACTATACAGTGCAAACCATATGTGCTACACAATAACTATACAATAACATTACAAATGACTTTAATATAAAGTTGTTGTTGTTTCTTTTTAAATAAAAAATAAACTACAGCTATGAATACTGCTGGTAAAATAAATTAATTGTTTTGAAAATGGCACCAAGAATACACTTTACTAATGGACTGTAATGGAAGTACACCTTTAAAGTCTTTAACTCAGCAATGATGAATTAAAGCCTGATTGTCCAGAAGTAATACAAACAGCTCTCTTTCAGACTCGTATGGAACAATATGCTAAACACAGGTACCAAAGGTGGGACCAACTGCTTTCATTTGACATGTTCTGCTGCGTGTGACGAGCAATAAAACTTCTTATGAGTTATAAAGTTTGATAGGTTGTTGAACTGGATGTCACACAGGCGGCAATACTTTCCACTGGTGGGTGCCTGAGTGGACCCATTCACGCCTTTTGCTATACTAGACAACTGTTCTTCTGCTGCAGGAATGGTTGGAGAGACGTTTTCATTGGCAGCTAAAACGTTATCAGAGGCCCAAGACGGAGATTTGTGCCCATCTTCATGCTGCTGGGTATTCTGGGAAATGTTCTCCTGCTGAGGGTTTGCCGCAGGCCTTTCCTCCTGTTTCAGTCCGCCGTTAACTATAACCATGCCTCTGTTTTTTGGCAGCAACGGCAGAGACTCTTTCTTCTGGACTGGGCACCCATTGGAGGGGGTCTGGCCCTTCAGGGAATCACCTTCTGCATTGGTACTTTGATCTGCATCGTTGTTGTGAATGGCAAGGGAACTAGAAATGTAATCACTTGGCTTTATTCCATAATATGGAGAAAGCTGGTCTGCTCCTTTAGCTTTCTTTATTGCTCCTGGATAAAGGCATTGTGGAAGAAACAAATGTTTGTTTTCTTCTTTTGTAGCAATGAGCTGGGCAGCTTCACTGAAGACCTTAAGTCCTTGAAGAGTTGCTAAGTGCGTAGAAAACAAGTTTCCGTTGGGAGAAGGCTGTTTCGAGCTCCCGTTTTTCTCACATTTGATTATGCTCCGTTCGTAACTGACCTCAGGGCTGTTCCGTTCGCTCTCTGGATTTTGAAACACTTTGCCGTCAAGCTGCCCCATTTCGTTACGCTGATGCACAGTGACGGGGCAGAAATTCTGCTTATGCGCCAGGTAATTCTCTACCTTATTAAAACTGATCTTGCATACTGTGCATTCGTGGTAGTCCAGCAACCTTTTGGGGGAAGCAGATGTCCTATCAGACTGGGACAAGCATTTTTTGCTGAGATCGATAGGTACGTCCATCTCCAAGCAAGAAACGGTGGAATGTGGCGTGTCGCACTTTGAGGCCGGGATGCATTTGTTGATGGACAGCGATGTTTCTAAGTGCTTTGAGACTATTCCTGGAAAGATATCGCAGCGTGGGTGGTAGCACTCCCCGAGGCCATCTGTCGGCTCTTGAGAAGATGTGCATGGGTTGGGGAGATTAGCCACTTCAAGAAAACGCTGTTGGACCAGCTGTGGCCTCTGCTCTTGTTCCGGCAGGCACATCTCATACATCTTCCTTCGCTTGCGTGTGCGCATCGTCCTCTGCATGGCAGGCACTTTGTTGGAAGCAGACCTTTTCAAGGGAGGATCGTGACGTGTGGCACAATAATACTGCTTGTGGACCATATATGTTTCATGCCTACTGAAGGTAATATTGCAGGCTTCACATGTGGTTTTGTTGGGATCACTTTCTCCTTCAATTAAAGGAGTAGTCGTTGAGTTCTTGCTATCGGAAGG
Source organism: Podarcis cretensis (assembly GCF_951804945.1). Classification (NCBI taxonomy): domain Eukaryota; kingdom Metazoa; phylum Chordata; class Lepidosauria; order Squamata; family Lacertidae; genus Podarcis; species Podarcis cretensis. The sequence continues at coordinate 72,344,767 of NC_137176.1, read as the reverse complement.
TTTCCCGTTCATTTTCTCATCACTGTTGGCAGCACTAGCCAGCTTTTTCACCTGTGAGGAGAAGTCCTTTTCATGCCCCTTACTGTTTGGCCCAATCATGTCTAATACAGTGGAGGAGTTGATGCAGGAAGCCTGAAGGAGCTGATTCTCTGGGTCTGAAGTGTGAGGCGTACTACTCAAAATGTTGATAGAATTTTGACCATTGTTGGGGCTCACAGCCTCTGGCATTTTTTCCGAAACACTGCCAAAATCTGGTGACTTTGCCATTTGCTGCCATCGACTGCTGCAGTAATGCTTTTTGTGCACTAAGTAGTTGTCCAGATTGTTGAATGTTATGTTGCACTCAAAACAGGTAGCTCCTTTTGGCATGAGTGGACTGTAAATGACGGGGGGATAATTGTTACTTCCATGCCTCAGTCTTCGGTGGACCAACTCGGACATTTTGGCTAAGATCTCAGAGGCCTGAGGAACAACGGTGATGTCCTGGGGGAAAGCAAACTGAGAAAGAAAAGGTCCCATTGGAAAAGAAGGACCCAGGTTAGGCTGGACTGGGGAGGACGCAAGCCTTGGGCTAGATGGCTCAGATTTTATTTTTGTGTAGGAAAAGCTTTGCTTATTTGTGACAGGCTGTGTTTCTGGCCTCTGATTTGGAAGGAAAAGGGGAGTCTTTTTTTCACATTTGTCGAGCTCGGTGTCAGAACTTGCATCCTTTGTCTGCATTGTCTTTTGGCTTTGGGAGCCGTCATTCCTGTTCAGCAGATCTGCAGTTGCCTGCAAAGTCTCTTCGTTGCCACTTGGAGAGTGTTCAGTATCACTTTCTCTCTGAAGTTTGTTGCCAGAGACATGTAGATCTTGGTGCTGCTGCAGCTCCCTCTGAGTTTGGAAGCCAAAATGGCAGTGTGTGCATCGAAAGGCAGCTTGAGTGAGATGTGAGAACAGGTGCTGATGGAAGTTAATCACGGAGTCTGCGGTGTAGTTGCAAACTGTACATTTCAGGCTAGAACCGGAGGGAAGAAATTCTTCCATTTTTACTCCTGCAAAAGGGGTAAGAACAAAAAAACACACAAAAAACCCCAACAAGTTAATTTGAATCTTTTGTCCACCGAAATATATTTAACAGAAAGCAATTACTAATCCTTATAAGCTTACTTCTGAATTTTATAATGCACACTTCACATTCCCAGGGCAGTTACAAAAGTGTGTGTGTGTGTGTGTGTGTGTGTGTGTGTGTGTGTGTGTGTAGATAGATAGACAGATAGATAGATATGAATGAGATGTGAGTGTCTTAGTGAGTGCTTACTAAGCTAGTCATAGCAGGTTACCCATGGGCCCTTTCTGCTAGCCAGGCTGAATAAGGCAGAAGAACACCCAGAAGAGCATTGCTAAATGGCACTCAATGGATATCTTTCCTTTGCTGCCATCACAACCACAGGACATTCTTGAAGCTGGACTTTTACCTATATTTGGCCAGATTCACACGGGGTTTTCCACTACCTGCATTCAGGCTGCGTTATTGCCCCCAATAAGATGAACAGGCTGTGTCTTGTGGGAGAAGGCTTGAGAGCAATCATGGCAACCACCCAAGCCATGTCTGCATCATATAAACCAATTAGGGTTTCAAGAGAGGTGTTGGCCATGCCAACAGAAAACTCCCCAAGGACTCTTATGATGAATCCTTTAAATTCCATCACATACACCCCGTCACCCAGGGGCTCACAATCCTGATATGTCCACCACCCCAACAGCAGAGAGAAGCAGCAGATGAAAGCCTAAACCTGAGTAGATTTTTTTTTTTGGCCACGACACGTGGACCACAGAAATTACCCACTCCCAAATCACCCACATGCTGGTCTGTACAGAACACTATGTGGTGGCTGGCCATGTGGCGACATTCTGTGACCATGAGTCACACCAGGACAAAGGACATTCAGCATGGACTTTTGAGACCCTCTCTCCTTCATCCCAGACTCTAAGCCTGGCAGTCTTCAAGGCAAGGTCCGACCCCACCTTTATCAGCCTTATGGGGATAATAGCATGATGCTATGCAAACAGCTTATCTCAATGACAGCAGCAGTCCCAGGACTACCATTTAGTTAAGGCTTAAGTTCTGACATTCATATCACCTAACAAGCATCCGTCATATCATGAATGGCTTTTGCCTCGTCTGATCTTCCGATTTAGTTCAGAAAAAGGTAGGACAGTTGTGATACTTTAATATCTTAAACAGAACAGGTGATTACTGCAGCATAAGCCAGTAATCACTGAGTTGAGTGCTTGTGGCTTCACCTTTTTTACAACTTCTCATGGGCACGTTGCTAAAAAGGAGGAAAAAAAGAATTAAGTTTGAAATGTCTTAAGGAAAGCTGACTCCAGTGGAGCAAATATTTCACTTACCACTGTGAGAATTCAGATGAATTTCCAGGGCCCTTGCGTTAGAGAAGCTTTTGGTGCACTGTGGAAAAGGGCAGATGCTGGATATCTGCTGAACGCTGTCGTCATTCTCCTCCGAAAGCTGAGCTCCTTCTCGTTGCCTCCCGCTGCAGTAGTACATGAGGTGAGCCTGCAGATTTCTCTCGCTCCGATACCAAATGCCACAAGATTTGCAGGGGAATATGTCCTCTACAAGGGAGGGGGGAAAACAAACCAGGTGTGAGTAAGCCATAGTTTACTCCTGCCGACAAGCCTTAGTCCAACAAGTTTAAGCTGCCTGATCTTCTTATTTTAAAAGTACCCATTTAACAGCAGGGTGGCAGCAGAGTGCATGATTAATAAACAACACATAACAGCTCAAAAGAAACCAGGTGCGAGAAGTAATTCCTCACCCCCTCTTTTGTTTCGTTGTAAATTCTGGGTCTGGGCATCAATACGAAATATACACGGCTCACTTATCTAACAATTATCTTTCATGTTCTCTGCAGTTGGAGTCAAGAAAACAGGTACGCAGCCTGTGTGTATTATACATTCATGTATTTTCTTTCCCTCTCCCCTGGTAGCCAGATTAGGGAACCATTCAAGTGGAACCTCAATCAGAAAATATTGTGTAAAGTTTTTCCCAAGGAAACAAACAAACAAACAAACAAACAGGTCATTGGCTGTGAGAACGGTAGAATTTAGTTGAAGAACTTAATCCTCCATTGACGGGAGGGGGTCAAAGATTAAAAGCAGGAACTTAACACATACACAAACCTAGCATGCCAAGGAAAAGGCTAAGCCAAGATCCTTTCACCGATATCTGGTTTTCTAAGCAGAGGGAGTGATTTATTTGGGAGAGCATTCAATCATAAAGCGTACCTGCCAGCACGATGCGGCCCAAATCCAGGATGCCATCTTCTGGGTCCACACTCCCAGGGGAGTCATGTGACCCACACAAGATCACAGCCCCAAAAAAGCACATTTGGGGGGCAGTGATCTTGTGTGGCACCTCAAAATGTGAGGGGTTTTTTTTTGGTGCGAAGCCCCTCAAAAGTGGAGCCTGAAATTGCATGAGATCATGGCAGTCATTTTGGCTGCTGTTCTCTCACAAGAAAAAATGGAATGTCACATTTTTTTCCGGGGCAGATGATTCTGCAGTCTCATCTGCAAAAATACAGCTTAGGACAGTGGTAGCCAATGGTGTGCCCTCTAGATGTTACTGGACTCCAACTCCCATCATTCTTGACTATGCTGGCTGAGGCTGATGGGAGTTGGCACCCAGAAAAATGGCACTACGTTGGCTACCCATGGTCTAGGAACCTGGTAATCTGTGGTTTTTCCTGGCTTGAAAGCCTATGCTGGTGAATTCAGAGAAACAGATAGGTGTTGTTAATGTGATGTGGTAAGAATATCGCAATGTTTAAATAATGGTTTAGATATAAATTGGACTAGTGCACTCACTGTTGACAATAGCTGTAGGCAAAATGGATGCCATAGCGGCTTGTTGAGGGAGCAATTGTATCGAGTCCAACAATCGAGCAGGATACATCCCCTCGGTAAGAGTCATCTGACTGGCAGCTTGTAGCCTTGAGTCAAAATCCACAACGAAGGCAATGAGCTCTTCACCCTCGGCAATGGCTTTTGTCGTCGTGCACCAAAGCTGGCCTCCTGTGCAGAAAACATACACAAAGACAGAAATGCTTAGCGGGCAAACATTATATTGTGCAGCACCGTGTTCTGCTTAGGGGAGCTGCATTTTTCTGGGGAAAAATGGAAACCCGTTGCCTTTAAGGCTCTCTTTCTGTTTTTACGGGAGTGTTGTGCCATGCTTTGAGGCAGCCATGCTGAAAACATCGCCAGAAGCTGCACAAGCGATACCGCAAATGAATGGTAGGCAACACCTCTTTAACTCTTCTGCAATCCATTGTCTCAAACGCAACACTAGGCAGTGGACATTCCTAGAGTGTCAGTATAGATATATATTTGTTTTCATTGGTTGCTATCCAGCTGGACTTTTTGTTCAACTTCCTCTCCATTCCACAAACCATATTACTATCTGTATACGCATGAATTAAGTAAAATATTTGTGCATTCCAAGGGACTATCCATAAGCAAACAAATAATACCCCAATGGAAAACATGGTTCAGATACCCTCATAAAGTCATTTTTAATGCTTGCTGGGATTTGCTGCCATCTGTCTCCAGGGGGAATCCTTTATGCAATAATATACATGCACCATTGCACTGGCTGTCCCAATGCCCACTGAACTTCCTGTTCAGATATGCCATAGATGTGTTTCATAAAGCCCTATTCAAACAGCAGAGCTTGGCTTTAAAGGAAAACTTTCTTCAAAGAGTGAGATATACTATAGCTCTGTGCTGCAAGTGTCACGTGGGAAAGCATTAAAAAGAAAATTAACTATGCAAGAAATGCACTAATGTATTTGAATGTGATAGTGAATGCTCATTTATTTAACATGTTTAGACAGGCAGAGCACTTATATTTGTGTTATCTCTACTCTCAGACCTAGATACATATCCAGTACAGTTATGGCTAAAATAATGTCACATACTTTACATGTTATAAAGCTTTTTTCTGTTATAGGTTTTGTATATATAGCAAAAGCTATATGCTGTATTAATTAGGCAAGAAAAAAGGCGCGCGCACACACAAACACAACTGGGTACCCATTTTGATAAGTAATATTGCTGTGTTTATCTTTCAGCATAACTGCCTTTTCAACTACACTTCATTCCCCCCCCCCTTCCTCAAAGAGATTACAGTTTTAAAACAACTTGTTGCAAAAATCTGGTGGAAGAGATAACAACAGTGTATGATATGCAACAGCTAAATAGAAGAATTAGGACATTGTTTTGGAGGAATCTTGGACAATTAATTAATCCAGTCCTATTAGCTTTCAAAGATGAGAAAACAAAACAGCATCACTCACAATATGTTTGAGAGGGGGAAACCAAGGCAGGGCTTCTAGACCACAAAGTGATGCAGAAGTTTCAAAGCAGAAAAAAACTTTTCTCACATTCACTCTTTGCTAGGAATGCAGCAGGATTTGGCCACAACTACTGGAACCAAATGTATTATGGCCATTATAATCCAAAGATTTTGAGCACTCCAAGTACCGAAAGCTACTTTCACAGTGGCAATTTATTGCTGGGGGTGGGGGTGGGGAGCCAAATTCTTAGGGAAGTCTTGAAAGCAGAAAAAATAATGCAGAATAAGAAAATGCTGACAATTTAGTTACTTCAAATCATTTACTGTAATTGCTGAATTATTATGTTTCTTTCATGCACGGAATACACACAACCCTGAATAAGGACAAAAACATGCTCTATGAATCCCTGAACATTTACAGCGCGGGTGTTAAGTTTTCAAATTATTCCCCTAAAATAAGTTATGTTTCCATATTGATGCTAAGCAGTTTATACTGTTGGTGAATAATTTCATCAAGTGGTACAACTCCGGGTCTCAAGAGAAAGGCTATACACCAGTGCTAACACAGGCTGAACGCTCCGTCACAGTGTGAATTTTCAGTTTATTTTTAATTTTTTGTTTTAATCAAAAGACCACACACACACACACACACACACGATAGACAATAGGAGGCTCCTGTATATCTCTTTTGTGGTATGTTTTCTTGCCTGGCTGCTCAGTGATGGTCTGTATGGAGCTACAATTCGACATACTGTGCTGGGTGCTTCATAGAATCATCGAGGACCTACCTATTACTTGGGTTTATTTATTTATTTATATTAAATTTGTACGCTGCCCTATGCCCACAGAGCAGTCCACAACATAATTCCACCCTCCTTGAGTTAGGATCCTTCTTTTATTTGGTGCTTTCCATCTGCCCAGCATTTTGTCATTATTTCGAAAACCAGGCATCAAGGCTGGGGTTGGCACCTGAGATCGCATCTCCTGTGCATTTAAACAATCTGAAACAATGAGATAGGAAGCAGCAACTCTGATTCTTATTCTATAGGTTCTCTTCCTGCCCCCCCCATACATACACTTGTGCCCCTCCTGTATTTCTGCTTTAGTCATCAAGTGGGAAATGAGGGTGGGGAAGGAACAGGTGGAATGCAGTGGGGGGAAGAAACAGCTGCTGCTTTTATTCCTTCAAAGGCCATGATCTCAGAGTAGGCACTGGCAAACTTGAGGCAGTAATTAATTCAGTTTGCATCACATGGAAGTGCTATATTTGGATACCATTCTTCTCTCTTCCTCCCACTCTGTTTTTGTTTTTTTTTTACCCCTTTGGTGTTCCACCGGTGCGACTACCACCTTTTCAGAATAAACAACTTTTTAAAAAATCTGTACAAAAGGTGGCCCAGCCTGCCTGTTTTCTGTAATGTTTATGAGCTGGGCTCTTGTGGAAACAGATCTGGTTCCTAACAGGAAGCTTTTAAACGACCCTCATAATTGCTGTCAGAGCTGCAGCAAATTTGCACTGTAAATTCTGAAAGTAAAGAACAGAGTCACAGTTCAAATTTGATTTTTTTTTATAATGGAAATTCATGCTTCTGTTACAATAATCAGTTGCCTTAAATATCGCTGAATCTTGCCAATGTTTCCACATTCTTTTTTTTATTATTTATGGAATTGGTGCCTGCAGAATGTCATGTAGACTTTGGCCGATAAACTCTAATTAAGATTAAAACAAGTCCATTGGAAAAGATCCCATCATTTGCAAACATGATAAACAAAAGAAGCACTCCCTGTCAACTGGAACCATTCAATAGTCTAACAGTTACTAGGCTATAACACTGACAAAGGTTCGATTATATTGTATGGCCTTACCTATAAGGTACTGTATAAGAAAAATGTATCTCATGTAAAGCACATAACTTCAGCCCTGCTAGCTGAAATCCATGGCAAACTCTGGCATAATGGCAAAAACTCTGGTTAATAACTATAGAATGCACTGCAAAAAAACAAAACAATCTATGAGATGCACTATGATTGATGCAGATTTCTTTTTTTGGTAACAAGAAAATGCAAGCAGGAGAGAGCTGTAAACCACAGAACTATACCAGACTCTTCAAAATAGGAACCTGGCTCAGCATAATATATATATGTGGGAAATGGAGGCAATGAAACACTTACTCAAGAGATCGAGAAATATGCACATTCTGATCCAAAACACGTTAGAAAAGGACAGCTTAGTTTACACTGCAGCCTGGTTGCTTCTTGAACTGCAAGTTATGGGCATAGCTCCATGTGGCTAGTGGTTTGTGTGAAGCAACACTACACAGTTCTGCAGCAGTTCCAACCTTTGTGATGCAGCACAGTTCAAAGGGGTGCAACTACATCACAAAACGCAAAAGGATTGTCATTTCAGGGTTCATTGTCTAAACTGGCAGATAAGATGTACTCATTGGTCCTCATTTTCACATCTTGTGCCCAATTCAGAGGCTTCTCTTACAGGGATGGGAGGTGCATTTTGCACAAGAAAAGGTTTCCCCCATGAAATCTACGCTGGGGCCATCTTGCCTGTACAACCATCTCCACAAGGAAGGCTGCTTGCACAGTAGCACATGCAAAACTGTGTGTGGAATAAAGTACGGACCAGAAGTACAGTGGTACCTCGGGTTACATACGCTTCAGGTTACAGACTCCGCTAACCCAGAAATAGTGCTTCAGGTTAAGAACTTTGCTTCAGGATGGGAACAGAAATTGTGCTCCGGCGGCGCGGCAGCAGCAGGAGGCCCCATTAGCTAAAGTGGTGCTTCAGGTTAAGAACAATTTCAGGTTAAGTACGGACCTCCGGAACGAATTAAGTACTTAACCCGAGGTACCACTGTATTCTGTTTGCAGTCACTGTAACTGACAAGGACGATGTAGCAAACATGGTTACAAATAAAAACAAGAACCTATTCCGACAATGCCTCCTCCCTCATTTTCAATTAATTCCTACAGATAATTTATTGAAACAATTCACCTGTATTTGCAATTTTGATACTATTTGCTTGCTTTAAGAGTAATCCTAAATGCAAGGACTGCATATAGTCATTGCTTTTAAAAGAGCATTCCCTGCTGTCTCCAGTTGGGAAGTTTCCCTTCAAAATCAGTAGTGCCATATGGCTTCCGATTAGTCCATCTATTGCTTTTATCAGCACCGGCATTCCAGGGGGAATTGCTAAAAATAGTCTAACTTTCCTCCTAAGACAAAGGCAGTGGCAAAATACAAGACAGACCCGCTTTCCTGGAATTCGGGTATCTTAGAGATAGAGTCAGTTCTGGATCTCTTCTGTCTTGATGGTTGTATGAATTCACACTCCACCCTATTGCACAAACCGTGCTTTGATATGCTACTTGAAATGGACTCTTGCCATGTGGGCATATGATATATAGATGCTTACCAAGAAAAAGTTGCTCTTGAAATTCTGTTTGGTTGATATTCATTCTCAGCAAACAGCCTACTGCGCAACCAAGTTATGCAGATTCCTCCCTCCTCCCTTCTGCTTCTAATTTGTGTGTGTAATGCCTTCGACTGTCACTGCGGTAGAAGCAGAAGTGTCCATTTCCTGTGTACATATGTTTTTGTGAAGGAGGGTCAGAAGAGTATCAGAGCTCATTGAATCGACAACTTGCATTAGTCTACAGACTTAAAATGACACCCAGCCACAGCCAGACTCACTGCAATCTGAATTAATAGCTTCTATTTTGTGAAAAAAAATTTTTTTTTTTTTTAAAAAAAAGCAGCCCTGAGAATAATATGTTTATTTGCATTCGCGCCTTTTTAAGTATTTAAAGGGAATTCACAAACCCTCAATCAGATATTTCCCATGGGGAGGTGAGTGCCTTCTCTCGACTAGCTAAAACAATGTCCCCGTGTCAAAGAACATCCCAGTTAATACCTACTAGGTGCGAGTCCGGATCGCCGGGTTTTGACATTAACAGAGAGTGTATATCTATATGTAGCCACACTGTTTAATAAGGGGGGGGGGGGGGGGAAATATAATAAATTCAAATCCAATACTGTTGAAATTCTTGACAGTAGAGTAGTGCAAGGAATAGAACTTATAAATTATGTGTGCCCCTTTTTTGAAAAATGCTTTGGAGGTTTCTTTGTGCATTTGCAAATACAGTAGGAATATGAGGTATTGTGTGGTTCCTTCTGCACAGTACCTGATAAAAGAATAAAGAGCTTTGACATATTCTTAAAACAATAGAGGAATTAAAGAGAAACAATGGGCCAGCTGCTTCATTAATACAATCAAAAGGGAGCCCAGCGCAGAGGAGTCCAGATAATTAAGCACTACTCTTTTAGACCTTCTTTCTATAATAAAATTGCTTAAAAATTTATTAACTACTTCACAGTTGTTAGATAGATCTGTGCACTTGTTTATTTGGGTTGATTAATGCCTTTTCAGTATTCTCCAACATGCCAACTCATGGTTTATACAAGTTTTTGAATAAAATAATGTAAGGAAAAAACCGATAGGGATCTGCACCATACACAGCAATAAATCAAAGGCATTTTGTGAACAGTCTTTCCTGTTGCTAAACAATTCTCAACATTTTTCACTTGTATATGTACCTCCTAAATATTCCATGGGACATCTGTTCCCCCCTCCTCCATATATTTATCTGAATGGCCCATTCACATAGAGGATATCAGCAACAGTTCGTGTAAATACACACTTCTATGAAATTAATGGAGAGGGTTTGCTGTATTGCATTAGGATTAATGAGATGATATCCCATAATTTCCCAGTAATTTTTCCTTGTTTACGATCAAAGGATGCTGTCAAATGATATTCAACCTCTAATCTTAGCTCCTGCATATACAAACTCTACCACCTTTTAGTGGCAGGCAGTGTAGAAACTGGTATGATTATGCTCTGTCCAGCACAGCACCATTTGTCTCTCACATGCCCGATGACAAATCCAATATATTTATTAGTATACTGTAATGGAAATATTATTACTACGCATGTGTGAAGCAAGATGAAAAGGACCACACAACATAGTATTGTAGAATGGATTCACTCTTACTGTGCTGATCACCTTTGAGGTAGAAGAACTCCATTTTTATTCTTTGCACTATAAATACTCAATCATGCGTTCACACATTAAGAGAACAAACTGCCTTTTCTTATTTTTATTGTGGGTGTGGGCTCTTCTGTGCTACCAGTTTTCAGGTCAGCAGCAAGGCAGTCAAGCAGGCACACTGGGCCTCAAAACCAGTAAGATGCTTGCTTGGATGCAAGGGACTGGGTACAGGCCATCAGGGATTTAGCTTGTTTCCTGAACAGAAACTCCTCCAAACAACATCTCAAGTGTTACTCATATAGACATGGTTGGTGCAAGTTTGAACAGCAAAATGACATGTAGTGCTACAGTTTAGCAAAGGTAAACAAAACAGCCATGGCATGTTCAGAACTCTCACACATGCTTCTCTGGATCATGACCTTGATTTTTTTATTTTTTTTACAAGAAGAGAGAGAATAGAATTAATTCAGGACTCCATTTTTCAAACTGTTTGTCGCACGTGGCTAAGAAAACACAAAAGTCTCGTATTTGTCATTTTACAAGTTCTTTATTTGGATGCAAAGGGCTGCCTGTTGAAAAAGGTACGTCTTACCACTGCCCAGAAACCCTCCGTGCATAATACTGAAAAGTAGCTTGACAAAATGAGTGGAAGTTGCCCGTCGCTAAAGAGGAACCAAAGTATCTTGCCACGTGTCTTCTAACCTAGTTGGCAGGCTATCTTTTATGATTATAAGGATTTGAGTCTGTGTCTTTCATGTGAGTGCTGGAGTGTAATAATTAATGTAAAGTTCCACTAGATAGAGACATAAACTACATCAGTGCTCAGAAGAAGGGAATAAAGAATTCGCAGGAAAAAAAATAATGTGATAAATTTTATTTGCCTTTCCCCCTTGATTGAGCTGTCACAGCTTATTTACCACAGGGGGAGATAGTTAAACTCGTATTCTTAGAAGTTCTGTGCATCTTAAGAGGCTTATAGGTTTCCTTCTGGGACCTTAGTTCAAATCCTGAGCTAATCGGAGTCAATACACATCTTTCTATTAGGAGGTTGTAAAAATAAAATAAAATAAAGTCTGGTGTGAAATCTCTCCTAGAGGACCAGTGTCCAGACTACAAAACTATTAAATATTTGGCACAAATATCAACCTTTGCTTTTAAGCAGCTGAATTCAAGGGGCGAAATCCTCCCACGTCTTCCAAATTTAGGCCTCCTGGTTGGGATTGAAAAGTGACCTTGTTCTGCAAACAGTCAGAAGATGTAGCTTCTTCATTTATCTAACTCAGGGTTGGCCCTCCAGATGTTGTTAGACTCCAACTCCCATCAGCCCCAGCCAACGTGGCCAGTGGTCAGAGATCATGGGGACTGTAGTCCGGCAGCTACAGCTTCCCCACCCCTGATACAACAACTATGCTGAAGGAAGTGTTTTTCATGACATCCTTGCGCTGGGTTGGCATGATTTCTTGCAAGTGTGGATTAAATAGCAACTGCTGGGGTTTAGAACTCAGGTTCCAGGCACTTTGATAACCAAATACTTGGATTGTTTTTTATATAGGTGTGCCCCAAGTGACCACATTTGTCATTACACCTGTGTTGTTGTTTAGTTGTTTAGTCGTGTCCGCCTCTTTGTGACCCCATGGACCAGAGCACGCCAGGCACTCCTGTCTTCCACTGCCTCCCACAGTTTGGTCAAACTCATGCTGGTAGCTTCGAGAACACTATCCAACCATCTCGTCCTCTGTCGTCCCCTTCTCCTTGCGCCCTCAATCTTTCCCAACATCAGGGTCTTTTCTAGGGAGTCTTCTCTTCTCATGAGGTGGCCAAAGTCTTGGAGTCTCAGCTTCACGATCTGTCCTTCCAGTGAGCACTCAGGACTGATTTCCTTAAGAATGTAGAGGTTTGATCTTCTTGCAGTCCATGGGACTCTCAAGAGACCTGTACACCTGTACCCTCTTCCATATTGGAAATACGTTTTTTACAATGCCTGGAAGGAAAACGTCACTAACTGTGCCCTTGGGCTGGCCCATGCATTTAAACAAAGACAGCAAAGGAATCTACGTTTATCAAAATAAACATGGAAGCACTTAGGAACATGGGAGGTTTCCATGCACACCGCAGATCTTTCCTGTGCAAGAATTAATTAGATTGAAACAAATGTTTTTTTGTACCAATCAGGCATTTTCTACTTAAAACTGTAAGTTATAAGCATCTGATACGAAGAAAGGGATGCCTCTATAGTTAGATTTTGTGCAGCACCAAGCAGATTTGGCTTTATTCTTCCTCTATCATCTCCTGAAACAACCTTTATTACAATGAACAGCATACACTGAGCAATCTACAGGTGCACAGGGGCTGCCTAGCTGAATCCCTGCATGGTCAGCAGGATTTGTAAATGACCAAGGAAAATGCGTTTGCATACCCCCTTCAGGCAAGCTGTCAAAAATCAGGCTGCAGCTGATAAACTGATTATAAAGCTGCTTAAGACTTTGCTTGTAAACAGAAGCATTTATCAACTAATAATTTGCAATAAACTGACGTAACTCCCAGCTGAGCCTCAAACTGTAATTGTCTCTACCATCTGCCTATTAAAATACCATTCTTCATCACGATGCAGGAGCAGATGGGGGAAAATCTCTAGCAACTGTGTAAGATACTGGCATGTTACGAATAATCCGTGCAACGATCCGATCTGATTATAACTAATAGGTGCTATAGTATATACCCTTAACTTCCCTTGCTGGGTGGTATTTATTTCCTGAGTACAAAACATGCTTCTTAAGGGAGAAAAACAACAACATTGTAGTCCTCTCACCATATCAACATTTCTCTTTTAGTCACTCTGCAGGAATGTTCTAATAGAAGGTGCCTTCAAGGACAAGTATGAAAAGAAAGTTCTCTACTTTTCAGACTGTTTGTTTACTTTAGCATTCTCCATATATTTGCCTCTGAGCCATGCATATGTTCCAGTTGGATGCCACTAAACTATTTTGCATGGGAAACTATCTGTCAACTTACAGATTTGAAAATAAGGGAGCAGCAGCCTTGAAAATAAGGGACCAGTAGCCAAAATAAGGGACCTGCAGCCTCACCTGTTCCAGGCACTCCAGTCTTCCTGTCCTCCTGCAGTCTGGTCAAACTCATGCTGGTAGCTTCGAGAACACTATCCAACCAACTTTGTAACCAGAGGTTGAACTGAATAGAATCTGAATCACATGCACCACAAGGCCTATGCAGCCTCAACTTAAGATGGCTCCCCAGCCTGGCTTTGCACTGCAAAGTTTGCAGCAGCACGTGCAACAAAATGGCGTCCAGCATTCAAAAACCCCTTCAGCTTGCATTAACTAGCCGCACACAAGGCATTCAAGCTCCACCCCCCAGTCGTTCTTAAACTTCTTATTGGGTGAGCAACACAGCCAAGCAACACAGTTGGAGCCTCCCTCCTCCCTGGCCGGCAGGGAGGGAGGGAGAGGAGCTGCTTCCTTTGAAATTTAAGGGACATCATTTAAGGGACATTTAAGGGACATCTATCAATAAGGGACAGCAGCGGGACATGGCGCTGGAATAAGGGACTGTCCCTTCAAATAAGGGACACTTGACAGCTATGCTATTGCTATAAGTTTATGGCAAGCTGAATCAGGCTATACTGCCCTCTGTGAAGTTTTGCCCACTTTTAAAACTGAATCATAAATTGTGTCAGTTTCAATGCCATTGAATCTTTAAAAAAAAAAAATCACTGACGCAAATACATTTGGGTAGTCTAATAATCTCTTAGCTGTTTTTAATCATCTACAAGTCACAGCAGTTTTGACAGGTGTTGCACAGTTGGGCCAGGAGGCATCCCAATGTCAAACATGCCTTCCTTTGTAGTGCCTGAAAGGTATAGCAAGCGTCAGGAACCACGGTGCACAACCGAGTTGTGGATGAGGCTCATTCCCTACAAATATTTATTATTAATTTCAAATCATCAAAAATTTTGGATGGCAAAAAATTCTTTCATTTATTTATTTATTTCATTTATACCCCTTCAAGGAGCTCAAGGCGATGCACATGCTTCCATTTTATCTTCACAACAGGCCTGTGAGGTAGGTTCGGCTGAGACACAGCGACTGGCCCGTGGTCACCCAGTTGACTTCATGGCTGAATGGGGATTTGAATAAATGAACTTTCCCTCTGCTGGTTCCTCTCCTGTCAAGGTTTGGGCTTAGGACATGTCTGCCTCAACGACATGGATGTGAAATCTTACGGGGCTGGAAGCAGAGGGTAAGGGAAGGGGGTTTGGGCAGGAGGAGGGGGGAATAATTGGCAGAAGAGGTTAATTAAGGGTTTCAGACATTAAAGGAAGGGTGCTCCCATAGGCAAACACTTCTCTTCAAATGCTTGTGTTGGCCTTGATCCTGTGAACAGCCATCTCCTTCCCTCCCCATCCTTGTGGGGTGTGTGGGTGTTCTTGTTTATTCCCTCTGTTCCAAAACTCACTCTTCTGTTTCACAACTATTTTATATTACAACTTAAATGTATTTCTGGCGACCTAATGTAATACCATGTAATAGAAATAGGAAAACGGCATGGCTACAATTTTGGTGAACTTAAGTATACAGGATCCAGAATTCCCTGCACCGTCTGCTTCAAATAATTCATTCTTTTTCATGTCCCAAGGATATTATTTCAGGAGTTTATATTCCTGACTTTTTGTACGACATTTCAGGCAGGCAGTGAGCATCAGGAAAGGCAGTTCTGCCTTGAAGAGATACCTCAAAGGGTCAACTCTTGTTCCACGGGGGGACAGTGTGAATGCAGCCATTCATTCTGATGAGCCACAATGGAATTTTGCAAACTGTTAAGTGTACACATGTGTGTCTTTGAAGCTGTACAAGGTATTATTACCCTGTGTGCAGCACGCTGCCTGTGTCCATCAAATCCTTTAATTTATGCTTCCTGAAGTTCAAGCTTTCTTTACGGGGGAGGGAAAGTGAGGAGGAAATTGGCATCCATATGGAAACAGAGGTGTAGAAAAGAAGCAATATTTTTTTAGCATGACAGTGAGGTGGTTTACTCCCCTCCCCTTTTTTTTCTTTTCTAGCCTTATTGATAGCATAAATTAATCAATGATTTGCGTTTGCTGTTGCTACAGCTCTCCATGTTGGAGCGAATCCCTGCCAAAAACACAGTTTGTCCCATGTGCAGCAAAACCAGCCAGATGGTGCAGGGGAGGGCTTATTCTCCTTACATTAACTTTTCAAAGATAAAGCATTTGATAGCCGCACAAAAAATAGCAGTTAAGCTGTCAGAATGAAGCCATCAACTTATTCAACTTCCAAAAATTGCAGGATGTCTGGAAATACAGTTTGGGGTCTGTAGACTGGTGGAGATATAATCTCCCAAATTACTCCCTGACCAGTTGCTTTGTTTGTTTGTTTTAACACCCCCATCGCCCGAAACGGTGTGAGGGTTAAGTTGTTAAATGAAAATAATACATTGCTTTGATAGGCTAATAAGAATAATTTGATTTTTGCTCTTTTCCTTATAAGCAATTTGCATATATTGAGAGTTTAGCAAGGACTTTCAAGCAGTCAACATCAGGGGAAATGCTCTCCGTTTATAACACAACAACCAACATTTGGAGAGAGAAAAATAACTGGATTGCCTGCAGATGGCATCCTATGCATATAATGAGTGCTTCTGGTATGAAAACCGAGAGAGAAGCTATTATTTATTTAATTTAACACTGAACGTTTACTTTGTTGCCCATACAGTTGATAAAAGTGAGAGATTTTAGAGTCTAATTAAGCACTCTTGCAGATCCTTCTATACTAAAAATAAAAATAAAAAATCCCAGGGCTGATTACTTGTTTGTTTGCTTTACTAGCACATTTAATCAAAATGAATCTCAACTACAAGCCTCAAGATTCCACCAGGATAACATGTCAGCCTTAAACTCATTTACTTGGAAGTAAGTTGCAGTGGTTTTCAGCTGGACTTTCCCTTAAGTCAGTGTGCTTAAGGCAACAGCCTATGCTAGCAAAGTGTCAGAGGTGTGTTGCTGCTACGATGTCGTAATGGGGGGAATATTAGCCTGGGGGTTATTAAAGTATTACAAAAAGAACCAAGGTGGATAAAAATCTTATTTTCCTGTATCCGAGGTGCAGCTGGGTATTTATTTATTTTTTGACCCTGATTTAATGGCCTCGTGCCCACCTCCTTCCTCAAGATGGCCTAATGTATTATTTTATTTATGTCAAAAGTATAATTTTATTTAGTGATCTCTGGTCTGATTTCCAGCTCTGACTACTTTTCAAGACAGGCTACTGGGTTACATGGCTAAGAGGTCAAGTCAAACAAAAGCTTTTGTCTATTTTATTCAGGCAGCGATCCTTCGAACACTTTACTAAGCCCTGTTGGATTTGGGGCCCCTCTTCTGAGCAGGGACGTGGGTGGCGCTGTGGTCTAAACCACAGAGCCTAGGGCTTGCCAATCAGAAAGTTGGCGGTTCGATCCCAGCAACGGGGTGAGCTCCTGTCGCTCGGTCCCTGAGCCTGCCAACCTAGCAGTTCGAAAGCACAAACAGCTTAGTCCTGCTGGCCACATGACCCAGAAGCTGTACGCCGGCTCCCTCGGCCAACAAAGCGAGATGAGCGCCACAAACCCAGAGTCGTCCGCGACTGGAACTAATGGTCAGGGGTCCCTTTACCTTTACCTTCTGAGCAGACATGCAGAGAGTTGATAGTGGGGCTGGATTAGTAGACTGAAGTTTGGATGGTGGATATATTTTTCTTGCAAAACAGTGCAAACCCATGCACCTTAAATCCTAAGTAAGCCCCACAGTTTACTCACAACTGAGTGTGAAAAGACTGCCTACGGGGAGAGCAGGGGATAAACATCTTCATTTAATCTGAGCACTTGGCCATGTAACTCACTACTTTGTCTTCAAAAACAGCAACAGCTGGACATTTCAGAAGACTTTAACCCACAGGTCCAGTGTATATTTCTTTCCAATCATAAAAAGTTCCATTTTTAGCATTTATTTATTATCTGACTGAATATTTAATCCATTGATCATATGATTTGGCATTCCCTCAGTCAGAAGTCCAAGAGGAATGGGGGATCATTTGTTCCATAGTATTTGAATTCTAAATGACTAACAACCCTATGAATTTTTTTAAAAGGTGGGACTGAATTCTAGGCAAGTAGATAAAGGATTGCAGAATTAATGCCACTGGGATTAAGTCACCTTGAATTCAGATTATGGATCGCAGGTGTAATATTTAGTGATGTTTGCTCTAGTGACAAATCCCCTCTCACTTTTGTAATCGTACATGCTGATTTCATTAAACACCACACAAACAAAACACTTCTCTTTTTCTGAGTTTCCATATATTAACTGATTAGTGTTCCTTTCAGCTGATGTAAAGTGCTGTCCTCACATTTAGAAGGAAAGTAAATTAAAGTGAAAGGGACTTGGTTTCAAATTGCCCAACAAAATATTTGTTTTAGACAATATTGTTCTATTACCACACCTGCCATGTGTCTGCAGTTTGCATTTAAGTTGTGAAAAACGCTGGTGCTTCCTGACAAGAAATCTTATGAATGAAGTCTAGCTAACAGGAGAACTCTTTATTTCTATGGGGACAAGACAGCAGCACAAGTTAATTAAACTGGTAACACTGTGATTAGTTTCAATCAGGGATCAGCTGAGGCTGGTGGTTGTAAGGGAATGTGCATTTTCCACAGACATGAGTAACAATGCTTATAACATTTTTTCACATTTATTCTGTGCATTCAGTAGTAACAATGACAAAGACATTCAAACAGGTTAGAAGGCGGATTTAAAAAAAAAAATCTAGCCATTGTACATCCATTAGCATAATGATTATTTGGATGCTTAAATGCAGTATGCCTATGAATAAGGATATGCATTTTAATAGTGTTAAATACACAGGGCACAGTCCAAAGTTAAGCATTTTATAGTCCCAGCAGGAGTAAACAGCATACCTCCATTTTTTCTCCTGAACTTTACTGGGCTTTCTTTATTTTTGTTGAATTGTGCCCTTTTGCTGATAAATAGCTTAGAAATACCTGGAAATAAGGCCCACTGAACACAGCAGGTCTCGCTTCTGAATTAAGATGGCCAAATATGTCAATTTTTGTTGCCCAGATTTCTCATTTTTTCTAATCTTAACTTCACTTCTCTAACATTTCTGCAGCAAGTGGCATTTTTTTTTAAAAAAAAATCCTCCTTGAAAATTCGTCAATATTTTAGTGCAAATTTCTCCAAAAAGCAGTTTTGTATGCAGTTCTGACTATAAATTTTGAAAGCAATTTCCACTATTACAATGAATTTTTAATGGTTTTTTTGTTTTGTTTTTTACTAATCTTATGCATTTCATGCACACTTTACCCCTGTATATGCATTTTGTGTACATAATTTAGTTGGGGAACTGCACTGCAAAATTTGGAAGAATGCAGATTTTGGAGGATGGCTGTGTTTGGGTTTGCATATTGTTTCAAAAAGTGCAGATTTGGTAAATATGCCTTAGCTTGTGAAATGACTTTAATGTCTCCCTCACCCCTACTTCTGAGTAGACATGCAATGTGATTTCCCTGTTAGGTTACAATCCCACACTCTCGCTCAAACTTGACAGGAACTAATTTCTGAGAAAACAAAGTTAGGCTCACAGAGGCCCAGTTCACACATCAAGAAAAGCCTTAATGTGAGTGAGCAAAAGTGAGGACTCCCTGAGAGATGAGATCATGGCCATTTTGCTCTTCTCTGAGTTGCTCCTTTTGGTTGCTGTGCTAAGCTATGACTTAGCTGACTGTGTTCACTGAGCCCAGACTCTTGACTTAGCTCTCTCTAGGCAAACCATCAGGTGTAACCAAGACTTGGCCTGGTTTTATTTTTAACTGAAATGCATCTTTTCAGAACACTGGGGGAAAGAAGGGGTTTCATAACCCTTTCCACCCGAGCTGTTTTCCTGATGTGAAAACTGCACAAACACACCCAAAGTGCTCTTTGCCTGACAAACTAAAGTTGCAGGTAAATAGTGGGTGAGAGTTAAAAACTCCTTTATTATCCCCTTGATAGCTACGAACAAACTAGCCGTAATTTCTGCTCCCCATACTTTGTTCCAGTTACATAAACACTGGAAGACATATTATACAAGCCACATATAGCATGTAGTTTGGCCCTCACGCTTGCTGCCTATGAACACCGATAAGTATCCTTTAGTTTTTCTGTCAGATGGACTCATGAGAAAGGTCCTTCTTAGCTATCCATTTCTAAATCAATGAATACATGATTGATTATTATTTGGTGTGGGACATCCATTTCTATTTTTCTCCAGGAAACCTCTGCTGCAGGGACACTATATTTTCCCGATACGTAAGCAATTAATATTTTGTGGTTCTTCTTCACTTCCACATTGTGCCATAATTTTTATTACAGGTTAGCGCCCTCACTAGAAATAAGCAACTCCCCACATACAACGCTTGTGCCATTTGGTGAATTTAAAAAATGTTAATGTTTAAAACTGATATGCTTCAGGAACTGCCCCCACCCCATTGTACTAGGCAAGGAGAAAAAATACCAATTTTAGATGTGACTATCCTGTGAATAAAAGGATCATGATGATTCCTGCATTGTATGGGGTTTTGGGGTCCCTTCCAACTCTACAATTCTATTATTCTATGTCCCTTTCCCAGCCCCTTCCTTGTTGTCTAGTGGCAGAGATGTCCCTCTGCCCCCCAGGACAGGAGAGGCAGGCTTCCAACCATGCTAACTATGCTATTGATCAATAACCACTGCCTGACGGCTTAGGTCGAGTGCTAGAGCATCTGTTTTTCACACAAAGCGGGTTCTCCTTCATGGAGAGCACATGTTGCGGTGGGGGCAACCATGACATCCCCTGTTGCTGGGCGGGTTAGTATCGATGGCCACAAATTTGATAGGGCATCTCCAATTGTTGCTGGGGAGAATTTAATGTTGCAAAATTGTTTGATTGATGGGGGTGCTATTTATTCCCTGTGCGCAACACTGAGCTTCCTCTTTTCCCTGCGCACATCGCATTACCTGCCCACCCTCCCTATATTTATGGTTTGTTCGTGCTGACCTTGCTATGCCTGTCATGGGGTCATCTGCTTTGGGGCAGGGGCCTGGTAGGAATGTTTACCATTTGGCCGATTGGCTGGTGCCATTTGGTTTTTGCCTACTGCGTAGCAAATCGTCACAACTTGTAAGGTTGCAGTTAGGCATTGGTTAATTTTGGTTGGTGGAGGGGATGTGGTTGGCTGTGCCTGCCCCTCCAATGCTGCTGCTGCTGCAGGGTATTCCGTTAAAGGAATCCAGGGGCTCGCCATGCTTTTGTCCAAACCCATGGCAAGGGGCTAGGGCCACGCAAGAGCCCCTGGGAGCATTTGGGGAGAGGTGAGAGCCTGGCGCCCAGCTCTATTCTCTCCCCAAAAATGTTTACCCTTACTGAGTTCCGCAGGCTTGCGGTTGTCAGTTCTGTTCCTACCTCCATGTGGGAACAGATAGTTGCTAACCAATGCCTAAGCAACCACTCACATACTGTAATCAATAAAGTTGTGGCCAAAATTATGCCAAAAACCAAAACAAAAATGTGGTGTGAACTGTGTCTTTATTTGGGGGTGTCCTGGGGGGCCTCAACACGCAAAAGGTCCCAGGCAGGACCTGGAATATACCGGTATGCTGTCTGCAACCCAGGACTGCCATTGCCTGTCACTGTAGACAATAATGGGCTACAGTGATCTGACTTGGTATTAGGCAGTTTCCTGTGTTCCAGCATTACAGACGCTATTTGCGTTCTTTTTAAAATGTGCATGTTACAAGCAAATACACATTTAAAGCTCAGTTTGTAGAGCATGAGATTCTTAAACTCAGAATCAGGGGTTCAAGCCCCACATGGGGGAAAGTTTCATGCATTGCAGGGGGTTGGACTAGATGACCCTAGGGGTCACCTCCACAATTCTATGATTTAACATCCTATTTAGTTGGGCCCTGAAGAACTACACTGTTCCAGTTACTGGTCACTTCCTTACTTGCTGTGAGCAGTCACATCAAGTTAATACTTCGTGAATTAATTGGGGAGGCTGGAAGATGTAGAATTCTTCAGAAGATAAAAATGATGGTGTGATGCTCGTGGACAAGGCCATGAAAAAGAGAGCAGCCAATGTATGTTTGAAGGTGTGTATGAGCTTGCCAAAGATACTCTGATGTGGAGTAATTGCTTACTCCTGTTCCTACCACATATAAGTCATTATATTCCTTCTCCAAAAAATTTTATTAAACCCATTTCAAACTTATTTCTGCCTGTCACAATAATATTTTCATGAGAAGTGTTGTAACCTAATTCCTTCATTTGAATAATACATTCATTTTTAATTACTGCAACTTGATCTCAGATTATTCAAATAACTGTTTCATTTTTTATGCTTACCCTGACCCCAGTGTATTTATAGGCTTTTATCCTTACCTGATACCAGCGTAATGTAATTATAGATTGTATTTTAATCATCTACTATATCCTAGCAAGTTTGTTTAAATAACTCCAATCCCGAGTCTTTTATTTCTGTGCCTTTTAAAATTCTACAATAGCATTCTCATTGCATAAAAGCAATATTTTTGTAGTTTACTACAATGAATGAACATTTTGCATGCATTGCTGCCCATGTTTCTCATTTGAATTTTAAAAAGTTACCACACGTAGTACTCTACGTAAATGGGGGTTATATTTGACTTGTAAACGGGCACGACACTTTCTTTAATATTTGCTCCTATCCTCTCAAATAATGTTTGTATAAAATAGGTCAACACAAATATATGTGGTTTTTTAAATAAAAAAACCTGCTGATTTTTATCCACCCACAAATACAAACAGTTCATTACTGCTGAGGAGCTCAGATTCATTCCAGTTTTGAGTCAGCATTTCAGGTGTTTGCCTAAATGTGGGATGCGACAGGAACACAAACAACATCAGCCTGTTTTAAATGCCTCTTCAATTATGGTTTAATGGGTACTGAGTTCTAATCCTAAAAAAGAAACAAAGCAAATGCAATTTTTCAGTCCCAAACTAAATTTCAATGCACACTTTCTTTGATAAATATTGACTTGGGTGATGGAACTTCCCTAAACCACCAATAGGGCTCAAATTGAGACTTGACCTGTGACTAATGTCTACATATACTCACGGCTTGAAATGAGTGGGAAACCTACTCATTCTGGCACCTCCAAGGTTAGATCCTGAAGTCATGTTTTAGATGGAAAAGTCATCACAATATGATGGATAACCTCTTGGCACACTGGTCTAATGTGGGCCATCAGGCCACTTCTAAAAAGCTCTGCTCACTTGCCAATTGCATGGTTTGATTTGACATCAACTCAATCATTTTTATCTGCTCCTTCATTTTCTGTACCTTTTATGGATTTCCTAGGGTTAAACTTAATATTTTATATATTTTATTATGTATTTTATTTTGTGTGTGTGTGTATTTAATAGACTTTATACACTATTTGAAAAGGGACGCGGGTGGCACTGTGGATTAAACCACAGAGCCTAGGACTTGTCGATCAGAAGGTCAGCGGTTCGAATCCCTGCCACGGGGTGAGCTCCCGTTGCTCGATCCCTGCTCCTGTCAACCTAGCAGTTCAAAAGCACGTCAAAGTGCAAGTAGAAAAATAGGTAGCACTCCAGCGGGAAGGTAAACGGTGTTTCCGTGTGCTGCTCTGGTTCGCCAGAAGCAGCTTAGTCATGCTGGCCACATGATGCTGTACACCAGCTCCCTCTGCTGATAAAGCGAGATGAGCGCTGCAATCCCAGAGTCGGCCACGACTGGACCTAACGGTCAGGGGTACCTTTACCTTTACCAATACACTACTTGAGTGTAAAAAACCAAACACCTCCAAGTGGTTTACAAAGCGGTTTTACGTATATTGTACATACAATTCATATGTTTCTCATACAATTCCTCCGCAACAAAGGAGGAATTGAATAGGGCTCTACTCATTTTGGTCCCACCCACTACTAGAATGCAACCCCTGGAAGATTCATCAGGTTTGAATCCAGCAGTTAGTCTGAAAGTTGTTCTGCATACCTGCACCAAGCCAAATGCTCTTTACCAGCCAAGTATGGTGATCTGCTCAAGCCGATGCCACAAAATTCTCACTAGCTCCTGGGCTTTGCCAGTTATTTATTTGCAATCTTAGCAGAAACTAAGTGATGTTGCTGTAGTTCTTAACTGTCTAGTTCAAAATATGAATAAACCCAGCTTGTAGTAATGCTTGGATATATAGTATAAATTGAAGATCATTTTTTCCTGTGACTGCCTTCTACTGCTCAGAATGAAAAATAAGATTCTGGACATGCACTTTCAGTTCAAGCAGATTTTGAAAATGGCAGGGTGATGTGACCCAATGCAGTCATTGTACACTCAAAAAACAAAACAATATTTATTCCAAGCATTCTCCAATTATATTCATATTTGATAACCCAAAGTTGTGGGAAATTTGTCCAGCAGTAGCAGAAGCTGTAAGAAACAGGCAAAAAGGAGAGCAGGAAAAAATATTGGACGGATTTGCTGCAAAAATCAGTAGAAGATGGAAGTACCTTCTGCTAATAGAAAAGTGTTTCTGAAGTCACAAGAACTTCAGAACCCACCTTTCTCACTCCCTCAAGGGTGTAAGAGTTGCCTTGTGAGCAAAAAAGAAAGAAAGAAAGAATGATTAAGCTTTCTTTCTGAAAAGGAACATGGTATTCTTGCTTCTAGCAACACTTAACTTTTCTAGTTGGCACCAAGGTTCTGTTGAATTTCGACACAGAGTCAACGTGACTGAAAATCCAGCATCAGAACTGTCCAGTAGAGAATAATGATAATGACTTTAGTCAATACATTTAACCAAAAGAATTTTTTAGGGCCAAAGGGAAAGCACAAAATTCTTCTAGGTTTTTTACCATCATTTGGTCTCACATTCATCTTTGTTTTATTTTTTGCAGATAGTCATGCTAGCTTCATTAGAGGACTAGAACATAAATTCTCTCTTTAAGATCAAAGAAAAATACATTAGATAACACAGCTGACTCTCCAAGATAAAATATTAAGAAAAGTTTCAAACAGATTTCATGGTGAATCAAAATATAGATTGTAATTCACAAGGCAAGAAAAATGCAGGGTCTAAAGAAATTAAGAATGGCTGTGCTGCTTTTGAATAGAAATAGATCCATAATAGCATCTGTATCAACTGATATATGTCTAATTGAAATTATCTTTGCACAACACTATGGGACACTGATGAGTGATTTTAAAGTGGCATGCTATATGGTCTGGCAATATTCCTAGAAAACATGCTCAAATAGTTTAAAAGAAAACCCTAATACCCACGGTCCTATTTTCAGATATTTCATGTCCACATGGCACTGGATCCCGTGTACTGGAAGAAATTGCAGTAGTGGTTTGGCTGTTATGGTTGTCAGGTCAAACCTCTAAGGCCAAAACATGCACATGTTGCAAAAAGTTGTCCATATGAACACTGGAGTTAGGCTATTGTTCCGCAAGGGTTGACTGGAATGTTAAGCTTTAGGAAATATTGCCCCTCTTCTAGCTTGTCCATGTATAGTGGTACCTCAGGTTAAGTACTTAATTCGTTCTGGAGGTCCGTACTTAACCTGAAACTGTTCTTAACCTGAAGCACCACTTTAGCTAATGGAGCCTCCTGCTGCTACCGCACCGCCGGAGCCCAATTTCTGTTCTTATCCTGAGGCGAAGTTCTTAACCTGAAGCACTATTTCTGGGTTAGTGGAGTCTGTAACCTGAAGCGTATGTAACCTGAAGCGTATGTAACCCGAGGTACCACTGTAGTGTCTTCCCTCACACCTTCATTTTGAGATTCTCAGCTGGTTTTTATATACCATGCATATCTGATGCATCAGCATGGCTTCTTCTTGCATGCACTCCACAGAAGCACATACCCCCTACTACTTATTCGTAAGTAGTATTCCTGGCATCCGTTTGTCGTGTGAGACAATGGAGTGTGCCTCCGGGGGTGAAGTTGAACCACTGGAGAATCACAGTGCCTACTATGGTTGCAGAGACAGGTAACTTGTAACTGGTGTCTCCCAATCTGTTTTTACTGAGCTAGCAGCACCAAAGTGACTTCTCCTAGGCACAAGTATGGGTGGTGTGTATGGAAGCGCTGGACTGCCCAGACAATAGGACCCCTCCTCTCTCAGCCTCACTGATGTGGGGACCAAAGGTGAATGAACTACCCCAGAAGAAGCACAATGTGTCCTTCACCAGAGGTACTACCCCTCTCCTAACACCCCATATGTAGTAGAAATACTACTTAAATACCTATGCACCCAGATGCCATT
Source organism: Podarcis cretensis (assembly GCF_951804945.1). Lineage (NCBI taxonomy): Eukaryota > Metazoa > Chordata > Lepidosauria > Squamata > Lacertidae > Podarcis > Podarcis cretensis. Next base: position 72,318,964 of record NC_137176.1, on the reverse strand, counting down.
TTCTGCCTTAATTCCTCTTCTCTTTAAGCTACCTCATTTCCAGTCAGAACACACGACACACAGCTATCACCCTGTGCCACTGTTTCAGTGATCCCAATAAAGTAATAGCCAGTTTGGTGTGTGGCACTTTTAATATGAATATTCAGAGAACGTGAGGATGGTTCAGCTTCCTGCAGCACAAATCACTGTAGGGAAACATATGTTTTGCCATAACAATGTGTGAAGTGCCTGGCCCTGAATCTTAATTATTAGTTGACTCATTAGGAATAAGACTTCTGTATTCCCAGATTCCATCATTTTAATTCCTTCAAAGATTAAACCATGGGAGTGAAAATTAACAATGATTATAAAAAATGGGTGTGAAATATTTTGAACATAATTCCAAGCTCCAAACCTGGCTTAGGACCATATATAATTTACATATCTCTTCTACTGTTACATATCCATGATTTTGTGAAATTGTCAGTTATTCTTGTAACTATATCTACAGAAGTCCCTGCAATTTGTACATCTAAATCCAAAGCTTAGATCTGAGGGTGACTACTATGGGGAACTTCTGAAACAGGCAGATGGTTTAAAAAAACAAAACAAAAAACCTCCCCAAACCTTAGGCTGTGTTTTTCTGGTGAGGAAAATGAGACCTAAATGTTCAAAACAAAATCTCACATTTGAGATGTTTTCCTTTGTCATCAAGATAAAAGCAATTGGCCAGATCCACTTTGTCACTGCAGCCAAACAGACTCTACCCCAAGCCCTGAAGCAGAACAAAAGCTGTTTTGGTGGAAACTAGCCACACTTGTTTCTGAACCAATTCCTTTTAAACGATGCGGCCCAAAATGCATGCAATGAGGGGTAGGAAGTCCAGAATATCCAAGGAAACTTTGAATCAGCATAATGTCTTGGGGCTACAATTCTGAAGGAAGTCCTCTAAAATTAAAGCTGCGTCTTCCAAAAGTAAAGGAGCCCTAAAGGGGAATAGATAATGAGGGAAAACACTTGCCTCGCCTCAGCAAAAGAGTCTGAGCTTGTGTTGAATCAGCCTGCATTTTCATCTCAGAGTGCCAAAGATAGTCCAAAGTAGTCCAAACAGATGAAAACCCAAAATATCCATAGTTTAAATGATTGCATATTTTATATTACCAAGTGAAAACTGCTAAAAGCCCCTAAGAATGTTAAGGAAATAAGGCCCTTCCTAACACTTTGGTGATTCATGCTTATTTTTGAGAAACTTTTGCTTTTAATAATAATAAAATGGCTCAAGATTTAGGAATACCAACACTGAGGCCTCTGCAATAAAATTCATTCAGCCTTTGGATTCTAATGGTACCTTCAATCTTCTGTGGTAAAGAAAAACAAAACGAAAGGACATGGATGGCATAATTAATCTACAATTACGCTCTGATCACAGCTAATCAGGATTTGCTATGAAGCTAGTATTTTTTATTGTGTCGCCATAGAAGCAACCGGCAAGAGCCAGCAGTGTTGGCATGGGAAGTAACCACATAATCTGTCCTTGCCATGTGTTCTTGGGGAAGCATAGAAAGAACATAAAATGAAAAAATAAAAATAAAAGAGCCCTCCTGGATCAGACCTAGTTAAACAACACTTTTCCAATAATGGCCAGCCAGCCAGTTTGAGGAAACCCTACAAAACAGTAAATGAACACCCCTGCTGCTGTTTGACCCCCAAAGCAACTGGGGTGTTGTTGTTAGAAAAGGCATACACTGCCTCTGGACATTGAGGTTTCATTTTTCTATCCTAAGTCATAGATGTTGTTAGATCTCTTCTCTGTGAATTTGTATAACTTCCCATTAAAGCTGAAAGCTCATGTCACCACTTCTTGCAATAAATTTTGTGAGGTAAATATACAGTGTGTGAAATGCTTCTCTGTGGTGAATCTGCTCCCACTCATTTTCACTATTTGACCTGGTATCATGGAAAACGGATTTTTAAAACCCTCCTTCCACTTCAGATCAGATCATGCCTAATTTTATCAATCTTTTTCATGTACCCCAACTATGGAAGTTGCTCTAGTCCCTTGATTATTTTATTTGCTTTTTTATAGTTCTGCAATTCCCGCTTACTCCCTCCCAACTGGTGGGCAGAGTTTGCAACCCCGCACGGGGCCTATCTGGCCAGGTGCCACCCACTGGTAACAGGGTGTCCTTGGCCTGCCCCGGCCTGGCATACCAATGGGCTGCCGGCGGGGGTGTGGCCTGGGACAGGTACAGGGGCCGATCGCTTGGCCAACGCTCACTCTTGTTTCCAGATGGAGCGAGAGCCAGTGTGGTGTAGTGGTTAAGAGCAGTAGTCTCGTAATCTGGGGAACCAGGTTCGCGTCTCCGCTCCTCCACATGCAGCTGCTGGGTGACCTTGGGCCAGTCACGCTTCTTTGAAGTCTCTCAGCCCCACTCACCTCACAGAGTGTTTGTTGTAGGGGAGGAAGGGAAAGGAGAATGTTAGCCGCTTTGAGACTCCTTAAAGGGAGTGAAAGGTGGGATATCAAATCCAAACTCTTCTTCTTCTTCCATGAATCGGCACCAGAGGCAGCCCAGATACCGGATGCTTTTTCAGATGACCTGCGGGAGACTGGAAGCGTGAAGTAGCACAGGGACTACTGTCGACATTAGCAGCCTCCACTAGGAGTTCATATTCCAGAGCCTGGGCCTCTTTTGAGCGCTTCTGTGGCTCAACCTCCAGGCGCACCACAGAATCAGATGTGCTTCAATTCTTGGTCCACCATAAGCGCAAAGGGCTGGCCATCAAGACTTTACTGCTTCACAGGGCAGCCATCTCCTTCTTTGGAAATTCCTTCAGCAACAGCTGCTTGCTGGGTTGCGGTGCCCCCCCAAAAAAACTTGGCAGAAAACCTATCACTGCCAACACACTTAGGTTGATTTGAAAAATATTGCCGGAAGTTTGCTGGTCAAATTATGAAACACATCTCTTCCAAGTAGCATTCTCCCTAGCCTTTTTCGGTGCCCTGCGCATTGGGGAATGCATGGCTGGTACTTCCTCCTCTCGCCAATCAGGCCTGTTAGACCCCGATATTCATTTTGCCGGGTCTCGTGTAAAAGTCAGGATTCGGTCTCCCAAAACGGATCAACTAAGAAAAGGGGTCACCTTAACCCTGGCTCCCGCAGAACAGGGAGGGCATGCCCATGGCGAGACACCCAACGGTTCCTCAGATTGCGCCCCAAGTTCAAGGGCCCCTTCCTTATCCATGCAGACATGCGGCCCTTCACACAATGTCAGTCCACGGCAGTTCTACGAAAAGTCATGGTGTCCTGTGGCGGCAATCCCCGGGAATACTCTGGTCACTCCTTCCGTATTGGGGCTGCCACTTCAGCAGCAGACCAGCGGTGGGACCCTGCCCGCATCAAGGAGCTGGGTCGTTGGCATTCCGCGGCTTACAAGGGCTACATTCGTCCTTGCACAGTTTCGCTAATGGTTGCAATTTAATGTTTCTTGCAGGTCTGCCCACCACGAAGGTTTGGGTTGTGGGGCATAGCGTCATTCACTGAGCTGTGGCCTATGCTTCTTCGCGTGTATGGGGCCATAATCTTGATAGCCACACTAAGGTACACAGCTATTGGATGGGCCGGCACGGCCTGCGTTGCCAGGCCCTGATGCCCATGATGCTCAAAGCCACTGCCTTGAACGGCCCACCGCAAGTATTGGTATTGCACCTGGGAGAGAATGACCTGGTGGGTCAAAAAGGCATAAACTTGACTCTGGCTGCAAAGGCGGACATCCAAAAACTGCATGCCATGCACCCAGCAATGACCATCTGCTTGTCCGAACTCCAGCCCTGCTTGTGTTGGAGAGGGGCCAGTAGGCCCTCTTGCATCAATTATGCGGTACAAAAAACCAACAGGGCCATGTAATACCGTACACCAAATTGGCGGCATCTCTACCCCCCACCCAAGCATCAGATTGGACAATGTGAGGCTCTTCAGGGCAGATGGAGTGCATCTGACTCCTCTGGGTAACGAACTCTGGCTGCACGACGTGTGCCAAAGCCTCAAGGATTGGCTGGACAGCAGGGTCGACTTGAGTTGAGTTTTCAGAGCTTGGACCAAGGGAGGGTTGCTTTTCAGCTGTAGGTTTCTTGGCGGTGAGGCCCTGGGTGGCGGTTTTTGGGCCTTGTTAGGTATCCTTTAGTCTATCTTTGAGTTGGGGGGGGGTTGGACATGCTGTGTAAATTCATGCTTTACAGTTCCCTCGCACAGCACCTGTTTGCTCTGCACATCCTCAGCCCCCGGCAGGTTGAGAGGGTTACCTTCCAAGGCCTATGCCAAGTTTCCTACCTCTGAAATTCAATAATGTTGTGGCCTAATTTAAACCCATACCTTGGTGTCTAGTCTCTTTCTTGGGGGGGGAGGGGTTTTAGCATGTGGGCTCACAATTCCCCCTTTTTTTGGCAACAGAACAGCTAGAACTATACACAGTAGTCCAGGTGAGGCCGTACAATATATTTAAATAAGGGTGTTATTATACTAGCCATTTTATTTTCAACCTGTTTCCTAATAATCCCAACTTTGGGATTTGCCTTATTTAATTAAGGGTTTTTTTGGCGGGGGGGGGGGGAGTATGAAGAATATTTTGAATCTGTTTGACCAGTTAATACTTTTCCTACGTTTTTCTACATTCACAAGAAAAAGGAACCTCACTGCTTAGAACTGCTACTTAATATACTATTACTGCTCATTCAGGTAACATACACCATCTTCAAAATCCTTCACCACTTTATGCTGTTCTTACTGTCATAACAACCCTGTGAAAAAGCATACTGCTATGCTATTTTGAGAACTGTGGCATTTCCATTCAGAATAATATGGAATCCTATATCTTAGGATGGCAAACTGGAACTGGAGCTCAGATCTCCTAGACTGGTCCATTTATCCTATTTAAAGATACAGATTAAGTTCTGGGAACTCAAGCCCAGAAACAAATTTCATGTAAAAACCTGCGTTAAAGAAGAGGTAAATTTTATAAAGCCTGAAATTTGAGTCATAAAATAATTCCTAATTTCCTTCCCACCCTGATCTGCAAAACACCCTCTCTTCCACTTCCCAAAATACTCCCCCCCCCCAAGCCAGACATTACAGAAACTTTCCTCAACTTCGGGTCTCCAGTTGTCGCTGGACCCATTAACTCTAAGCATTGGCCATACCAACTGGGGATTATGGGATTTGCAGTGCAATAGCAACTGAGAACCAAAGGCTTGGGAAGATTCTCACTGGGTGGAAGTGGTGGGGACAGGTACTGGCATGTGAGGAGAGGGAAATGGAGACCTCTGGCTTTGCCTTGTGTATCTCATTCCCCTGGTGCCCTGTTACACAACACGCCAGGTGTAAGACTTCGTATGGCAAGGCTATGGAAGATGTCATTTCCCCAAGAGCTACTGCAACATAACTACAGGTGAATCAGTGCCATAGCTGAGGTTAATCAGCCATATTGGAAGCTTCCTGATATTTTAGCCATGACATTTGGGGTTAGAAATAGTGTGGTACTTATAAAATTATGTTTCCGTTAAGACCATTAAATTACATTTCCATTAAGTCCTGGCATCTATGGTAAAATGGCTGCAATCCTACACATTTTAGGCTGCTTAATTCCTGTTGATTTCATTGAGATTAAAGCAGCCTAGGTGCAAGATAGTAGTGTGTTTTTATCTGATTCATATAATAAATCTTCTTATGGGTAGCAAACGCGAAATAAACCAGTCTATGGTTTCTTTAGCTCTCAGTCCCTGGCGCTCTTTTGATACCTTAAATTGTTTGCTATCTTGAAATCGAGCACTTTAATTTCCTTTTGCCGGCAAGTACATTTCCAATCAGAATAAACTAAGTGGCAGATGAGGTAGATCAGAGCACAGATACACCATTTATAAAAGGCTTTGATAACGCGTGCATTGCTTATGCCTCAAATAATAATGTAGCGCAACACTTGTGTGCTGTTTATTATGCATCGCCCACTTTGAGATGTATGAAGGCTTCCTTTAACCCATCTGCAAAGAAATAATTGCTCCTTAAGGTAAAACAATACAGAGGTGAACAGTTAACAACATTCACAGAAGTGAGCTATCAGTGATAGCTGTCAATAACAGTGAGTCTTAGGGCTCAACTGGATGCAACATGAAAGATGTGGCGTGTGGCATGTGGAATGTGGGAAATTCCAGTTAGGACCATGGAGCGGGCATCCAAGTAATTCCATTACATTTTCTCCAATCAAAATCACCTCCCCAGTTCCTGCCCCATTTGGTATCCCTATGCTTAGAACCATAAGTAAAATCACAGTGTTGTTAGGATCTATTTTAATTGCTAAGTCAGTCCAGGGAGAGCACACGATAGCCCAGCCTGAATCCCAGCCACCCCCAGTTCACATTTGTGCAGGCACACAGCCAATATTAACTTTCAAAAAATCAACAACATGGGATCATGGATCTCTCACTTCATGTCTAGTTTGGCCCCGAGTGCTCATTTATGAACATAATAATCAACAGTAGCGCACAAATATGAATACTCCTGCCCCTTGTAGAAACAAAAGGAGGCGTTGTGAATGTTTAATTTTCATATGGATTTTAACTTGCTGATCCTTTCTCAACACCCGTGAAACTACTGCCTGAGAAAAGGGCCTAATTGTTCTTTGACTGCAAAAGTGTCAATGTCTTTTCTCCAGTAAAAAGAAAGAAAGCATTAAACTGCACAATAAAAGATTCTATCACGGCATTACATTTTCAGTCATAAATATAAATTTCATATGTTGGATTTTAATAGGCTGGAAGCTCTGCTTTATTGACATGAGTGGAAGCAAGGTAAACCGGAGAAGCACTCTTGAGCATCAGGGTATGATTTACTTTGAATGTATTAACATTAATTTTAATGTCAGTTTTGCCTCTTCCAGTTTAGGGAATTCTGTGGAACCAGATTGGTGGTGGGATGGGGGAGAACAACAACAAAAAAGATTCTAACTTTAAAACTAATGCTATGAGCCCAAATTATCAACTCACCTGGTTCTAAGCACTAGCTGCACAATATACAAGAAGCTTCCAAGTTTATTAAATCTACATTTTAGGCAATAACATATAGAAGAAATTTCAGTCTATTTTTGTCTGCTAATTTTAATTAATAAAACCACAAAGATGACAAATTCAAAAGTTCCATTAACATCAGACATTCAATACTTATCTGTGTGTCTCAAATAGGCCTCGATTTTGTATTCACATAAACAGAATGAAAATCTTTTTTCAGTTTCCATTTATGAGCCCATTACTCAATCAGAGAAGGCGATTAACTCATTTCAGATCTGAGGTGTTAATATCCTCTCACATAACTGGTCCCTATGTGGCACCAGCATTATTCTCTTCTATTTCAGAAATGATGGGCATTGTTGAGGCAACCTAAAAGATGAGGTAAAACTAGAATCGCAACTGTTGCTCCTGCCCATAGCATTTAAAAGTTGCATCGTTAACTCAAATTACTTATACAATAAAATGTGCTGTATGTTGAAAAGCTCTGTCACTTTCCATTAGTTGTAAATTATCGACTAGTATAAACCCTAATTTCATTTGTCACATTCTGTTGCATTGCTGCTCTTCCTTGTTCTCATTCTGTCATTCTGGCAGGCCGACTCTGCCCCAGGTATCACGGCATCGCCATCTGCACTCGACATCTGTCTCTCTATTGATCACATGAGTTTAGCACTTGATCAAACAGAGCACGACAGAATACATTTCTTTTTGCAATACTGCCAGTTCCAACGGCTGCGTAAAATCTATTACAAATGTGCATTGTTTTAAGTTGCAGTTGTATCCCCCTGCTAGGAGTTGTGCTTCAAATTGTGTCCATACCTTCAAGCTTCCACAGGCCAACTGATCAGTCTTAGAAGAAAAGAAATAACAATTCAATCCTATAAATCTTCTAACTCAAATTCAATAGGGCTTTCTCCCAGGTAAGTGGGGACGGGATTACAGGATTAAGTGAAGGAAGGAAGGAAAGTTGGGTGTGGACTTAATCAGCGCTGTCTTTAGCATATGCACCACCAGGGTGCCAAGATCCGCCTAGCACCCCCAAATTTAGTTTAGCCCCCAAATTAAATTTTATTATGCTTATGTTAGACACCACACTTACACCTAATAATAATAATAATAATAATAATAATAATAATAATAATAATTTATTATTTGTACCCCGCCCATCTGGCTGGGTCTCCCCAGCCACTCTGGGCGGCTTCCATAAAAACCAAAAATACACTAAAATATCACAGATTAAAAACTTCCCTGAACAGGGCTGCCTTAAGATGTCTTCTGAATGTCAGGTAGTTATTTATTGCTTTGACATCTGCTGGAAGGGCATTCCACAGGGCGGGTGCCACTACCGAGAAGGCCCTCTGCCTGGTTCCCTGTAGCTTTGCTTCTCGCAATGAAGGAACCGCCAGAAGGCCCTCGGCACTGGACCTCAGCGTCCGGGCAGAACGATGGGGGTGGAGACGCTCCTTCAGGTATACTGGGCCGAGGCCGTTTAGGGCTTTAAAGGTCAACACCAACACTTTGAATTGTGCTCGGAAACGTACTGGGAGCCAATGTAGGTCTTTCAAGACCGGTGTTATGTGGTCTCGGCGGCCGCCCCCAGTCACCAGTCTAGCTGCCGCATTCTGGATTAGTTGTAGTTTCCGAGTCACCTTCAAAGGTAGCCCCACGTAGAGCGCATTGCAGTAGTCCAAGCGGGAGATAACCAGAGCATGCACCACTCTGGCGAGACAGTCCGCAGGCAGGTAGGGTCTCAGCCTGCGTACCAGGTGGAGTTGGTAGACAGCTGCCCTGGATACAGAATTGACCTGCGCCTCCATGGACAGCTGTGAGTCCAAAATGACTCCCAGGCTGTGCACCTGGTCCTTCAGGGGCACAGTTACCCTATTCAGGACCAGGGAGTCCTCCACACCTGCCCGCCCCCTGTCCCCCAAAAACAGTACTTCTGTCTTGTCAGGATTCAACCTCAATCCATTAGCCGCCATCCATCCTCCAACCGCCTCCAGGCACTCACACAGGACCTTCACCGCCTTCACTGGTTCTGATTTGAAGGAGAGGTAGAGCTGGGTATCATCTGCATATTGATGGACACCCAGTCCAAACCCCCTGATGATCTCTCCCAGCGGCTTCATATAGATGTTAAAAAGCATGGGGGAGAGGACGGAACCCTGAGGCACCCCACAAGTGAGGGCCCAGGGGTCCGAACACTCATCCCCCACCACCACTTTCTGAACTCGGCCCAGGAGGAAGGAGCGAAACCACTGTATAACAGTGCCCCCAGCTCCCAGCCCCTCTAGACGGTCCAGAAGGATGTTATGGTCGATTGTATCAAAGGCCGCTGAGAGATCCAGCAGAACTAGGAAACAACTCTCACCTTTGTCCCTAGCTCGCCGGAGATCATCAACCAGCGCGACCAAGGCAGTTTCAGTCCCATGATGAGGCCTGAATCCCGATTGGAAGGGATCCAAATGGTCCGCATCCTCCAGGCGTGCCTGGAGTTGTTCAGCAACCACGCGCTCAATCACTTTGCCCAAGAAAGGAAGATTTGAGACTGGGCGATAGTTGGCCATACTGGCCGGGTCTAAAGATGGTTTTTTAAGAAGCGGTTTAATGACCGCCTCTTTCAGCGGATCTGGGAATGTTCCCTCACAGAGGGAAGCATTCACCACCCCGCAGAGCCCATCGCCCAGCCCTTCCTAGCCAGGATGGGCAAGGATCCAGGAGACAGGTGGTTGGTTTCACGCGTCCAAGCAGCCTGTCCACATCCTCGGGGGTAACGGATTGAAATTGATTCCATGCAACTTGACCAGACAGAGCTCTAGCACTCTCCCGCCCCGGCACTGCTCCCACGGTGGTGTCTAGCTCCTTCCGAATATGAGTGATTTTATCTGCAAAAAACTTTGCAAAATCGTTGCAGGAGATCTTGGGGTCTTTACAAGGCCCCGGTGGTAAAGGTGGTTCCGTTAAATTACGAACCACCTGAAAGAGTCTCCTGCTACTATTTTCTGCAGATGCAATAGAGGCGGTGAAGAAAGTCTTCTTTGCCGTCGCTATCGCCACTTGGTAGGCTCGACGTTGAGCTCTAGCCTGTGTCCGGTCAGATTCGGAGTGAGTTTTTTGCCACCGACGCTCTAGCCGTCTCAGCGATTGTTTCATCGCCCTCAGCTCCGAAGAAAACCACGGAGCTGTCCGGGCTCCATGCAATCGGAGAGGGCGCTTCGGAGCCAGACAGTCGATAGCCCTGGTTAACTCCGCATTCCAGCGGGCCACCAGGGAATCAGCTGAAAGGCCATCAACATGGGATAAAGCATCCCCTACCACTCTCTGGAAAGCATTTGGATCCATTAAGTGGCGGGGGCGGACCATCTGAATTGGTCCCACCTCCCTGCAGAGGGGAAGGGTCGTGGAGAAGTCCAGTTGCACCAGGAAGTGATCTGACCATGGCACTTCTTTTGTTTCACTTTTACTTAGTGTCAGATCACCCACGTCACTAGAGGTGAACACCAGGTCTAAGGCATGTCCATGACTATGAGTTGGGCCAAACTTATTCAGGGACAGCCCCATGGAGGCCATGCTTTCCACGAAGTCCCGAGCAGCCCCTTGTAAGGTCGTGTCGGCATGGATGTTAAAATCTCCTAGGACAACCAAACTAGGTGTCTCCAGGAGAAAATCCGCCACAACCTGAAGCAGCTCAGACAGGGAATCCTTGGTGCAGCGGGGAGGTCGGTACACCAAAAGGAATCCTGTACTGCCCCTATTGCCCAACTTCCAGAACATGCACTCAGAAAACTGGATCTTCCCAGTAGGACGCCTGGTGCAAGCTAGTGACTTCCTAAAAATCACTGCAACCCCCCCCTCCCCGCCCACATAACCAGGGTTGCTGTGCGTAAGAGAAACCTGGTGGGCAAGCAGCGGCAAGGACAGGCCCATCTGCTTCCTCCAACCAGGTCTCTGTCACACATGCCAGGTCAAATCCTCCATCCACAATCAGGTCGTGGATGGCAGTGGTTTTATTCATCATTGACCTGGTATTACACAGCAACACCTTCAGGTCATGTAGGTTTCCCCTGTTGATTCCAGTATCCATCTGGTCAAGGCCAGACCCGGAGGCAGGGATAGTCTTCAAACAGCGACTAAACCTGCCTCCTTGGTAATGACATGGTCTGGTCTTAGCGTAACTCCGCCTCCTGCCCATGATCACCGAGATCGAATGTCCCAGTGCTTCCTCCCCCGTGGAACTTGTCCCAGCCATCGTGTTGGCTGGGGCCCCACTCCCAGGCAGCCCTGATCCCGCCCCTTAAAAACAAAACATAAACTATACAGAACCAATAAAACAACAACAACAAAAAGAAACAGAACAATTATACTAAAATTAATCCCCAACTAAATATCCATCCCACCCACCCCCAACAATGGAAAAAAGGAAAATAAAAATTTAAATTTAAATTTAAATTGCCACCGACTGCTTGAGGACATTTTAAAGCACATTAACCACCTGGAACAGGGAAGAATGGCAGAACACTTCCCACCCTTCCCAAAAAGTTTGTTCCAAATAAATGCCTGGGCCACGCCCCCTGGGCCTGCTGGAAAAGGCCCTGGAATGGAGCAAGCCCTGCAGTCCTCACCCAGCCGATGTTCCGAGGCCTCACTGCAGCAGGAGTCCCTTTGTAGCCGGGAGAGAGGTCCTGGGCCACGCCCCCTGGGCCAGTTGGAAAAAGCCCTGGAAGGGAGCAGGCCCTGCAGTCCTCACCCAGCCGATGTTCCCTTATCTCTTATTTATGAAAGAAGGGAGGAAAAAGAAACAAACTTTTTTATTTGCTCATTTATTTACAGTACACTTATACTTAAGTATATAACACCACCAGACTTAAACTTATAAGTATTGTTTGAGTTGTGTCAAAGGTTCCGCTGACCCCACTGCCGCATAGCAGATCAATACATAATATTTTGATGTAAGAGTTAATTTCCCAACGGCGCCATTGTGAATGACAAGCACTGACACGGCGAGTCTTTGGTAAATGAGCACACAAAGTCGAAAGTCCTTTAGTGAAAGTCCTTTAGTGAAACAGTAGGTTTCAGTAATACCTAGGTATATATGTATTTTGTTTTTCTAGCTCGATCAAAATTATTTATTATTTCATAACAGGTAGATAGTTAACAGTTTAGGTGGCTTCAATGGCGGGCGCCCGACACCCCCCCTCCCCCAGGATTCAGTGCCCAGGTGCCCCGCACCCCTTGCACCCCCGGGTAAAGACGGCCCTGGACTTAATAAAATCAATAAAACGTATTCCTGACTTTCCTTAATTTATATGTATGTATGTATACATAAACTACTTATACCCCATCTTTCCAAAAGTTATGCACATGTGCGCACACACATGCACACACAGAGAGAGAGATAGACAGAGACAGAGAGAAAGATTATACTAAATGACTTGAAAGAAGCAGAGCAGTAAAAATCAGAAAAATAAATCAATAAGAACAGCAGAAAAAAGCCATCAGCCAAAGGTCTTCTTTAAAATGTCTGTTTTCACCCTGAGGTGGAAGACCATCAACAAAACAGAGAGGCATGTCTCCCCAGGCAGGGAATTCCAAAGTCCTGGGGCCACCACCAACAAGATCAATTTTCTGATCCTGGTTTGCTGTGGTTTTGGAACACACAAGCCTGCTCAAGTGAAGTCATTTCATATTAGAGAAGGCATTCTCTCAAGTATTCTGGTCCCAAACTGTATAGGGCTTTAAAGATCACAACCAACACTTTGAATTGAAAGCAAATGGGAGCCAAAACAGCTGTTTTTTCAATGCTTCTTGCATCCAGATTGGTAACTATGTACAGACCACATCGCAGTAGTCTAGTTGTTATGTAACTAAGGCATGATTCTTTATAGTCAGATCTTCATTCTGCAGCAATGGATGTAGTTCACGTACGAGCCTCAGCTGGGCAAAACCATCTCTGGCCCTAGCTGCCACCTGAGCATCCAAGGTGAAGGCCAGGTCCCACAACACTCACAAACTGATTTCAAATATAGCACAGGTTGAATCCTTACTCCAAGACAAATTGCCCCACTGGCCAGGAACACCTCTGTGTTGTCAAAAATATGTTTGAACTTGTTGTCCACCATCCTGTCCATTACTGACACAAAGCATTGGCTCAGAACTTCAGTAGCCTCTCTGGAATCTGACAAAAATGAGAGATGTTGCCCACATTGGCTTGGAATCAATTTGATTCCCTCACCCTCTTCTTTTTTCCTTTCTCCTCCTGTGATGGAACTCCTATTTGGGGACTTCCCTGGCTTTTTTCTGCCCCATGTAGGACCAGTCTGGATAGTTAGCCTTGGTGAAGACTTGACATTTTCATCCCCAAAAAAGTTTTTGATTTGAGTTTCCATTGAAATGAGGCTGTATTTTAATGTTTAAATGTTGTATTTTAATCTTGTTTTTAAGTTGTATTTCAATCAATTTGTTTTTATATTGGGTGTTAGCCGCCCTGAGCCCGGTCTTGGCTGGGGAGGGTGGGGTATAAATAACATTTATTATTATTATATAACTAGAAAATCTTTATCAGTGGTTTCATGTGGATATGATAAAGCATGGAGGACAGAATAGAGTCCTGTGGAACCCCACAGGTAGGGCTCAAATAGTCAGAACTAGCAGCCCCTGGCGCTACCTTCTGAAATCATTCCTTTAAGAAAGGACCAAAAACTACTGTGAAAAAAGTGCCTCTAAGCCCCATTCTGGCAAGATGCTCCAGAACGATACCATGGAATATGGTATGGAAAGACACTGCAAGCTCTAGCTGAACCAATAGGGATGCACTCTTTCATCAAGTTCTCAACAAATACCACCCACCAGGGTGATCAAGTCCATTTCCATCTCATAGCTGAGTGTAAACTCCAAATGAAATGGATCCAGATAATCAACTTTACCCAGAAGATCAAAATAGCCATTTATGCCTCCCCTAGCCTTCTCAAAATATTTGCTAAGTCAGCCAGCACAAATGTAAAGGAACCAACTTCTCTACCCACCCACCCACCCACCATTTTTTTAACCGCTGTTTTAATTGACTTCTGTTACAGAAGATATATTTTAAATACAAAAAAATATATCAAAAAGTATTCAAGCTACGTCACCTGAGTTTTCCAGTTGCACATTTCTTGTGACATAATCTCAACAAAATGATCATTTTTAGTGCTCTTGCATCTGAAAGTGAGCATGCGAAAGGGGGAGGTGTGGAAAGGCTGGAAAATGGCGCCAACAACATCTTTCTCTCCTCTCTCAGTGTCCTAGTTTATACCAACAGCATATGAGATGGCACAGTTCCTGAAAGCTAGGCTGCTGCTGGGGATGACACAATTTAATGTTCTCCCGTGTCAAAAATAAAAACCAGCAAATATAGCAATGTGGAGATAGAAAACTAAATGTCAGGAGGAAGAGTTCTAGCGTAGCTTTCTCCCTGATATGCTATTTTTTTAAAAAAAAAAAAACAACAACAAAATGTGCAGGGAAATGTCCATGAGGAAACATTCCCCATATAACTCGTCACCAGCAGATTCACAGTTTACTTTTAACTAGGGATAGATTTGAGCCAGGAAAATCTGAGACTAAGCTATGAAATGCGTAGTGAACTCAGTCCTGGACAGAATAATGAGCACCTTTATAAGCATGGGTATAACAGCTTTCCCTGAACGTAGTATATTATTGTCATTATCATTGATATATTAATCACCTTCTAAACAATCATCTTTTTGAGATCATTTACTCAAAAGGCTACTGAAAATCATTGAAAACATAAAAAAGCAAATACATTTTAAACACGATCAGCTTCTACACAAGTTAAGATGAGTGAATTGACTGCTAGATCACAACCTCTGAGTTCAGAGGTCACGAGCAAAAGGCAGAGTTCACTGACACCGGAGTAATAGCAACCAATTTATTAATTTGAAATCAAGAGACTTCTCTGTAGATAAAGGTATATTTCACTGAATGCTATACTGCTGCTTTTGTACCTATTTTTCACCCTACTCATAGAAATGGACATCAGAAAAAACAGGAACTTCATTGGAAGGCATCATTCTACATATTTTCCGTGTCATAATATGTTGGTCTACAGTTACCAGCATTGTCTGATTATTGATATATTTTAGGGGCTGAACTTTGGAAAAGGTACTTACCTCATGGAGGAAGCTTAAAGCATAAATTACTGGGACAAAATTAAGATCAGGTTATGAAAGAAATGTTCAAGAGTTAGGCGAGGTCCTTGATAATTGAAGTATTCTCTGCCATCTATTTGAGCCATTATTCCCCCAAAATATCCTTATACAAATAGAATAAAGCTCACTGCAGGCTTTTCAGAAATGCCATTTCCAGACTCTACCTTCTGATGATTACTGGTTTCTTTTTTCTGTAAAGTTCTATAGAGAATATATTTTAATTAGCTCCCACTTGATGCCACTTCATACACACTGCCCAGCTTTGACCCAATGTCTGATCGTATAGAATGCATTACAAAAGAACTGGTCATTTGAGTGCTTTAATATAGCTTTGCATTAATATGAGACATCATTTAGACAAGGCATTAAAAGTGTTATTTTAATGACTGAAGTGTGTAGGGGGAGGGAAGAAGCCTAATCTTTACAGGAAGAACAATTTCAATTAGCTCTAAAATATTAATTTGTTGGTATAACTATATACTCTAATGTATTTGGCTACAGAAAAAGTCTTATGAATAATACATTACTGGATCCCACTCTAATTCTGTCTTGTAACTAATAGCATCTATCAAAAAGAAAGAGAGAGAAATCTTTTAACATTCCAATTCTGTATACTGTACATTTTTGTTGTTTAGAAAAACAGATCATTCACCAACAACGGTGGGTTTGCTTTTTTCCAGAACATTATACAAAAGTATATCTGAAGTGAAACGTCTAGCATCTAAGTACCGTTCTTAAACTGAGAAGCTGTTTGTAGTAACTCTGAACCACAGTTTTTGAAGAAAAACTTGCCTATCTCCTGGGCAAGTATGGTTGAAATTACTGGCAGCTGTAGAAGACCATGGTAGATCATGAAAACGACATGCCTACCACGAAAACCTGAATATTCCTTACAATGATAATGACAATAATAATATAATTACAGACTAAGATACAGTGAAACAAATATAATTCTAAAATGGTCAAAAAACAACCGCAAGAGAAAACAGTTAAATATTTACACAATTTGAGCATCACAACCATGAAGGTCCCATCCTAATACACATTTGAATTCTGTTAATACTGAGCCTTAGGACTGAATTAAAAACTTTTTTGTTTTTTTGCATTTTATCTGAAAAGGTTTGAGGGAAATGGATTTGTACAGCATTCCTCTCAGTTATATCTGAAACAGATCAATGATCTACAGTGTAACTCCAAAATACACAGTCAAGCAAAACTTTAAGACTAACCAAAATGTAACAAAATACTGTCAAGCTTCTGAGTACACTTCAGAACTCTTCATCAGGGAAGATGTTTCACAAAGTGGGTGTTGTTGTTTTTAAATGTAAAAAAAATAGGCTGAATGTTGTCATTATAAGGTCAACTTCTTGACTCCATTCCAAGGCTGGATCCAGACACGTCAAAGAAGTGATTCGGTTAAACGCGCTGTAAACTCATACAGGGAAATTCGGTAGGGAAAGACAGGGCTCCACAGCGCCATCTGGTGTCACAGTGTTATATTGCATATACAACGCATATAAAACGTATTTTCTTTACCAATCTAGCTCAGTCCGAAGTTGTTGATTGCTATCTGAATAAGTGTCTCCTAGGTGCTACAAGTTACACACAGAGTTTTCGGGGGGGGGGAGAGATGCAGTGGCTGTTCTCCATTTTTGACAATATAAATTCTGTCTGTTAACTGGATCTAACCCATGCCTTAAAAGAAATGATGTAGTTAGTTGTGCTGTTAAAGACCTTTCTACTAAGATCCAAGTTTTATACAGCATCTCAGATAGTTCTGGGAGAGTAAAATCCTAACAAAACGGATGCCTTTGCCATTACAGTTGTCACATACAGTTAATGTAATGGAAAGTATATCAGGGACAGCTAATATCCAGGCCTGATCTAACTTGCAGTGTGAGCCCTTAAGCTTTGGGATCAGTGGGAGAACTGATGGTCCCTGAAATCAAGAAGCAAGTTTTCATCTATATTTGGATACAGCTGGATGCCATTTTAAATCAAGATGGCAGACTTAATCTTTAAACACTGCATTGATTTTAATCACTAATTTTAAACTTGCACTGATTTTTTTGGTTTCTTGGAATTTCCAATAGATGCTGGGTATGAGGCTGCCAGTATTATGTAAGGGGTAGACTGTGGCCATTGTTTCTTTGAGAACAATCTCATTAGTAAGCTTTCAGATGTAAGAAGACTGGCCACAATCCAACAAAGTTAAGGACTTCAAATTCCAATAGGAAAGGGTTAACAATGTGCTAAATGGTCACAATGAAATCAATGGTTCAATTCCGCCCATTCTCCTTACTGTAAAAGAGCATCAAAAGAAAAAGGACATGTATCACGTAGCACACCATAGATCCAAATTAATACTTCCACTCTGTTCATGACCAACCAAATGTTCATGACCAACCAAACAAGAAAAAGAAACACTTGCTGCTGGGTAAGCGTGAAGTTGTTTCTGGGAGGAACAGTCATCTGTGGTGGCTGGTAAGGCTGGTCCTACGTCTCTGATGCCACTTGTTTTAGAGTGGGAAGCTTCTGCTACATCACAGTATTTATTTTTATTTTTTAAAAAGTTGTTTCTCCCAACCAAGCCAGAGTTAAATGAATCTTTAGACTGTAATTATAAGCAGTCAGTTTAAAAACAGGAGAGAAAATATCTGACTACATAATACCCAGCAGGAACTCACTTTATCATATTTATAGCTTCAGGTGCTTTTATTAGATAATCACAGGGAAAGTATAAACATCAGTTACCAAGGCGCAGGGAGAACGTATTTCACTGAGTTCTAATGTCTACAAATTGTAAGAGTACTGTTTAGGTGAACCACATCAACTTTGAGCTAATTTCCATGCGCACGTCATTGGAGGACACAGGAACACTTTGGGTATATTTCAGAGCAGAGTCTTCAGGTTGGTTCAGATGTTAAACACATCAACATACAGTGGTACCTCGGGTTACAGACACTTCAGGTTACAGACTCCGCTAACCCAGAAATATTACCTTGGGTTAAGAAATTTGCTTCAGGATGAGAATAGAAATTGTGCGGCGGCAGCAGGAAGCCCCATTAGCTAAAGTGGTACCTCAGGTTAAGAACAGTTTCGGGTTAAGAACAGATCTCCAGAATGAATTAAGTTCTTAACCTGAGGTACCACTGTACTCAAGCACTGCTCATTCAAGCAGTCTGCCTTAGGATAAGAAAAATGACAGGATTGCAACAGCAACTTCCATGGGCAAAAGTTCCTCTGCCCAGGTCGTCCTACTAAGGGAAATATGGAGAGGAGAATTGAAGAATAAATCCAAAATTCAGCATTTGGCACCTCTAGTTAAAATGGATCTGATATCAGAATTGGGAAGGCCACTGATGAGCCACTGACAGTCATAGACTGTACTGAGTTAGATGGAACTATGCTCCAACAATATAAATACTCTTAACAGCACAATCTTTTACAAAATCTACCCACTGACTTCAAGCTGGACTTACTCTCATGGTAGTGAGTATAGGATTGCAGCTGTAGGCATTCAGATTGCTGCTGCATCACTCTGAAAGACAGGGCTCCCCAACCTGCTGTCCTTCCGATGTTTTAAACTACAAATCCCACAGACCCTGATAATTTGGTAATGTTGACTAAGCCTGAGGAGAGCTGTAGTCCCCCAAAATTGGAGGGTATGGGCTAGGGAAAGGCTGCTGCAAAACTCTTACCTCATGTCACACTGGCCACATCTCATGGAGACATTTGGAGCAGAATGCAAGAACTCTAATAAGCAGAGTAATCTGAGGTACTCACAGCTAGAGATGGGCACATCTGTCCATTTTGGTTTCTCTCAGTTTTCAATTTTCCCAACCAACAGGGCCCAGGACAGAACCCTGCAGCAGCCATGTTTAACATCACTTTTTTTCCAGGATGGAACGGAACCACTGGGAGCACCCTTTGGGTTCAGGGAGTCAGCCAGCTACTTATCCACCTTACAGCAACATCATCTAGCCCACATTTTATCAGCTTCTCCACAAGAATATAATGGGGGAATGTCAAAAACCCTATTGAAATCAAGATACACCACATCCACAGCATCTCTGTGATCCACCAAGCCTTTAACTCTATTTAAAAAATAAGATTAGTCTGACACAACCTGTTTTTGAGAAACCTGAGGTTGACCTGGTTCGCCTTCCACCTCCTCTGCCCTGCTGATCCTGGATATCTTGTGGGCCTTGAGAATGGCCTTTAAAGAGTTCTATAACTATGCAGCAATTGTTATCATGGAATACATTTTATAGTCACCCCACGTAAGTCAAGACTATGCAAACTCTTTTACATTTCTGACTTTTTATCAGCATGACAATCGTAGGTATTGGTGTTCTTGTTCATGATTGTTTCTGATGGTTTCTACCACACAAAAGTTCTCCTGTGCACAACTGAACTAGCAGCTGAAAAAAGGCACTCACCACATTCCAGCTGAAGCTGGGAATGAATGGGAGTTTCCATACAGAAGCTGAGGAATTGGTGATGCAGAAGTACAATAGTAAGGCAGAATCGATGAACACAGTCATTAGCCTTCATTTCCACAGCCACTTTCCTATATGTGTAAATATACAGGGTGATTCATAATGAAGCATACAGTTTCCATTTACTGTAAATGGAAACTGTATACTTCATTATGAATCACCCTGTATTTACAATCAGTAACTGGAGTTCTAAGCATAGTTTTTTCCCTGAAATAAGTTCCTCTAAATTGAATGGGATTTACTGTCCAAGAAGTTTGCTTTTGGTTTTAGCCAACGATTGCATTCTTAAAAATAATGTGGAAATGAAAAATACTTTTTCACTTGATGAAAATGAATTTTTCTTTTGTGGAAAAAGTAGAAGCAAGTTTCAACCAAATGGTAATACAGCACAAATTAATGAATTTAATGAGGCTGTCCTTACACTTGAAAATTTTATTTGTGAAATGAAACAGATTAAAAATATTCTTTAAGATGTAGTGGAATGAAATATCATGCACTACTATGCATGAGAAATGGTCATATATTGCAAGGTGCTTGATCTGATTAAACAATACTCAGCTGATTTGTATTAGCTTTGCACCTATTTTCCCCTCAAAGATAAAAGTAAACAAATTACAGTAAATTATGAGTTAAGTGACTTGCATGTCTTCAAGCAAATTGTACAAGTTAACGTGTGTTGGTTAATTGCATGTATTACAACCAATTACATGATTTTGAACTAAATAAAGGTGACTTGAATTAACATGAATTAAACTATTAAACTATTACAAATTCTCTCTGATGAAAGAAAATTTGAACAGTCAGACTCAAAGGATTACACAAATTCTTGAATTTAATAAAGGAATATTGTCAGTCAAATATGAGTTAATTCAGAGTTAATCGCGCATAAACCCACTGATTTCAATGGGCTGAAGCATGCATAACTCTGCTTTGGATGGTGGCCAATTAATTTATTTCAGCCTATGGTATTTTTAAAAAAGTTATTATTCACAATTGATGCCATGTTTTCCATAAAAGAAAGAATGCATCTTGTGCTATCTAATTAGTATTAGCTTCAGTTTTAAGCAACTGGATTTAGTAACTAAGGATTGCATTCCTGGGGTTGGTGGGTGATGGAACGCATTTCTCATATAGCACAACTTTTTGTAATGGCTTCCATGTTCATAATTTGAGGCTGACCCTGTAATTTATTTAGCATTAAGGATTCAAAATATCAAAGGAATTAATTTACATACATGATTATTAGAGTAAAACATCCTGTTAAAGTGTTCAAAGTATTTCACATTATGTAAGTGATCCTTACTACAAGTTAGGCTAGGCCTAAATTACCAACTTCTTCAACTGCAATCCTATATCTGGGAGTAATCCCATTTGAACTCAATGTGACTTTTCAATAGGGATGCATAAGATTGCAGTGTTATTTATATTTTAAAATATTCCAGTACTGTACTACATTCAGTACATGCAAAGGCCAGGAACAGAGCCCCTGTGCAGAGTGGTTGCCACCTGCATATATGTATACACACGTAACATAAAACCAAGATAAATCACAAGTTTTAAAAACTATTCTATGAAAATCAGGTAGGGCTGTAAAGTGCCCTTGTCAGAAGCTATGAAGAGGCACAACTAGTCCATGCAGAGTAGAGTAGACAATACTAAGCCAGATGGCATGGAATAATATTTGAATCAGTATTAAGCAGAGTCTTAAGAGCTAACTCATGATGATTATCCTTAAAATATAATCATAGAAACATTCTAAATGTTTACAGTAGAAGGGGGAAAGTCCAATCTTCTTCAAGAAATATCAAATGCCTCCTTGAAGAGGCAGATCTTGAGTGAATAACAAAACACCAGCAGAGGAGTCTCTCAACATGCTTTCAGTGGGAGCATATCTCCCATCACCATAGAGAAGGTGAGACCCCATGCCCTCACAATCTTCACCTCTATAAATGGCTGGACACAGAGGAGTGCCTTCCTGATCCTAACCCTGTAGATCTGAGGAATTAGGAAAGGGAAGGGGAAGGGCTGTAGCTCAGTGGTAGAGCATCTGCTTTGCATGTCGAAGGTCCTTGGTTCAATCCCCAGGTTCTCCACTTTGAACTGGAAATGTCCCCAGTCTAAAACCCTGAAGAGCTGCTGCGTCAGTGGAGACAATATTGAGCTTGATGGACCAACAGTCTGACTTGGTATAAAGCAGTTTCCTATGCTCCTAACACTCACAAGGAGAAACTGCCAATAGAACGCAGGCCCCGGACTATATGGGCTATTAAAGGAAATGATCACTCCAAGCAGCCTGTTGTTCTGATGATGTGGTCTCAAGGCATATGAGGCCATCACTTCACTGAAGGGCTAAGCAGGTCAAGATCTGGTCAAGGTAACATTGAAAACCGCATATTCCATGACTGTGTTCCATGTTCCTTTCGTTCCATGACAGAAGAAAGGTGAGATATAAATATAAGAATAAAGGAAAAATACATGAAAATAATTTGGGATGTGTGCTAAGGGCAAACTAGTGAGAACAAGAACTAGTGAATAAGATTTGGAAAAGGTCTTTTTGGCATGCAGTTGTCAAAACAGCACGGATACAAAATATATGTATTTTAAAACGCAATAGGCAGAAGTGTAAAAGCGAGGAAAACAAATGTGTTGTTTCTTTATTTGGCTACATAAAGAGGCGAAATGTGGAACAAATGCTTCTGAGCGGACTTTTCCAGAGCATATAAACTTCCCTGGAAAGAAAAGGCAGATTTTTCTTAGTGTACATCCCATTACCAGTAATTTAATACCGTGACATCTGACCTACATGGATTTAGGCACCCACATATTCCTGAACGAAATACATTTTATAGAAGACTAATGTGACTTGTTAGCAGGGATTTCAAAGCTTATTCCGGATTGCTGTGCACCACTGCTCTTTGTTTGCTTTGCTAATGAATACATATTAAGAGGAAAATATGTCTCTGGTAGCTGACCTTGACCTTTTAAGGCTCCGACCAGGTATGCAAAGATAGCCCCCAGCCCCCCCCCCCGTCACCCACTCCCACTCCTCCCCCCACCCACGGCTCACAGGATTAAGAATGCTTATTGAAACCTCAAATTGCTTGTTTAACTCACATGGAAATGCATATCTGCATCTTCTTTCTGATTAAAGTGTCAGAAAAATTCCACTTCAGTGGTGTGTAAAATTTGTATAAACTCCATCCCCAAAACAACATTATCATTATAGTGCTCAGACTGCAAAAAGATTGGCACCCGCTCTCTCCCTCTCCCTCAATCACCACACTTTCTTCCCCCCCCCCCCTCCTACATCTAATTTTCCCTTACGGGGGAAAAATAATTTGAGAAATGGATTTTGTTGACTGGGTTTTTCCTTATTCTGTGAGCACCCTGCATTTAAAAACATATAGCTAATTTCTATGTGGAACAACACGAAACAATTTTACATTATGGGTAAAAAAAATAAATATATAGTGCAAGCACACTCTCCAGACATTCATACGAATTCATCAAGAGTAATTATGAGTGAGCTCCAGGATAAAATGCAAAGGATAAGTTTGAAAAACACATTGTAAGAAGCACTTAAAGTTCTGCCTATTTACATGGCAAAAAAAAAAGCAGCCTGTCTTTGGAATATAAATGTAGCCTCTCTGCTCAACCAACTGTTTCTTGTTTATGACAAAGAAGTAAATAAACCATTGATCTGACAGCAGGGCACCTGCCTTACCAACCGACACTGTATCAGTGGTCCCTGAACCCTCATTATTTTTCCTCAATTAAAGTTCATAGTCTCCTAAAGTCTGTGCTGAGCAGATGTACAACTGTTCTTGACTGCAGAACACAGAAGAATCACAAATTTAGAAAACTACTGCCATTTCATAAACCCTAGAAGTGCTGTAGTAGGGTTTTCTTTGAGGGGGGGTATTACAAAAGCAGTAAACAGTATTTCTCTTTTATAGGATACTTCAGCAGCACAGTGCTGAAAATAATATCTAAGTTCAGGAAAATGTAAAATAAGCAGTGTTTTATATGTATGGTAACACAGTTTTTAAATATCTATACATAATATTCAAATAATTGTTGCAGAAATTTGAAAATTATTCAGATGACCTAACATAACATTTGAGGTATGAGGAAAACCAAACAGGAATCAATAATCTGAATGTATGTATACAACGATTGATATATCAAGGGACTTGGAATTAATCCAGTGTATGCTGCATTACTGTTCTGCTGATTTTTAATTTTTTAATTTAAATCTTTTAATAAAAATTTAATAATACAATCAAGTAATTACACACAATATTTCTGCTTATTTCTGATGCCCTCAAGAAACAGGGAAGCAAGAATGTTGCTGCAATATTCAAAGGGGTGAAAATGGGTGTTATAATTCCAAATGCTGTAACTGATGAAAATGGATGGCATTATTTAGAAACTGACTCAGAGTTTAATTGTAATGAACTGGGCAGAAAGACCCCACACTAGCAACCAAGAAATGCCCATTTTGCGTTGAAAGAATTAATGTTAGTTCAAGAGAATGACTAAATAAAAACATGGGAGGAAGGGAAAGCGTTAAAGTTCACATTCAACACATTGGTCGGCCTTTCTCTCTACCCCAATTTTGCACCTGAGGCATGTGTAGTATGAACTGCAGCAGGCTGCAAGTCTTTAGGTCAGAATCAGTGCTTAAAGCATCAATGGCTACACTTGCCATTTTTAGAATGCATTATTTAGAATGCATTTTTTAGAATGCATTATTGTTTAATGCTCCAATATGTGCAAGCCACTGTCTGAATTCAGGTTTCAGGCAGTGTGGTAGAAAGAGAGTAATTTAAAATATTACTCTTTATTAAAATATTATTATTTAATGACTGGCCAATGTTATTTCCTCTCAGTGCTGTGAAGCAGATACCGCCAGCGAGGTATCTGTCAGGAACGTAAGTATATTTTGCATTGGCACTGAAGCTGCATGCATTAATAAAAGAAATTAAAATCATTTCAGTATCGTAAGCTGGTATTTCTGAAAAGAGAAAGAGGCAGACAAGAGGCGGTGGAGAGAAAGAAGGATGGCTTAGGAGTACCCACTTTCCAAGCATGGCAAATAAACGGATGACCTTCGGTGCCACATGGGTACACAGCTGACAACGCAAGCAAGAAATCGCAGCTATTTTTATATTTACAATAGACAGATTCTTCTTTCTGTTTTCTTGCTCACCCAAGGTTTCTTCTTTTGGATTGTTTTTCAGTAAGCAACCCAATCTAAACAAGTCTTTACCCTGAAAATTATTCACGCTGAACTGATGACTTAGTCAGAATAACATTCAATGTGTACGAAAGCATCTTTATACAAGAAGAAGCATAAATATTTTATGGGAGGCAGAAATCACTTAGCCCCACTCAATACACTGGGGATGTAAAATATGTTGGATTCCAACCCTCATCAGCCCCTGTCAGCATGGCCAATGGTGATGGAAGATTGGAGTTCAAGAATATTTCGAGGTCCTTGGGTTCCCCATTACTGGAATACAGTGAGACTTGCTTGTGAGTAATTATGTACAGTATTGCGCTTCCAGCCTAGTAACTGGAAAACTTGCACCCTGCCCTATGCATACTGAAATCAATAGTGCTTTCTTTCAAATAAATGTAATAAACTTGTTTACAAATCCCCTTTCTCAAATTAGAGATTCCAAATTGGTTTTCAGTAGTATGGAGAGTATAAGAAGCCCGTCAAGTATTATTGTAGACTCTGAAATACGCACATATTAGTGAAAGGAAATGGGCTGTACTCTTAGCTCCCACCCCAATGTCACCCCTCTTTTCCCTCACAACCTCATGTTGTGATAAGAGAGCCGAACACATGAGCTCCTGTTTGTGAGTGAGGGCTCCCTGCAGCCAGGCACAAGAGCCAAGGGCATGCTGTTCATGTGAAGCCCCTACTTGCTAGCAAGAGGTCACATGTTGGACTTCCTTCTACACACCCACATAAAACACGTGGGCAGAGCGGGGGGCTGAATGGGGTGGCACCAGCGAGATTTTAAGTGCAGCCTTACTCATCTCCCTAAAACCAATGGTCTATAGGCAAATGATGTATCAAGAAAGCTAATAAGAGAACAAAACTTAATTGCCCAGAGTCCTCAGAAAACCCTGCAACTTTATTTCCCAACTGTACATCACAGGATGCCACACACACATTTCATGAAACTACATAATTTCTCAGAGTTGTGCTTCTGCCAGCCATGTTGATATGAGAGAAAAGAATAACTGCCTTCAGAAATAATGCTAAACCACAGGGTTATATGAATGAGCTTTGGGCGTGGGCAATCCCACCTCCCCTCTCCTTTGGGGCAGTTGTGAGCAGGAAAGCGGGAATGTTTGCTTCCATTTTGGATTGGTTAGTCTTAACTATAGCTTAGAATATACAAGCCAACTGTGGTTTGTGATCCTGGGTTGTTTCCCTTAACTATAGTTTAGATTAATCACGGCACATACGACAGTAATTTTAAACCATACAAAACTGTCCATTTTCAAGGGCAAAGAATGCAGATTTGTATAACTATAACCACTCACATGGCATCATCAATATATAAGCAAGAAAGGCAAATATTTGCCCTCAAAAGCTTATAATCTAAATTTTGATAATAAGGGATGCAACAAAGAAAAGAGAGAAATTGCATTTCAGACATGCACTACTAGATGCTCTGGAAGCAGTCCCTTTATTACCAGAGTCTGAAGGAAATACTGTATATCCTGTACTTAGAAAAGGAAACATTAGACTTACCATCGTATCTGTGAAGTGACAAATATTGCCTTATGAAACCCTTGTATTACAAACCAATGCTGATAATGATTGTGCTGTGGTAACAATAAATGTTCCCTCATTATATTTCATTGTCTCATGAGTCCTTGGATTGACTTTTGTCATGCCCACAACAAAGCAGCATTGGGGCATTGTGAGATCTTTTTCCCTCCTTTTTTTCTTTTTTTGGCACTGGATGTTTCTCTTTATAATGTCCTTTCCTTCTACTTAACTTTGTGTGTGCACACGCGCATGACAAAAAGGTCTACAGATTATTCAATATTGGTTTTAGCATGAAATAGGATCAGTTTAGCTATGCACATCTACTACAGAAGTCATATATGTTAATTGGCTTCATGTACACAACAATTTGGGACGTGGGTGGCACTGTGGGTTAAACCACAGAGCCTAGGACTTGCTGATCAGAAGGTTGGCGATTCGAATCCCCGCAACAGGGTGAGCTCCCGTTGCTCGGTCCCTGCTCCTGCCAACCTAGCAGTTCAAAAGCATGTCAAAGTGCAAGTAGATAAATAGGTACTGCTCCGGCGGGAAGGTAAACAGCATTTCCGTGTGCTGCTCTGGTTTGCCAGAAGCAGCTTAGTCATGCTGGCCACATGACCCGGAAACTGTACGCCGGCTCCCTCGGCCAATAAAGCGAGATGAGCGCCACAACCCCAGAGTCGGCCACGACTGGACCTGATGGTCAGGGGTCCCTTTACCTTTACTTTTACACAACAATTTATGCATATGATGGCTTGGTACAAACAGAGAAGGGCCACAATGAGCCTTGGGCATGAATTCTTCCACCTTTCCCCATCTTCCTCCCATGCAGCTGGGAGGACAATTTGGAAGCTTCTGCTTTGGGTTAGCCAGAAGCTGTGGTGGTTAACATTAATTACAACTAGTTGAAACAAATCAGCTTCAGAAATCATGGTCAGTTGCTCAGTCTATGGTTTAGCATGAGGTACAAACGTGGCTAATATATCTGCAGTCATTATAGGATTCTGTCATGCTCTTGCCTTGTAATTAGGCAGTGGCTATATATCTCAAAATGTCTCATGCCAGGGGATATCAATGCAAACTCATCTACTTGGCAGATAAACTGGTGTTAATTTTGCATACTACCCTGCATGTGGTTTACAGGAGCATTGCGATTCAGTGCCAGAGCCA
The DNA here is from genome assembly GCF_951804945.1 of Podarcis cretensis. Lineage (NCBI taxonomy): Eukaryota > Metazoa > Chordata > Lepidosauria > Squamata > Lacertidae > Podarcis > Podarcis cretensis. The sequence goes on along the minus strand of NC_137176.1, from coordinate 72,291,256 downwards.
CTCTATGCTAGACAGGTATTTGGTCCAGTGAGTCATAAACTTGGGCCTTTAAAAGCATAAGAGTATGGTTGTTGCTTTTTTTTTGTTTTTTGCATCTATATTTTAGATCTTGTGATTGATGTGGAAATTGTTCAGTTTGCTTGTATGTTTTTTGATGTTTTTATTGTTTGCGACTACTTTTGTTATGTTGCAGTTATATATATTTTCAAGTTGTAAGCTGCCTTGGGCATGGTTTGAATTGTAGAAAGGCAACATACAAATAAAATTATGTATGTATGTACAGTACATTCCTGAGTGAATAAAATGGTGACATTCAGCCCAACCCACTGCTAGTTCATTCTAGAATAGTAGAATTCTAGCTAGTTTCATCTCATGGAGGTCTGTGGTAATAAGCATGGCTCCCTTCTACTCACAATGTATGCAAGAATAACAGTTATTATTCCTGCAGCACAGAAAAGATGTTATAGTTCTTACAGGCCTCAGTTATAAATATAAGATAGCATGAACATAAAAACGATTTCCCTTGTGCTTTAATGGCGCCTAATAAATCAAGATTGCATATTAAATAATACATAGCATAATAATTAATTAACAAGACCAATGCTAAAGATACTACTTTGATCTCTGAATTGCTAGGCTTGGTCCAGAGTCTGTTCCATCAAGACCTCCACAGATCTAAATGGTTTAGTATGTCCCCATAAAACAGAATGCATGGGACGGGGGAATTGAACAAACATATTAATGATAAACTCAGTAAAGGTGCATTCAATTCAACCTTATAACACTAACTGCCGCTTTGCCGGTGAGTCTTGGGGAGGACCGCTCCCCCTGCAAGCCCATTCTCCACCTTGGGCTTGGGGACGGGCCCCAGACTCCACCTCAGCATAAAAGACTCCAAGGAGGCCCGGGACACTGCTGCTGCCGCTTTGCCGGTGAGTCTTGGGGAGGACCGCTCCCCCTGCAAGCCCATTCTCCACCTTGGGCCTGGGGGCGGGCCCCAGACTCCACCTCAGCATATAAGGCTCCAAGGAGGCCTCGGGACATTGCTGCTGCCGCTTTGCCGTGCGTTTCCCCCTGCAAGCCCATTCTCCACCAGGCCAGGGGGCGGGGCCCACACTCACCACTGCCACAGCTTTGGGGACACTAGTGCTGCTGCAGCGGTTGCTTGAAGTGTTTTTACATGTTTTAAACTGTTTTTATTTTTTGCTTTGTTGTACCACCATAAGCGGTGGTTTTTATCCATGTATTTTATTTGTTTTGGTTTATTTTGGGTTGGGGTGGGGTGGTTGTTGAATGGGGTGGGGATTGGTTTGTTTTGGTGTAATTGTTTTTTGTTTGTTTGCTTTTATATACTGTAAATGGAGGCGAGTATGAGGCTTGGGATTCCTACTGTGGAGGGGCGAGGGAGGTATGGCGGTGGGGGCAGATGTCATAGGCGAAGGGGATCGAGATACGGATATGCTCGTACCACTTCCAATCTGCGCCCCATCCCGAGAGACAAGGGTAGGGTGAGCAAGGATTACTCACCTCCGTCACTGGTGTTGTGCAATGCCAGGTCTATAGGCAACAAAACCGCCACCCTGCGAGATTTCTTCACCTCGCAGGGGGTTGACCTGGCATGTGTGACTGAGACCTGGGTGTGCGAAGGGGATACTGTTACCTTACGAGAGATGGCGCCCCCGGGTTTCTCCGTCCTCCACCAGTCGCGGACTGTGGGCCGGGGGGGAGGGGTGGTGTTATTAATCCGGGAAGATTGTTCTTTCAGGGCTCTACCATCGCCATCGATCCCCGGCATTGAATGTGTTGGCCTAGTGTGGGGCTCCGAGGTGAGCTTGGCTGTCTGGCTGGTGTACCGGCCACCTAGCGCACCAGCAGCCACCCTGTCAGGCCTGCTGGAGGCGGTGGCCGGCTGGGCCTTGGAGTTCCCTAACCTATTGGGGACTTCAACATCCATGCTGATGCCACTCCCTCCTCACAGGCTCTGGACCTGGTGTCTTCCATGGCGACACTAGGGCTCTCCCAGTTTGTTTCGGGCCCCACACATCAAGCAGGCCACACGCTGGATTTGATCTTTGGCGTCGGTATAGATGTGATCATGTTTCCTTCGATGAAGGTGCCATGGTCTGATCACTATGCTCTGAAAGCCAGGATTGACGTTCCACCCCCCACCCTGCTTGGGTGGCGAGCCAATTTGGGCTCGCCCGCAGAGGCTGATGGACCCTGATAGATTCCGTCAAGCCTTGCGGGACCTTTCTCCCCCTGGCGACTCATTGACTGAGCTTGTTGAGGCCTGGAATACCCAGCTCCTGGCAGCCATCAATGAGATCGCACCTAAGCGCCCTCTGCGACCCCGCAGAAACCGGGCTCCCTGGTTTACCGAGGAGCTCCGGAAAATGAAGCGGGACCTCAGACGGCTAGAGCGAGTATGGCGGGGTGCCCGTGACGGAACTTCAAGAACATCTTATAGGGTTTTTATGAAAACCTACGAGATGGCAGTGAAGGCCGCTAAGAAGTCCTACTTCTCGGCCTCCATTGCATCCGCTAGCTCTCGCCCGGCGCAATTATTTAGTATAATTCGGTCTTTAACGTCCCTCGAAGGACAGCCAAATTTAAATAACAATTTGACACACAGCTGTGAGGCATTTGCGAGCTTTTTTGCGGAGGTCTTGTTGCTCCGCCATGACCTCCCTGCCAATTTGGATACAATAAAGGAACTGGAGGCCCCTCGACTGTCCTCGGGTTCAGTATTGGACCACTTTGACTGGATATCCCCAGCCGATGTGGACAGACTCCTCCGAGCTGGAAAGCCCACCACTTGTCCTCTCGACCCGTGCCCGTCCTGGCTGATTAGAGCGTGTCCAGACGAGGTGCGGGCCCCCCTGGGGTATATCATCAATCTGTCCCTTGGCACCGGGACATTCCCAGGGGTACTGAAGGAGGCAGTGGTGCGCCCGCTCTTAAAGAAAACATCATTAGATCCCTTAGATCTATCCAATTACCGCCCGGTTTCGAATCTTCCATTCCTGGGTAAGGTGATTGAGAGAGCGGTTGCTGAACAGCTTGGTAGGTTTCTGGATGAAACATCGGCTCTGGATCCATTCCAGTCCGGCTTCCGCACTGGTCATGGGACCGAGACGGCTCTGGTCGCCCTAACAGATGATCTCCGCAGGCAGCTGGATCGAGGCAGGTCGGGGCTGCTGATTCTTCTAGACCTGTCAGCAGCCTTCGACATGGTCGATCACGAACTCCTGGACCACCACCTTGCCGACGTGGGGATCCAGGGCACAGTCCTTCAATGGCTGTGCTTGTTTCTCTCTGGTCGGGGACAGAGGGTGGCGCTTGGGGGGGAATTGTCATCCCGCCACTCCTTGGTGTGTGGTGTGCCCCAGGGTGCAATACTCTCCCTGATGCTTTTTAACATCTTTATGCGCCCCCTCGCCCAGCTTGTCCAGAGTTTTGGGCTGGGCTGCCATCAGTATGCTGATGACACCCAACTCTATCTGTTGATGGACGGCCACCCGGACTCGGCCCCAGACACACTGATCAAATGCTTGGAGGCTGTGGCTGGATGGTTACGTGGGAGCCGGTTGAAGTTAAATCCTTCGAAGACAGAGGTCCTCTGGCTGGGACGGGACGACATGGGACTGAGGGGGAACTCCCATCTCTTGCGGGGGTGCAATTAGTGCCAGCACCGTTCGTGAAGAGTTTGGGTGTAATCTTCGATACCTCCCTCTCCATGGAGGCGCAGATTGCAGCTATAACAAAGGCGGCATTTTTTCATCTCCGCCAAGCTAAGCAGTTGGCTCCTTACCTCTCTCGCCCTGACCTAGCCACTGTGATCCACGCGACGGTCACCTCCAGACTGGATTATTGTAACTCGCTCTACGTGGGGCTGCCCTTGAGACTGACCCAGAAACTCCAGCGGGTGCAGAATGCCGCAGCGAGACTCCTTACGGGGTCTTCGCTTAGAGATCACATTCATCCGGTGCTATACCAGCTGCACTGGCTCCTGGTGGAGTACAGGATCAGGTTTAAGGTGCTGGTTTTAACCTTCAAAGCCCTATACGGCCTAGGGCCCTCATACCTACGGGACCGCCTCTCCTGGTATGCCCCACAGAGGAACTTACGGTCTTCAAATAAAAACACCTTGAAGGTCCCAGGCCACAGAGAGGTTAGGCTGGCCTCAACTAGAGCCAGGGCTTTTTTGGCTTCGGCTCCAACCTGGTGGAACGCTCTGTCACAAGAGACAAGGGCCCTGCAGGACTTGACATCTTTCCGCAGGGCCTGCAAGACAGAGCTGTTCCACCTGGCCTTTGGTTAGGGCGCAGCCTGACTCCCTCCTCTGGCAATCTTTACAAAACTTTAGTTTATGGTTGCCATCAATTTTGATTTTAATTAATTTTTATAATGTTTTATAATGTTGCACTGTTTTAGTGTTGTTAGCCGCCCTGAGCCCGGCTTCGGCTGGGGAGGGCGGGATATAAATAAAATTTATTATTATTATTATTATTAACTTCTACAGCACATGACTTCTTAGAAACTTCATCAAGAATGTAATGATTAAGCATACGTTGACATAAATTGAAGGGCCTACAATTAACTCTACCTTCAAACTGATCCTCTTCTGGATCTGCCTCAGTGTTTCTTCCCATTTAGGGATGGAGAAAGAATTTGTTTGCTCTGCTTTGCAGTAGACCCACCTGATCCAATGCTCTCAAACCTGCAATTCTCTGTCCAATTACACACTTCTCCAGGATGTAGTTTAGAGGTGGAGGAAGGGGTGCACAAAAATACATATTTTTACATTAAAATTCTCATAAAATGTGTATTTTACAGGGGAAAGCACTGAAATTGCTATGTTACATAGAAGGTACATACAAAATAAACACAATTGAAATGCAGACTTTTCATGTGTTCTTTCAGAATATCCACACAAAACGAGATAGAAGACATCTATGATTGAGTGCCAGCAAAATTGAAATGATACAGGATTAGGCTGGTCATCCCATTCCGAATCCAATTAGACTCCCAATTCTGCCTGGATTCACACTCTAACTCTGAATGTGCACAGTTGCCTACATGCTAGTGCTTAGGAGGCATATCCAGAAACTTCTCTCTCATTTTAAAGATACATAATACATGAAAATATTGTTGGAAAATCATTCATTAAGATCTGTTCTTCATGCTGCAAACTGTTTTTTCTAGCGAAAATCCCACTGGAATTTCTGGCACTAACCAAGAACGAGTTTCATGTAACTCGTTTTGAAGTCTCAGACTTGGGGTTTAAACAACAGACTGTTGGTCCAGCAAAAATAATGTGAGGAAAGGGCCCTGGAGCAAGAGTAGAGAGTATGCTTTGCTTGGAAATGGTCCAAGCTTTAATCCTTGTCACCTCCAGGTAAGGCTGGAAAAGACTCCTGTCTGAATTCCTGGAGTGCCACTGTAGACAACACTGAGTACAGTAGGGTTGCCATGTGTTCGGAATTTCCTGGACATATCTGGAATACTGCAGCTGCAAGGATTGTCCGGGCAGAAATCGTCAAAATGTCCGGAAAATGTCCAATTTCAAAAAAGTCTAGTTTCTTTGTGATTTTGCAAGAAAAGCTGTCTGGGTTTTCACTTTTTGAAATATGGCAACCCTAATACTGAGCTAGATGGGCCAATGATGAAAGGTAGTTTTCTATGTTCTCAGAAAGTCACACCTGCAGATTCATAGCCACAATTCCTAACATTCTTTGCAAGGATATTACTTTTAGAGGCTGGCATAGTACCGTAAACATTCAGGCAATTAAACTATCATTTTTCCAAGAAGCTGTTTGTGGTTGGCAAAAAATGTGCTGGACAAAATAGTCTACAACTGATTTTGTTTTACAGGTAGGTTCAATAATAACAGGTCATTGTGAAAATAAGGTGGGTAGGTCTTCTCTTCTAACAGGGCCGGCCCTACCATTTGAGTGAGGCAAGTGCCTCAGGTGGCAGATGTTAGGTGGCTGCCCTCTCCAGCGGTTTCTTGTGCGCCCTCTGGGCTTTTACCCCTGCTGAAGATCAGGGCCTTGTGTGCCAAATGTCTGTCATACAGTTCCTAAATTAGCCTATTGCCCTCAAGTGCACTGGAGGATGTGATCCAGTTACCACTATGGAATTAAGATTAAACAGTCAATCCAGTCACCTTCTGCACATGAAATAGGGGAGCCATTTTGTTCTTTGCCTTGGGTGGCAAAATGTCTTGGGTTGGCCCTGTTTCCTAAACCCACCGACTGGGAAGCTGGCCTGGGTGTCCATGGAGTGTGTGATATGTTTGTGTGTCCATACCCACACCCTCACACACCACCTTTATGTTCAGCTGAAACATGGCCATTCTACTCTAGTTAAAGTTGTTGGGCAAACAGAAGTTCCCATTTCCAGCAGTTGCCCAATTTCTCCTGGGATGTCCCCCAATTGCCCTGTTCCACCTAATTACAGACATGCTCTAGTTCACTTTCTATGCCCCTTTCTATTTTCTATAAGTCCTTACTTGCCCAATTTGTGATGATAATAAATAGCAGGCTTTGCCAAGGAAGACAGTAAGCATACCCAACCTCAGCAAATCCGGACAGCACTCTGCCTGCATGCTACTCTTGCTTGATTCCAATTTAACTCAGAGAATTTCTAAAATTAATTGTGGAAACTGAAACATGCATTGTTTGATGCCGTTCCTTCAGTTCATTTCCATCTCCTTCCCCTTGTCTCGTTAGAGATGCACATGTGCTCATTGATAAAACACAGGGGATGGAAGCAATCTGGATGTGACATTAACTGCATAAATATTTTCCCCTGGAATTTTTGTTTTATGGTGGGCCCATGTGCTATGCTTGTTGATGAAACACCGCCGTGCAAAAAAGAAAGGGGGTGGGGAAGCAATCTGGGTGTGATCATGTATATGACTGCATTAAGATTTTTTCCCCCTGCAGTGTTTTACTGATGAACATAAAATACCACAGAATCATGTGAAGACTGCTCCCTCACCCGCCTGAGCTTTGTTTTTTTAAAAATATAATTTTTATTCATTTTCTCATCAAACAATAATTTCACTTTACTTCGCCAATCCAATCCTTCCATGCTCTGCCGATCTTAAGACTTCCCCACTTCAACAAGCTTTCTATTACCAATCTATATATCGCATTTATAACTTAAACTATAAAGTCCATGTCGTAGGAATTATTTCAGTCCTGCTACTGTCTTCAAACTTTTACAATGATTAACGTAGTCAAATTTACTCGAGTCTCTCTGGAATTTTGGGTCCTCCTGGTTCCTCACTTTGCAAGTCAGTTTTGCCAGTTCAGCATAGTCCATCACTTTTGTCTGCCACTCCACAATTGTTGGTATATACAGTACTGTAATTTCCACTTTGGGGCTAATAAAGTTCTTGCCACAACTGTGGCATACAAAAGTAGTCTTTGGTCTGCTTACGCAATTTCTTCCGCCATCAACCCAAGCAGAAATGCTTCCAATTTTGGGGGGGAAAGTATATTTGAACATCTTTTTAAGTTCATTATATATCAGCTCCCAAAAACATCTTATTTTGTCACATGTCCACCACATATGATCAAAATCTCCATCCTTCTCTTTACATTTCCAACACATTCTATTATTCATTCTATACCTTTTAGCCATCTGTACATCATTTTCATTAGATTTTCTTTTAATGCCACACAAGCTGTAAATTTTAAATTTTCATTCCACAGTTTTAACCACGCATCATATTCAACATTATACCTAAAATCTATTGCCCCCGCCTGAGCTTTATGAGCACACATCAGTAATAAAGAACAGGAGGGGAGAAAGAAATGAATGAACTAAAAGCAGCAACAAACTGTGCGTGCACAGCAGTCTGCACAAAATGCGGCAATTAAAAAACAGAATTCCTAACGCTTCTGAAGTGCAACCAGCACAAGACCAGGTGATTAAAAAAACCCAAACCAGGAATAATCTTGGAAGGGGAGAATCCTTAGTTTCGCACCTTTCCTTCACAGACCATCAGCTCTATAGCATAAGCTGATCAAACCACCCACCTGAACAGCATCTCTTTTGTTTTAATAATATAGTTTTGTGATTGCCCTGACAATAATAATAAAAAAATCCTGATTAGGCAAGGGGTTGGGTGTCACTCTGTAGTTTTTAAGGGAAGATTAAGCAGAAATTCTGAAATGCCTTTCTAACTGGGCAACGATAACATTTAATGTGAGGTGCAAGGATTTGTTAGAAATCACTTTCTTTCACTAACATTACCACACTAATATATTTAACATAGGCATTTACATGCTTTGCATTTTAAGTGCCTCTGAAATTCAAGCACCAAGTCTGCACATTCCAGCTGCACCATCAGATGTAATGAGTTATGGTACTATCGGCATGTTGATAAGCTGTAGCCCAAAGAAGAACAAGAAGGAAGTATAAAAAATATGGCCAGAGGATGGGATAAAATTATCAGCGAGTGTGTTTTCCTGTTTGGTTTTAATCTACATTTAATTAAATTCTTATCTTCTGTGTACTTATGGTCGCATTTGAATGGCGAGACTGCATTCATTATGAATGGTAAAACTTAACTCAGAGAACATTTCATGTGCCTTCTTGTAAGGAGGAAGAAGAAAAATGCTTTCTTTATTCTTTACTCTTAGGTCTTATTAAAGAAGGGTTAAGTTTCTATGGGCTTAAGTGCTGCTGCTTCATATTTAACATTAAGGTTAACTGGTACTGAAAAAGTGAACAGTAATCAATATATTAGCAATTTGGAAATGTTACATTCTAATATTTTAAACCAGCAGAACAAGCAAACGCAACAAGGAACCATGAAGGATAGTAAGGATTTTTTTTTTTTTAAGTATAGCCAATGGATGATATACAAAAGAGTTTGTATTAGCAATATTAAAGACAGGCCACAGGTTTCACCATAATTAAAGAACACCGTTATTCAGTCCCCACCGCACCCCCCAGCAAGGAACTCTATTCAAAGAGATGGCTTGACAAACTTTTATTTTACATTTCCTTTTCAAGAATATCAGCACTCAGAATAAGAGGATGATCCTGCTCACCCATCTTTAATCACTGGTTTTTCTTTGGCTGGAATATGAAAGGCAGGATTGGTTCTTGTACATTATTTATGAATTTGAGGCTTATTAGATACTGACTAAAATAATGCAAGGTTTAGTCAGTGGGAGCTACTTAAAGCATTTTTTTAAAAAAATTCAGACATCTTGTAAAAGATGGCGGCCTTCTTTGTGGTGACACTCAAATTGTGGAATCTCTAGAGTCACGTTTGGTTGGAGCATCTCTGATGTCCTTTAGTCATCAGGTGAAGTCTACTCTGTTCTCGTATGCTTGCAAGAATATTTTAAGATTCCTTAGATTATTTTTGCGGGTTTTTATTTAGTATTTATCCATATGTTTTTATTAAGTTATTGTTGAGCTAGGGTCCCTTCAGGCCCGGGAGGTGGGTTTCTATACACAAACATCAGTACATTGGATTCAACCAGAGCCAGGGCCTTTTCAACACTGGCTCTGGCCTGGTGGAACGCTCTGCCTCATGAGACGAGGGCCCTGCACGATCTGATTTCTTTCCGCAGGGCCTATAAGACAGAGTTGTTCCGCCTGGCCTTTGGCTTGGAGCCAATTTGATTCCCTCCCTCTCTTTCTTTTTTCCTTTCCTTCTCCTCCTGTGATGAGGCTACATTTTAATATTTTAATGTTTCAATATTTTAATGTTGTATTTTAATTTTGTTTTTAAGTTGTAATCATTCAACTTGTTTTTATTATTGCTTGAAAGCCGCTCTGAGCCCGGCCTTGGCTGGGGAGGGCGGGGTATAAATAATAATAATAATAATAATAATAATAATAATAATAATAATTACATTTGTACTGAAGTTTTAGCATGCTGGATGAAGGCATGGGCAGCAGAGGGCATGGCCCCAGCCTGCAGCAAAGGAGCGGTGAACCCTGCAGCTCTCTTCACACTATCTTTCAGCACTTGGGGAGTCATCTGGGTCCCTCCCCTTTCACAAACCAGGGGAAACACCCCAGTTTCAAAGCTAAAAGAGTGCCAGTGGCAGCCTCCTTAGCTGGCTCTCAGGGTCAGTCCCTAGTGCTCCCCAGACCATTGCCATCAAGAGGCCAGGTTCTCAAGTAGCCTAAATAAAGAGAGAAATAATCCACATGACAGCTTATGATCTGCATCTTTAAGTAAGCCCTGAATTTCGCATTCTCCATTATGGCGTTCTTGGTTGGATAACTGATTGTAAAAGATAACCCTCAAATGGGAGCGGGGAGTATGCATGCATTCATTTATTTACATTGATATCCGGTTTTAGATCCATGAAATATGGCAGTGGAATAAGGCAGTCCCCATTTCAGCTGCCCAACCAGATGTAAACTGCTTCATTTGAGTAAAGTTGGGGCACCATATGCCTGTAGTGTTGTGTTTAGTTGTCTGACCTGGGAGAGCCATTGATGTTTCCTGCTTCTGTTGCACTAGGGCTATGCAGAAAATTTTACCTAAGCTCACTGAAGCTCTTTTGCTGCCCTGAGCAGTGTCACCCAAGCAGAAACCCATACATCTTCAAGCTTTTATTACAATACACTTTAGCAAAGTTCTGGAGGGGGAAAAAATCTTGTTTGCATCAGTGTGGGATCAGGACTGGGGCAGGCCACAAGATTCCATTCATTTTTTAGTCAAGAGCTTTGTGACCCCTTCATCCTGAAGCAGTTGCTTCCCACATATTGCACTTTCCAAATTTCTGATGTATGGGGAATGTTGTCCAAGTATCAGTTTAAAATTGGCCTTTGCGTTATCATTATACAAAATACTTTAGAAGAAGAAATAATTCAAAACAAGCAGAAAAGTGCTAACTGATCTAGCATACTGCTTAATTTGCCTCTCGTTACTTTTACCTCCATCTTTATCTCTTTTTTATTATTTAGACATTTTATGTGCCCCTCTTTAAAACTTAAAATAAAATAACAAAATCACAAGTTTGCTTTGCTAGACTTGTCCTTCCTTCCTTCCTTCCTTCCTTCCTTCCTTCCTTCCTTCCTTCCTTTAGTACGGGGTGGGTGGAAAACAATTCAGATTGTAGCCTTGTATGACACTCATTCAGCCAACACCCTGGATATTCCAAACTGTAGACAATACTGAACTAAATGAGGGAAATGTCCTATCTAGTATAAGGCAGCTTCCTATGTTCCTGTGATGTGATTTTCCCACTGCACAGAATCAGATCCCTGCAGAAAGTTGGGCTGTGGTTAAATTGAAAACACTATTTATAGGGAGTCCTGTCCGTGTAATAACAACAGGTCTAGATTCTGTGAGCATATCCATGCATCAGAGACAGAGACAGAGAATGCATGCAAGACCAATGCTATATTTATTATTAAGATTTGTAAGTGAGGGCGAGGACCATAACTCATTGAAAGTGAAGCAATGAATTATGAGGCACCTAACCGCACAAGGCAACAGCAAATATAAATAAAAACAGCCAGACTGTGCAAGCCATGCTAACACTAAGGCAGTGTTTTTCATATATTGTTTTATGAAAAGCCTTTGACTTCTACAGCAAAAACGCCACATCATTCCTATGTGGGCACAATATTAACAGGTTTGTTTAATGGCCTCATTACCAAGAT